>NW_027397068.1:57291427-57470276 GCF_003265705.2 Callorhinus ursinus | reverse complement strand
TTTGTTCTCTCATTCATCTATTCTCCTCTGGACAAAATGACAAGACGAAAAAAATCACCTCAGCGAAAAGAACAAGAAGTAGCGTCTGCCAGAGACCTACTCAATATGGACATTAGTACGATGTCGGACCTAGAGTTCAGAATCATGACTTTAAAGATACTAGCTGGGCTTGAAAAAAGCGTGGAAGTTATTCGAGAAACTCTTTCTGGAGAAATAAAAGAACTAAAATCTAACCAAGTCAAAATCAAAAAGGCTATTAATGAGGTGCAATCAAAAACGGGGGCACTAACTGCTAGGATAAATGAGGCAGAAGAGAGAATCAGTGATACAGAAGAACAAATGATGGAAAATAAAGAGGCTGAGAAAAAGAGATAAACAACTACAAGATCACGAGGGCAGAATTCGAGAGATAAGTGATACGATAAGATGAAACAACATTAGCATAATTGGGATCCCAGAAGAAGAAGAAAGAGAGAGAGGGACAGAAGGTATATTGGAGCAAATTATAGCAGAGAACTTCCCTAATGTGGGGAAGGAAACAGGCATCAAAATCCAGGAGGCACAGAGAACCCCTCTCAAAATCAATAAAAATAGGTCAACACCCCGACATCTAATAGTAAAACTTACGAGTCTCAGAGACAAAGAGAAAATCCTGAAAGCAGCTTGGGAGAAGAAATCTGTAACCTACAATGGTAGAAACATTAGATTGGCAACACACCTATCCACAGAGACCTGGCAGGCCAGAAAGGACAGGCATGATATCTTCAGAGCACTAAACGAGAAAAATATGCAGCCAAGAATACTATATCCAGCTAGGCTGTCATTGAAAATAGAAGGAAAGGTAAAAAGCTTCCAGGACAAACAAAAACTAAAGGAATTTGCAAACACAAAACCAGCCCTAAAAGAAATATTGAAAGGGGTCCTCTAAGCAAAGAGAGAGCCTAAAAGCAGCATAGATCAGAAAGGAACATAGAAAATATACAGTCAGTCACTTTACAGGCAATACAATGGCACTAAATTCATATCTTTCAATAGTTACCCTGAATGTAAATGGGCTAAATGCCCCAATCAAAAGACACAGGCTATCAGATTGGATTAAAAAACAAGATGCATCGATATGCTGTCTGCAAGAGACTCATTTTAGACGCAAAGACACCCCCAGATTGAAAGTGAGGGGGTGGAAAACCATTTACCATGCTAATGGACACCAAAAGAAAACTGGGGTGGCAATTCTTATATCAGACAAATTAGATTTTAAACAAAGACTGTAATAAGAGATGAAGAAGGACATTATATCTTACTTAAACGGTCTATCCAACAAGAAGATCTAATAATTGTAAATATCTATGCCCCGAACATGGGAGCAGCCAATTATATAAGGCAATTAATAACAAAAAAAAGAAACACATTGACAACAATACAATAATAGTGGGGGATTTTAACACTCCCCTGACTGAAATGGACAGATCATCTAAGCAAAAGATCAACAAGGAAATAAAGACTTGAAATGAAACACTGGACCAAATGGACTTCACAGACATAGTCAGAACATTCCATCCCAAAGCAACGGAATACACATTCTTCTCTAGTGCCCATGGAACATTCTCCAGAATAGATCACATCCTAGGTCACAAATCAGGTCTCAACCGATACCAAAAGATTGGGATTATTCCCTGCATATTTTCAGACCACAATGCTTTGAAACTAGAACTCAATCACAAGAGGAGAGTCGGAAAGAACTCAAATACATGGAGGCTAAAGAGCATCCTACTAAAGAATGAATGGGTCAACCAGGAAATTAAAGAAGAATTAAAAAAATTCATGGAAACCAATGAAAATGAAAACATAACTGTTCAAAATCTTTGGGATGCAGCAAAGGCAGTCCTAAGAGGAAAGTATATAGCAATATAAGCCTTTCTCAAGAAACAGGAAAGGTCTCAAATACACAACCTAACCCTACACCTAAAGGAGCTAGAGAAAGAACAGCAAATAAAGCCTCAACCCAGCAGGAGAACAGAAATAATAAAGGTCAGAGCAGAAATCAATGACATAGAAAGCAAAAGAACAGTAGAACAGGTCAACGAGACTAGGAGCTGGTTCTTTGAAAGAATGAACAAGATTGATAAACCCCTGGCCAGACTTATCAAAAAGAAAAGAGAAATGACCCAAATCAACAAAATCATGAACAAAAGAGGAGAGATCACAACCAACACCAAAGAAATACAAACAATTATAAGAACATACTATGAGCAACTCTATGCCAGCAAATTAGATAACCTGGAAGAAATGGGTGCATTCCTAGAGATGTATCAACTACCAAAACTGAACCAGGAAGCAATAGAAAACCTGAACAGACCTATAACCACTAAGGAAATTGAAGCAGTCATCAAAAATCTCCCAACAAACAAAAGCCCAGGGCCAGATGGCTTCCCAGGGGAATTCTACCAAACATTTCAAGAAGAATTAATACCTATTCTTCTGAAACTGTTCCAAAAAATGGAAATGGAAGGAAAACTTCCAAACTCATTTTATGAGGCCACCATTACCTTGATCCCAAAACCAAAGACCCCTTCAAAAAGGAGAATTACAGACCAGTATCCTTGATGAACATGGATGCAAAAATTCTCACCAAAATACTAGCCAATAGGATCCAACAGTACATTAAAAGGATTATTCACCATGATCAGGTGGGATTTATCCCTGCGCTGCAAGGTTGGTTCAGCATCTGCAAATCAATCAACGTGATATAATACATTAACAAAAGAAAGAACAAGAGTCATATGATCCTCTCAATAGATGCAGAAAAAGCATTTGACAAAGTACAGCATCCTTTCTTGATCAAAACTCTTCAGAGTATAGGGATAGAGGGTACATACCTCAACATCATAAAAGCCTACTATGAAAAACCTACAGCAAATATCATTCTCAATGGGGAAAAGCTGAGAGCTTTCCCCCTAAGGTCAGGAACGCGGCAGGGATGTCCACTATCACCACCGCAATTCAACATAGTATTAGAAGTCCTAGCCACAGCAATCAGACAACAAAAAGACATCAAAGGCATTGAAATCAGCAAAGAAGAAGTCAAACTCTCACTCTCTGCAGATGATATGATACTGTATGTGGAAAACCCAAAAGACTCCACCCCAAAACTGCTAGAACTCATACAGGAATTCAGTAAAGTGGCAGGATAGAAAATCAATGCACAGAAATCAGTGGCATTCCTATACACCAACAACAAGACAGAAGAGAGACAAATCAAGGAGTCAATCCCATTTACACTTGCACCCAAAACCATAAGATAGCTAGGAATAAATTTAACCAAAGAGGCAAAGGTTCTGTACTCAGAAAACTATAAAATACTCATGAAAGAAATTGGAGAAGACACAAAGAAATGGAAAAACGTTCCATGCTCATGGATTGGAAGAACAAACATTGTGAAGATGTCAATGCTACCTAGAGCAATGTACACATTCAGTGCAAACCCCATCAAAATACCATCCACTTTTTTCAAAGAAATGGAACAAATAATCCTAAAATTTGTATGGAACCAGAAGAGACTCCGAATAACCAGAGGAATGTTGAAAAAGAAAAGCAAAGCTGGCGGCATCACAATTCTGGACTTCCAGCTCTAATACAAAGCTGTCATCATCAAGACAGTATGGTACTGGCACAAAAACAGACACATAGATCAATGGAACAGAATCAAGAACCCAGAAATGGACCCTCAACTCTATGGTCAACTAATCTTTGACAAAGCAGGAAAGAATGTCCAATGGAATAAAGACAGTCTCTTCAACAAATGGTGTTGGGAAAATTGGACAGCCACATGCAGAAGAATGAAACTGGACCATTTCCTTACACCACACACAAAAATAGCCTCCAAATGGTTGAAAGACCTAAATGTGAGACAGGAGTCCATCAAAATCCTAAAGGAGAACACAGGTAGCAACCTCTTTGACCTCAGCCACAGCAAATTCTTCCTAGAAACATCACCAAAGGCAAGGGAAGCAAGGGCAAAAATGAACTATTGGGACTTCATCAAGATAAAAAGCTTTTGCACAGCAAAATAAACAGTCCACAAAACCGAAAGACAACCGACAGAATGGGAGAAGATATTTGGAAATGACATATCAGATAAAGGGCTAGTATCCAAAATCTATAAAGAACTTATCAAACTCAACACCCAAAGGACAAATAATCCAATCAAGAAATGGACAGAAGACATGAACAAACATTTTTCCAAAGAAGACATCCAAATGGCCAACAGACACATGAAAAAGTGCTCAACATTGCTCGGCATCAGGGAAATCCAAATCAAAACCTCAATGAGATACCACCTCACACCCGTCAGAATGGCTAGAATTAACAAATCAGGAAACGACAGATTTTGGCGGGGATGTGGAGAAAGGGGAACCCTCCTACACTGTTGGTGGGAATGCAAGCTGGTGCAACCACTCTGGAAAACAGTACGGAGGTTCCTCAAACAGTTGAAAATAGAGCTACCATACGATCCAGCAATTGCACTACTGGGTATTTACCCCAAAGATACAAATGTAGGGATCCGAAGGGGTATGTGCACCCCAATGTTTATAGCAGCAATGTCCACAATAGCCAAACTGTGGAAAGAGCCAAGATGTCCATCGACAGATGAATGGATAAAGAAGATGTGGTATATATACACAATGGAATATTATGCAGCCATCAAAAGGAATGAGATCTTGCCATTTGCAACGACATGGATGGAACTGGAGGGTGTTTATGCTGAGTGAAATAAGTCAATCAGAGAAAGACATGTATCATATGACCTCGCTGATATGAGGAATTTTTAACCTCAGGAAACAAACTGAGTGTTGCTAGAGTAGTGGGGGGGATGGGGTAGCTGGGTGATAGACATTGGGGAGGGTCTGTGCTATGGTGAGCGCTGTGAATTGTGCAAGACTGTTGAATCACAGATCTGTACTTCTGAAACAAATAATGCAATATATGTTAAGAAAAAAAAAAGAAGATAGCTGTAGGGGTAGAATGAAGGGGAGTAAGTCGGAGGGGGAGACGAACCATGAGAGATGATGGACTCTGAAAAACAAACTGCGGTTTCTAGAGGGGAGGGGGGTGGGGGGATGGGTTAGCCTGGTGATGGGTATTAAAGAGGGCACGTTCTGTGTGGAGCACTGAGTGTTATGCACAAACAATGAATCATGCAACACTACATCAAAAACTAATGATGTAATGTATGGTGATTAACATAACAATAAAAAATTAAAAAAAATTCACCCAAAGCTTATCACTATCTAAAAGAACAAAACGGTTAAGTTGCAGCAGCTTTTCAGAGAAATTCCAATCTCATATCTTAGAAGAACAAAACGTGTTCCTGAGATTTATGACCACGCGATGCCCTCATTACCCAGGAAATATCAGTGACGGCAGGTGACAAGAGCGTGGGGTACATAATGATGGCGTTTAGACTTTGAAGTCACAGGGATATGATATAAATACCACCTCACATCCTTATTAGCTACATGAACTTGGTAACTTACTCCACATCTTTGATTTCAGTGTCCTCTGATGTAAACAGGAACCAGCACACACCTTCCAGAGTTAGGGTAAGATTACACAGCTTGCACTTTACTGAGGGCCTGCCACAGAGTAAGCACTTAATATGCAATTTGTATGACAGAAATAGACATTGATTTCCTGCAGTCTTCTGATCCACGATATCTTGTGCTGAACCCTGAAAAGTGGGAGAGAGATTTATTTCATGAATAAGTTATAACGTTTTAGAAAAGTCAGAGATCTCACTGAGTCTTGTGCACCCCGAGGTAACAAACACAGGGAGCTTCTGTCATAGGCTAAATGGGGGCAGAGCCTGGAGTATGAAAGGCAGGTCTTCTGACCCCCAGATCAGTGCTCTTTACATCACAGCATTTTGTGACAAGGTGATACATTGATTTAGTGTTTTCAGAGAAGGAAGGATCCGTACAATTCTTTGAATTATTTTAGTCATTAAAGTACATTAGCATAACTAGAATAAAGTAAATTAGCACATTTATACTATTTTGCATACTCTTATCAAAAGAAGTTTTCTTTCAAGTACATATTTATCTAAATGTTTGCTTATTTTTTTTAAAGATTTCATTTAATCATTTGAGATGGAGAGAGAATGAGAGAGAGAGAGAGAGAGAGAGAGAGAGCATGAGCTGGGGGAAGAGGTGGAGGGAGAGGGAGAAGCAGTCTCCCCACTGAGCAGGGAGCCCAATGTGGGGCTCAATCCCAGAACCCTGGGATAATGACCTGAGTTGAAGGCAGATGCTTAACCAACTGAGCCACCCAGGCACCCATGTTTGCTTATTTCTTGAGTTTGGTTTTAATTGCATGTCATAGTTAAAGGAATCCACAGGGGAAATTATCAACCTGAGAATATAAATAAAAGTTAATGGGTGTGCATGATTTGACTGTTCAGAATAGATCCAAATATACTTACGTTTTAAATATATAATACAATATGGACTCTAGGTTCATGTTTAAATAAAAGTGGCATGAGACTAATACAAAAACTGTATTTTATTTCATAACTAAATACTTGATCAATGCAATTAAACTGGATGTCGGACTTTATGTTAACAAACAGTAAACTGAGACCTGATATTGTCCCCCAGGTCTAATTTAATAAACTAGTTATTAGCTTTAATCTCTCCTTTCACGGACGTTCATTGGTAAAGCTATGAAGAGTGAGCCCTTAGGTCTCTTATTTTATTCTGTTGTTAGGATCCAACTAAGTTTAAATAATAAAAAATTGGAATAAAAAATGTTTTGGTAAATATTTTTGTAAGTTTCATTTACAGGACCCTATCCTACTTGATCATGGTGTATGATCCTTTTAGTGTACTGGTGAATTAGGTTTGCTAATTATTTTTGCTAAGGATTTTTGTATCTGTGTTTATCAGAGAGAGATATTAGACTGGAATTTTCTTACGATGACATCTTTGTCCGGTTTTGGTATGCTATTTTCTATGAGATAAAAATTTAATTTTAAAAAATCAGAGCTGCTAAGTGCAAACTGTTTGTATCACCAATATGTATTCTCTGTCTTTTGTCACTATTTACCATACAATACACAAGCATTTAGGAAGTGTGGAGTTATATGAAAATACCAATAAAATGCTAGTCTTAGTTGAGGATTGCTGTTAGAGATATGAGATGTTTTTCAGGTGTGAAAGTATGTAAGTGCTTTAATGAAAAAACTTGCTATGATGCACAAATTAAATATTTATGGATTTTTAAGCTAAATGTTAGCATCATTTTACTTTTTTACATTTTAGAAAACCCTCAGAAAGGCATTCTAAAAATCTTCTATGTAAAATTCTGTTATTTAATACAACTTTATGTTCCTGAGGCCAGAATGACTATGCATCTTTAGTAATGAGAAATATTACTTTGAATTCCTGAGAATGCATTAGGGTTCATGAAGTACCGAAAGCAGATGTATCAACTAAATTAGACCTCGCACACTGGAAAGTTGGCAACATTCTAGTTTTGGCATTCCATTTTGTCCAAGGTCCAGATATCATATTTTATTATATACTGTTTGTACTTGACCTCAGCAAAACTAGCATGTGTCTGTCTTTAATTACTCAAAGGAGCCAGTCCTAGGAAAGAAGGATTAGATTGTTTTATGCATATTTTCAAAAGCAAATTGACCAATAATTTAGAATTTTATAATGTTTGCATTGGCAGTTTTAATTTTTTTTTAATTTTCTTAAGATACAAATGCACACATTTAGAAAGACTGATTGTAATAAGAGAATGTGGACATGCTGAGAAGTGCCTTGCAAGGTATGCCCAACACCAGGCAGATCATGCTGCTGTTGACAAACTCATCTTAGTTACCTCATGACTATGGTTTTCTATGAGGGAAGAAACAGCTCTTTTGGAATTACATAGAAAGATTTTTTTTTTCTGATAGACTACAAAATAATAGATAAGAATGCATTGGTAGAATTATATCAGGTACGTCCCTAGAACTTTACAGAACCCAAATATCATAACCAATTTTAATTAACCAGATACTTCAAAAGGTGCCATTTACTTTTAACAAGTAGGATAATGGAAATGCATTTTTGCATTCATGTGTTAGAACAAATTAGGAATCGATCCCAAGAATTTCCATAAAGAATCATCAGAGACTCTATCACCACTGGGAATGGAAAATACATCTCCTTTGGCATAGGACTTCTTTGTTGGGTTTTCATTTTCCTACAACAATTCCCTAGCATGATATTTTAGTAGCTGCTGGGTTCATTTGGAAGCTCATAAAGTAATAATGACGATTAAAAGGATTAAAATCACTCCTCCCTTGGCTCTCATTTCTGCATGAATGAGTTGCATATATGAATGCAATCCAGATTTCAAAATGGTGGAAGCCAGAAAAAATAAGAACCCTTAAGAAAGAAGGTGAGAGAAAAAGTAAAGCTTGAATAAGAACTACAATTATGATTTTGCTACAAATTTTTTTACTGGAATATTTGGACAATTGTCAAAAAAATATACGATTTACCTCCGGGGCCTCACCACATACTGATTGGTGTCATTATCTAACTACCTGAGGTTTTCCTTTGAACTGTAGCAACAGACAGAGCTAGGCAGGAGTTTTCAACTTATTTTTGTGCATGAATGCCTTTGGAGAAGTTTCTCAGAATGTTATTTTTAAATGTATAAAATAAATAGTGGACTAGTTTGCTATTGCTGCCAGAACAAATATCCACAAACTTAGTTGTGGCGTTCACAGCACAAATATATTATCTTAACGTTCTGAAGGTCATAAGTCTGATAGAGGTCTCTGTGGGCTAAAATTAAGGTGCTGGCAGGACTGCACTTCTTTTTGAAGGATCTAAGCGAGAATCTGTGTTCCTTGTCTTATGCAGTTTCTAAAGGCCACCCACATGCCTTGGCTGCTGGCTTCCTTTTCCATCTTCAAAATCTGCAAAGGTTAATCAAGTCCTTTGTACATTCTCCTCTCTGACCACATTGGGAAGGATTCTCTGCATTTAAGAATGCTTGTGCTTAGGGGTGCCTGGGTGGCTTAGTCCTCAAGCATCTGCCTTTGGGAGGGGGGGCTCAGGTCAAGATCCCAGGGTCCTGGGATGGAGCCTGCATCAGGCTCCCTGCTCAGCAGGAAGCCTGCTTCTCCCTCCCCCACTCCCCCTGCTTGCATTCCCTCTCTCACTGTGTCTCTTTCTGTCAAATAAATAAATAAAATCTTAAAAAAAAAGAATGCTTGTGCTTAGATTGAGCTCACCTGGAAAATCGAGGATAATCTCCCCATCTCAAAGTCCTTAACCTTAATTACATCTGCAAAGTCCCTTTTGCCCCATAAGGTAACATACTTACAGATTCTGGGGTTTGGGTGTGGGCATCCTTGAAGGCCATTATTTTACCTAATTACGGTTAGGGATGAAATAATCATGGGGAAATAAATAATAAAATTATATTAAAATTCATATTTGCAATACAATAATATGTTTTTATTAACACAATAATATCTAGAGCAGATCAAATAATGTCCATACATTGAAAATAACGGTAACCATCAATGACTTTTCAATCTATCAGTAACAACCGTGAAGGCTGTAACGAGGAAGGAAAACATCTGTCCTTTTTATTGGTGACAGAGTCACAAGAAGCGCTAATCCTACCATGGTTTGTTGTTTATATTCCTAATCGTAGGAAAGGTTACATGTCAGCTAGAGATTAAAAAAGTAAAGATGTATTTTTTTCTCTCCTCCACAACCCCAGATCCTTTTTCAGGGTGAAAAGCTCTGTGCTAAAGAGACGGCAAGAAACGAGGGTCACCCTGATGTTGCTTGGACCTTGGCAGGAAGAGCACAGCCCCTCCCACGGCCACCGAATTTTTCGGGACGGTGAGCCTGAAAGAAGATGGCAGGTAAGTGGGAGTTCCAATAACGCCAGAAAAATCCTCTCATCTTCTAGGTCTGCTTTCTCCACAAAGCCTGCATGGACACTTCGAGCTGCTCTTGGTCACTCTCTCACTCGGTTCTCCCTAGCACATTTCCACCGTTTCCAGATACAGCCCTGGCCCGCATCTCGTTCTTGCCTCTCTCATCCGTTTGGCATCTTGTCATGCATTTGCCTTGGGATGCTAGATGGCTTGGCACATGTATGCTTTCCGTCACTCTGAATATCTGTAAGGAAAAGTGAAACACATCTTCATTCTTTTGGGCAGCAATAAGAGCTTCTTAGGGTAATAGTGAGTGAATATTTATGATGTGATTGACCAACTATCCAATTAATAATCCTCACTGAACTTACATGTATATTGTGGTGAAAATGTGCAAATATCAAGAATTAGCAGAGAATCTTTTTGAACTAGCCCTCAGAACAAGATACATTATACAAAAAGATCCTCGGTCTGAGAAACGGAGGGTTTTTTTGTTTTGTTTTGTTTTGTTTTTGCTTTTTGTTTTCTGTTCCACTAATTAACCAGTTTTGTGATCCTGAGCAAGTAACTGCATCTCTCCTGGGCCTCAGGTCCAACCTTTGTAAAATAGAAAGGTTGGATTAGATCATTTCTAAGGGCCCTTCCATCTTGAAGAGTTTGTGAATCAAAGAGTTTATGTCACATTACTAAAGTTTTTAACACTTCATTAGGACTGAATTCAAGTTTCCAGGATTATTCAGTTTCCCTGAGCAGTTGAAGAATTTAAATGTCTAAGGACTGAGACTTTCCTGAAAAGGTAAACTGAGACTCACTCAAACACACTCCTAATAAGATTTATTCCTTCTTGTCAAAAGACTCATTCGACGTGACATACTATATCTTCAACCCTACTCAGATTCTTTCATAACCAGATGAAAGAGGGATGAGTTGGCAAGGTCTTCAGAAACCGTTTTATGAGAGCATGCTGTGAATTTTTCCACAACTTTCTTACAAAAACTTAAGCTTCCTGATAACTTCCCATAAGCGCTTGCGGAACACACAGTGATGGCCCCAATAACCACCAGCGATTCTCTGAGCTGGACTTCAGTGACATTTCCTGTGAATTGTTGAGACTGAGTTAACCCCTTACTTTTGTCCTCTAAAGATCTTAAAATACCCACCCCCTGACCTGCTTCCAATTTCCCTGCCCACCTCACTCTCCGCCAGCCCTGTTCTGTCCCGTCTGCTTCTTGTCCCTCTCCTCCTTACCACGAACCGACCCTTCGCTCTGATCGTAGGTCTCTGAGGGATGGAAGGACTAGAGCAGGGTGGCTGAACGTCCGGAAGAGGACTGGGGCTTACACAAAGTTGCGATCTACGAGTAGATACACTTTCAGCTTCAGAAAGAATAAAAATTCTTTATTTAGAAGGATTTAGAATTTACTTAGGATTTACATAGAAGGAAAGGATTTAGATGGAATCTCTTCCATTTTTAAGAGATCGCTATCTCATTGGCTCAATGTGACTATACTCACTCAATGTGACTATACTGTTTAGCCGGTTTCTCCTTATGGCTAGTTTGCTATAATTGGAAAAAAGTTATCATGCACTTTTCCACTACCGTGTTTTTCCTTTTATGCTTCCCCTTTACCTTAATTACCCACTTCATTTTATTGGAATAAGGTACAACTCAAATGTCACCATTCCAGGGAAATGTCCTGTTCCAGCTTCCCCAGTTTGGGAAAAAAAAAATTGTTAAGTTTCAAAAGCAATTCATAAATGTTTTCGTTATGGCACTTAAAACTATGTTTCCAGTTACGTTTACTTGTGCGCATCTGCGTCCTACATAGATTTTAGGCTCCTGAGCAGATGAGACTTCTAATAAACTTCGTGCCCTCAGGTTACAATAATAGAAAATAAGTTATTTTATAATTTTCTTTGCTTTTTTGCTCTACATAATTCTAAGGAGCATTTTCAAAAGGATTACTATTATCTGAGACATATGCATAAATACATATATAAATACAATTATCTGATACAGATACATAAATATATATGTATATATGAGATATATATATAATATTTTACACACAAACACATATTTAACAGGATTCTTTATGTGATTCTACCTGCAGTATTGGGATTTTTCTAGAAAATGATACCAATAAATAATAAATCAAAATGACAGTTTTTGCTAGTGACTTGGAATAAATTTTTCCCCAAGCTGCAGTCGCTATAGCACATGTATAAATAAAATCTCCAATCATGCGGAAAACGGAGTCAGCAGATCATTCTCATCATCCTAGATAGAAGTCACTCTAAAAAAAGAAAAGAAAAAGGAACCCACTGCAAAAAGAAAAAAATAAAAAGATGGGTTGGTTTTATTCAGGGTCATAAGGACAAATTTTAAGGGTTCAGTATACCAGTCATATTTTCTTACTGTTCTGTCAATTATTGAGATGGATGTTAAAATCTCATTATAATTGTAGGCTTGTCCTTGCAATTATATTAGTTTTTGCTTCATGTATTTTGAAGTTCTCTTGTTAGGCACATAAACCCTCAGGACTGTGATGTCCTGTTGATTAATTGACCACTTTATCGTTTTGAAATGACTCTTTATCCCTGGGAATATTCTTTGCTCTGAAATCTTCTTTGTCAGATTTTTGCTCACTGGTAATTTTCACATTGGCAGAAGAAAATTCCCTACCTAGAGGAACAGTAATTATTTTGCCATCCAGGTCCTTGGTTTCAATTTTATTCAAAGGGATGTATTTACTGTCTTCTTGACATATTAACATAAGATGTTCAGGGGATGTTTATTAAATAGGATGGAGGTCAGGATTTGAGTTTTGAAAACATAATGTAACGATGCATCTAGTTCAAGTAAGAAGTGATTCAAGGACTACAGACCTCAAATTGTGTCTGTAGAAGTCTAAGGATTATTCAGAGACTTGAATCTGAGATCTTCAAAGGATGTTAGATATCCAGGCCTGCCCGCTCCTGCTATTTGTGGGAAAACTAATGCTCAGAGGAGGGTCAGGAAGGGCAACTTTTCTTAGTTGATAGAACAGACTATGGCAACAAGGGGACCAGAAACCCTGTTTCCTGACTCAGAAAAGAACCTCTTTACATTATGTCACCCTATGCCATGGCCTTATAATCTTCACACCTTTTCTTCAGTTGCTTGTCTTTGGAGCAATAGACAGAAGAAAAGAGTATATACATTGAGAAAAAAAAAAAATTCAAATGCGTTCCGACTTCCCCAAAAGTGTTCCAGTCTCAGTGGCAGCTTCTGTAACTTTAAACTTCCATTTATTTGTCCATTCACCTATAAAAATAATCTTTCCGTTACAATTTCCTCAGACATAATAATTATTTTTAACTTCAACATAATCTGGAAATTCTTTCCTGTTTTTAACATATACAAGGTTTTTGTTGTTGTTGTTAAATAATTGCAATGGCTTGAACATATTATTCTCTCTGAGTATGGATAGACCAAGAACATATAACATATACCTGCAGAGAACATGTATATTGTCACTAGGATGTTGTTAGTCTATACTATAGGCATGTTCTGAGCACATCTGATCCACTGTTACCTTCACGATTTCAACAGATAAAGAACCATACATTTCAATTAGGAATCAAGACTTTCTGGATGGTGTGGATGGACTCTAACCAATATCCCAGTATTCTGATGTTGTGGAATGAGGTTTTTTTTTTTTTTTTTTTTTAAGATAACGATGATTAACAAATAATTTCAGAATTTTTTGAGGCAATTTTTATCCCACACTGTATGAGAGAACAGAGTTTTCTGAACATAATTAACCTTTATTTGATGATTTCAGTATAATTTCTTCAGTCCTCACCGAGTCATCTGTTGATTTTACTGGTTAGAGATACTTAGTCTGCATCAGGCATCAAACACAGTACTAGGGATTTACAAATTTAAATAGCTCTCACCATTAAGGAGTTTAGCATCTTAATGAAGGGAGATTTGTCTAAGTAAAGCTCAACTTACATGATATATAAAGTGAAGAGGAAAATAGTAATTTACACCAAATTACAGTTAGAGGGGCATCATTAAAGACAGAAAGTACAGAAGCATGGTAGGACAGACACATGCAAACGTCCTTCTTCCTTCTTAAGGGGTTCTGACTCTCCCCCACAGCACAACCCAAGTAGTACAACCGAGGGGCCAAGAAGACAAAACAGTTCTATGGGTTACCAGTGAAGCAAGCCAGCAATATTGTCAAGGGCATATTTGAGGGGATCAAAGCCTTCACAGAGATACATAGATAAAGATCATTTTTTTAAAGTACAAATTGAGCCACAGATTTTGGAGGAAATTGAGAATTGAAATCATACTTTCCATCACTTTCAAAATGAAAATGTCAATTCTTTGGCAGAACTATCAATGCTTTCATCCTCTTGCCTCCTGTCTTAGTCAGCTTGGGCTGCCATCACAAAATACCACAGATGGCTTTGGCGAGGGAAATTTATTTTCTCACAGTTCTGGAGGCTAGACATCTGAGATCAAGGTGCCGCCAGGACTGGATTCTGGTGAGGCCTCTCTTTTCTGGCTTGTAGATGGCTGCCTTCTTGCTGTGTCCTCACATGACCTCTTGTGTGCTTGGAGAGAGAGAGTAAGCAGAGAGAGTGAGCTATCTTTAGTGTCTCTTCCTCTTCTCACCAGGAGACCAGAGCTATGGGATTCAGGCCCCACTGCTCACTTCATCTAACTTACCTCCTGAAAGGCCCCATCTCCAAATACAGTCACATTGGGAGGGGCAGGGCTTTAACACAGGAAGTTTGGCAGGACACAATTCAGTGTCTTAACACCTCTCCACCTGTGTGATCTCACATTTACAACTCCTGTTCTTCATAGGCTTTCTGCCATAACAACACCAAATTCTTCAAATTCCCCATACTTCTTGCATTTGTTTCCCCTTCATGCTGTGGTGCATGCTTTATTTTTGCTCACTTCTCTCTGCTTGTCTGCCTGGCAAACCTACAGTTCAAACTCTTCTTCAAGGCCTTCCCTGACTTTTCCCAGGAAGAATTACTGTGTCTTGTATATAACCTCCAATAATATAGCATTATCATGTTGTTTTAATTGACCGTGGATGCTCAATACATATTAATATTTTTTAACATATGAACGATGCTAATATTTTTAAAAGATCTCCTAATATTGCTGAACTACGAAGCTAGTTCTCCAGGAAGTTATATCATGAGTTATTGTTATACAATCATCTCTTTCCCCCTCCAAATTTCAAGGGATTTCTGAAAGGACAGGTGCTCTTGCCTCAGCTTTTCAGATATAAGTTTAAGGAAATAACTAATTATAAAGATTAATCTTATATTGATGTTCATATCCCGATCTGATTTCCTGAAGGTAGGTTTAATTTTTTTTAAATAAAAATACTTAAACATTGTAAATTTGAAATAAAAACAGTAATGCTATTTAAAATATAAAGGAAAGAATGGGAAACTCAGGTCTCCCTAGCAATGTGGGACACCCGCTCCAAGATGATATATTAACCCATTGCATTCAAATCCTGCTCATTTTCTCCCTGGACTCAATCCATTTACTACCAGGCCATTGGCTCCAGGCTGTATGTTCACGTTCTTTATTCACTGCCTTGCACCTACAGTTAATTGGGACACATTGCCTAGATAACAGAAAAATCTGGCTGATACACCTCCCACTAATAATAGGAATCGTGACCTTGACTGTGACCCATGACCTTGATAATGTGGAGTTCACTTAGAACATCTCACTATACTTCACAATAATTTAACTGGTGATTTACCTACATGGATGATACACATTGTCTGAAACAGGTAAGCCTGAGCTTAGAAACTTTCAGTATTAGCTGTATAGCTTCAGACACATCTACTATCTGGTGGCTCAGTTTCCTCACCTATAAAACAGGGACAACAACAGGACCCATCTCTTAGGATCACTGGCAGGATTAAAGGAATTAATACATGTAAAATATTTAGAATAGTGCCTGGTCCTGAGCGAGCACCTAAAAGTTAGCTATTATCTTTACTATTATTAAAGTATTGCTTACTCGGAATTAATCCCACTTAAATACAGTCCAGTGAATGAGCTTTCGGGCTCAGAATTCCATACAGACATGGAGATTATAACCAACCAGGTAAGCATACCTCCATATGAGGCATGTCTTAAAATTTTGTGATCTTTTAAGAACAGAACTTTTCTACTGGTGGAGGTTTACTTATGGTCCAAAGTAGATGATCTGATCCAATTGCTCTGATACATAACATGGGTAAAGTTAAAAAATAAAATGGGGATGGGGAGGGGAAGCTGTGCAGATAACCAGAACTCTTCAACCCCTAGTCATTGTTCTTTCAGAGTTGAAGATATTTATAACAACACTGCTATTAGGTTTAAGTTTCTTTAGAAAGAATAGCATATAACCCAATTTTAATGCATACACAGTAACCTCAAATTTCTAGTATTATATATATATATATATACACACACACACACACACATATATATACAGAGAGAGAGAGAGAGAGAGAGAGAGAGAGATCAATTCATATGAACACCCTAGGCTGTTAACTTTCAAGACCTGTAACTGGGGTCTTTTTCTTGGTGTAATCTTGAAGCCTGCATACTTCCTTGGCCATGCTAACCATGGGAACTGTTCTTGGCTTCTGGCTCCAGTTCAACAGTGATTTGGTGAGATGTCTGTGACAATCAGTGTAGATAGAACTTTATTTTTTCTTCCCCCTCTGTCTGCGCTGGCAAAACAATGTTATCAAATAGTTTTACTCCGGATGGTCACAAGAACCTGGGAGCACTGTACTTCAGCCTAAACGTTAGCAGAATTCGGCAACGATATATCCCTACTGCAATTAACAACCACTCATTCTTTTCAGGTGTTCAGGTTATTAAAGACTTGGGAGTCAATCTTCACTCCTCCTATACTCATACCTCATATCCAGTTTATCGGAAATACTGTGTCTCTGCTTTAAAAATAGCCAGAAACCAACAACATCCTATTACCTCCACCACTACCCCTGGTCTAAGCCATCATATTTCACCTTCGTTATTGCAATACTCTTGTAACTGGTCTCCCAGCTTCCACTCTTACCTGCCTTATGGCCTAGTTTCCACACACAATATGATCCTTTTAAAAGTCAAGTCACAATCACACCACTCTTCTGTTCAAAACCTCTCAAAAGATCCCCGTCTTGTTCAGAGTAAAAGTCAGATCTCTTACAAAAAGCCTGTATAGGGTCCCTAAGCCTGTGGCTCCCTTCACCAGCCTTCCTCACTTCTACCTTCTGACCTCTTCTCTGTCTACCTCCCTC
Source organism: Callorhinus ursinus (assembly GCF_003265705.2). NCBI lineage: Eukaryota > Metazoa > Chordata > Mammalia > Carnivora > Otariidae > Callorhinus > Callorhinus ursinus. The sequence continues at coordinate 57,452,992 of NW_027397068.1, read as the reverse complement.
TGCCAGGAATGCCCTTTCTCCTTCTTCATGCAGTCACCTCAGTGAGGCCCATCCTATCCTACTTAAAAATGCATGTCTCCACACACCTAAGCATTTCCTATCCTATACTCGTCTTATCACTAATACAGAAACTCCGGAGGTATGAACCCTAGAACTTTCTGGCAAGTGCCCAGGTAATGCTGATGCTGGGGGACCAGGAACCACACTTTGCGAACCACTGCTTCAGGAGAATCTCTCTTCCCAGATTCTCATTCTTTGTGATTTGGGTAGGGCTAAATTACATAAACTTCAGGCATCTCCAGACTACGTAAGTGTCTTTTAACTCAGAATGCCAGGCCCCACCCTTAGTTTTTTTCTGATTGGGTAGGACTGGGGCGAGAGCCCGAGATTTGCATTTCTAACCATTACCCTTTGAAAACCACTGGTTGAATATATGATACACTTTTTATTAAGTTTCTCTGCTTCCTTTCCATAAGAATATAAATTCTATGAGGCAGGAATTTTTTATTTTCTGCTGTTTTCTCATGCAAAGGACAATACCAGGTACATAGTAGCTGCTCAAAATACATGTTGAATGACTAAATTAAAATCGCTTATCCTAGTGTTACATCAAAAAATTTCTAACTTTATCTTGCCAGATTCCATATGAAGAAATACAAAGCTAAAAGTACTTATAGTTTAATCCTCTCAGGCAAGAAACCATTTTAAAGCATTAAGACAGAGACAGCTGGGATTTCCTGATATATGGGAAATAAATTATTAACAACAGACATTATTATCTTAACATTAAGGTTAATAACAATAAACATTTGTGGTCTGCTACCAACTGCTGAGCACTTCATGTAAAGTATCTCATAACATTCTGAGGAAGCTAGCGATGTTACTTCCATTTTATAGGTAAGCCCACTTATCAGTGAACTCCAGGGTTTCCACATTATCTTCTCCCCTCAATGTGCTCCCCCAATTGGGAGCAACAAAGTAGGGTGTAACATAGGTGACAGTTTTCTTTCTAGTGTCCAGACATGTTAAGATCTGAATTAAAATTTACTGGATTTATTTACCTCTTGTAACACACTAAATAAAGATTATCCTAGACTCTCTCCTACTACAATAAAGGTCTAGAGGAATGCATCAGAGCACTATAGTTTTAGATGCAAATGTTGAACTCTACAGATGTTATAAGAATTTAGTTGTGAAAGATATGAACACATTTTTCAGGAGGCATGGTTTGTGGGGCTTGTATTTTCAACACCTTAGAATAGTTTATTGTCTGAATGTTCATTCTATCAAACCCTATGCAATAGCATTACACTTAGGCAAAGAAAAATTAAAAGACAAATGATTATGAGTTAATGATCCACTTTCTTTCAAAGAGACTGTTAAAACAGGGGTCAGCAAACTTTTTCTTAAGGGGCCAAACAGTAAATATTTTAGACTTGCAGGCCATCTAATTCTGCAGTCAGGGAAAGCAAACACAGATTAAACATAAATGATGGGTATGGGTTTTTTTCAATAAAACTTTATTTACACAACAGGTGGTCTGCCCACTGACTATACATAGTTTGTGGACCCCTATGTTAAATGACTCCAATCTTAACGGGATGAACGAAATGGGCCAGATAAATTTCAGGTCAATTTGGCAAATTTACCTCTTTCCTTTTAAAAACTGTTTTTTTCCTACAGAAATATCCATATTCCTGTACTAAACATAATGACTTAAATAATGACAAACTCTAGCACGCAAATTAAAACACATTTGGCTCTGTAATAGGCTGAACAAGTTAAAAGAATCCTTGTATTTATTTTTTGCACAGCACAAATGCAGGTGACACACAGTAAGTCCATAATTTCCCACAAAACTTATAAACTTAACAACTGAGAGTCTAAATTCTTATAATCTTCTGCATTGCTCCCAGCTATACACTGTATGAAATCCATTCCATAGCAGCAGAGAACCTTAACTTTAAGCACCAAATTTCCAGGCATTACTACAAATGTCTTTTTTTCATTCCCTAGTACATGCAGTCAAACTGCCAATGAATAAATACCAATTCACTTTAAGCTTCAATGGAGAAGGGAAAGCAGTTGGGAAACCAACATTATTCTTAAATCTAAGTGATTTAAGAATCACTTAGCAGTGTCTTTTCTTTACCTTGTCTTTTCTTCCATAAAAATTTTAACTTTTAATGTAGTGATATTAAACATGAACATAAATTTAATTTTGAACATAATCCCTTTCAGACTTAAACAGTTTATGATGTTCATATTTGTTTTATAAATCCAGAGGAAAACAAAAACATGATCTCTAGCATATTCTGGCAATTTTTATTAAAAGTTAAATTTAGAATTTTATAGCAAAATAATATAGTCTGTGTGTCCAAATTATGATTAAAAAATCCTTAATTTATGTATATTAAGATACAATGTGAACCCCAATACATTTTATTGAAGTGTGTTTTCGATTTCTGAAGCAGGATTCAGTGGGGATTTTGCTCACATCAGCCCTGTATACCCGGAGATTACTGGATCCACTAAATGGACAATGAAAACTGGTTGAGGCTGCTGCTGAATGCTTCAACAAGAATCTGATACACAGACACAGATTTCATTGTTATAGTCAATGCAACTGAAGTCTTCCTTAAAACTGTGCTCCTGATAGGCTGAAGATAGAGTAATGGACTGTTAGTTCTTTAAGCCAAAAATGCATGGATCTACTGTACAAAGGCTTCATTCTCTGCCTGTAGTTAGTAACTTGAGGGCCTTCTGTAGATTCTGCACAGCAGTGCTGACATCTTCGTATTGCAAAGCACTGCCAGCATATTTGCAGTATTTCTGGGCTCTAGCAAAGTCCTCTGGTGTTAGACGGATATCGCCTAGAAGAAAAATAGAGCAATTAAGGTATCTGTAGGAATCAAAAAAGTATTCTATTAGGTTAGGTAAATGCCTACATTTAAGATTATAGAAAATATTTAAGGCTATATAAAAACATGAAGGTTTTTTCAACCCCAGGTGTAAATATTTAACTAAGTATTTTCATGCTTCTCACTTTTTTTTTTACTAATATAAACCATACACATGCCAATACTAATAACTTATACGAAAAAATTTTTCTTCCAGAAGTAATAAACTAGAAGCCTTTATAATTTGATAAATTAATTGCAAAAAAATTATATTCTATGTAAAAAAAAGGATAGTAGCTTTGGTGTTTATACTAGAATTGTTGAGCCTCTCTTCATGGAACAATACACACAGACTAAACCATTCAACCCTCACTTGAGCTAGAATATAAATATAATTCTCAATGAAAAAAATAAATTTAAAAAAATTACATGTCATTTAACTTTTTTAGCATGAAAATATTTTGTTTTTGTGCCATCCATATAAAAACCTCTAGTTTAAATATCATTAAATTACAAAACTAAACATATGAACAACCTTTACAAATTATGTCCAAAATTTATTCTCACCAAGTTTTCCAGTTACACATATGATTAATAAGGGTAGAACCCAACTAAATAATCTGGGTAAAACCAAAAAAACAACTTCACTTGGAGCAGCTGGGTGGCTCAGTTGTTAAGCGTCTGCCTTCGGCTCAGGTCATGATCCCAAGGGTCCTGGGATCAAGCCCTGCATCGGGCTCCCTGCTCAGCGGGAAGCCTGCTTCTCCCTCTCCCACTTCCCCTGCTTGTGTTCCCTCTCTCGCTGTGTCTCTCTCTGTTCCAAATAAATAAAAAAAAATCCTAAAAAAAAACTTCACTTAATCAATCTAAGATTTGAATATATATTTCTAAAGATGAAATTAAAAACTTACTTTGTGCCCTGACTTTTGAAAATGCATTTTCTTCAGAATTCTTTATAAGGATATTAAGAACTGATCAGAAAGAAGGCTGGGGCACAGACTAAAACAGTAATATATTTCAAATTCTGTTCATAAATGAACAGTTAATATATTTCAATTCTGTTTATAAGCATGAACTATAAACAGACTATCTTTAGTTGCTTTTAATTTTGCTATATATATGTATACATACACACACACACATATATATATGGCATATAATGAAAACTTTGATATTACAAAGTAGGTAGTGACTCCAGGTATCCAGATACTAAGTTCTGATCCAAATCATTATTTTCTAAAATTTTCAAGAGTTCTGAAACAATGTATCCCAAAGTTTCTAGGCCAAAGCCAGGCACCCATAAGTACTAAATAACTTTAATGAATGAATATAAAAATGCTGTCTGTACATTTCCTACATTTTAAAATAAAGTTCATATAGAATTAAACATTAATGAGATTTCAGATTTTAAGATAATACACATAGTTCTACATGTAGTAATTAGCCCAGTGTATGACATATAAAGTCTTCAAAAATTTTTGATTATTAAAGATCACAGTGGTTGGTCTTTACTGTTGTGAATAAGAGATTATATATTCCAATTTTGACAGACCTTGTTTCAATTTTCTTGAATTTGTCTTGCTTAAAAAGCAAGAAATACAAATCAATATACTAGTAAAATACAATTATACATATATATTTATATTTATTTATATATTATATTTATTTATTATTTTTAATTCTCCCTCTCCCTTATTTGTATTATATATATATAAATGTATAAACGTTTTTCCACAAATCTTTTAGTATTCTAGTGCCTTGGCATTTGTTACCCATTAAACCTAAAAAACAATTATCCTGCAGTTGTTCTGTTGACAATTTAGTCAGGACACTTTAGGTTCTTCAATGGTTTTTCCAAATATATTAAGAGGTTCTAGTCATCTAAAGCTATACATCCTATCTAGGTGAGGGAGACGCCTTTGAAAATTAAGTTTACCCCACTACTCATTTCGTGCTTGAATAGCCCGTCCTCTTATCTCAGGGCAATCTTTAAGTATGCAGGGAAACCATTCAGAATTTATCGGACCTGCTGGAAGAAAGCCCCAATGTTCAGAACTAATCTTATTTTTACAGCATGAGCCTTAGCAGTGTTTTGCTGATATATCACTTATTTACTAATGAGATGTATGTAGTGTTAAGAACGCCATTACTATTTTAGTTGTTATAAACTAAACTTATCCACCAATGATAAAACTATTTTAAAATACAAATATTGCACTTCTCATGAAATAACAATTTCAATATTCTGAAAATGTGAATGAAAATATTTTAAAAGAAAAATATCATTACATGTATATAATACATATAGCTTATAAACGTATGAAATTATGTAACTATCATATAAAATATAACTAGATAATAACCAACTTACAGATTCAGATACAAAATGTAACTTACAGATTTAAATAGGGATGCTAGACTTACTAATTAAAAATATAAAGAACTTAAAAAGCCATGTCAAATAGTTACTTTTGCTATTTTATAAGACTTCAGGCTTCCCTTCATTTAACAAATATCATCTAAGAGTAATTAATAATAAAACGTGATTAAAATTTTAAATTAAATAAAAAGAAAATCTGCCTAATTAATGATTCTTTTAACTTAGCATCTGAAAACTAAAGTGGAAAATATATAAAAGGAGAAGAGAACAGGAAGAGAACAACTGTTCAATTTCAGTATCTGATGTTATATACAAAATAGTAAATACTGCTTAGAGCACCCAAATAAAAGCTGTTTTTTCTATTATTAAAACTTTAACTAGAGGCCATAATCAGACCAGAGAGAGCTCACACTGTGGACGTAAAAAGTGTTTGAAGGAGTAAAGAGGTTGTCTAACAGAGTATCTCTTTTCTGAACTCTATGTTTAATATGTTGCTGATGGCTTCAGAGAAGACCGTCCTCATCACAGGGCTGCTTTTCTCCTCCACAGGGCAGAACAAGCAGGCAGAAGACAGCTAGAGCTATTACTCAAGTTCACTATCACAGTGGGAAGAGCCTGGGTCAGCACTGGATCAAAGATAACATTTTTGGTGTGAAGAGAAATCCCTGCACACTCAGTTGACAAAAGCATCCATTTCTAAGGCTAATTTATCTAATGTTATGATAGACCATAGAATACTTAATTGTAAAGATTTCCAAAATGGGTCTTTAGAGACTCTTTCCTACTTAGCTAGGTAATTTTAAGAAATTCATGTCAGGGGCCTTGGATAATCTGATCCTAATGTACTCTATTATCCTCTGACTTGAATGGAAAGCATGGGCAGAATCATAGGGGAAGCATGTAATATGCAGTAAATCTTGGGAGTAAAGAGAAAGCTCAGCACTGAACCCTTATATCCAGGCATTGCCAAGATATGTTTCTTAGAAATGGCAACACTAGAATGATTAGAGGTAGAATTTGATTAGGTCATGCACTGTGCTAAATTCGTTTCAGATATTCCATTTAATTCTCAAAAAAATTCATGAGGTAAGCGGTTATTCACACTCTAATACTATATAGAAATATGTTAAGTTAAAAAAGGAAATGTTCTGTTTCAACTACCTACCACCTTTCCAATTCCATTGTCAGCCTTTCCACAGTCAGCCACAAATTCACTAATGTTTAATATATTAATACTAACGCACATACACTATGTGTATTAAAGGTGATAAGTACTAAGCACTAAAGAGAAAAATGTATCAGGAAAGGGGTTCAGGGAGTATTTATTAGAGGTGGTGGTGAAGACAGTGATGGTTATGAAATTACTAGTTTTGGTCTGAGTATTATCTAGAATTTTTCTATGTTCTCAAACACATACATACATGCAGGAAGAGAGTTTTAATATTTTTTTTCCTAAATAGGGTCATACTATATATAATGTTCTGCAACCTGTTTTTTTGTTTTTTTTTTTACTTAATATGCTTAGGAGATCTTTTCACATCAGAGTTACTATATATATTTAATATCTGCTCAGTATTCCATATGACAAATGAACCATAATATCCCATTAATTAGCACTTAAAAGATTATTTTCTACTATTGTGATGATGTTGAAATAAAATATCCTTGTAAATTTTGTGCCCATGTCTGAGTAATTTTTTAAGATAGTAGAATATAGCAGGTTCAAAAGAATTATATTTGCAATTCTGATAGTGACATAGTGCTGCTGCAAAAACTTTATTAATGTACATTTCCCACCAACAGCATGCGAGAGTCATTCCTTAGGTCTTCAATGACACTACAGATTATTGATCCTTTAAAATGTTTTTTTATCTATTGACATAAACCAAACCAAACTCATTCTAATTCTCAATTTCCCTGATTATGAATATAGTTGGGAAAGCTTTCATGTGTTCACTGAGTATCTGCATTCCCTATCATATTCTCTGCCTGTTTTTCGAATTAAGTTTCAGTTATTCATTTGTAGGAGCTCTTTATATATGCTCTGGACATTACTTCTTTATTTTTAAATTTCAATTTCTTCCTGGTCTATTAGTTGCATTCTAACAATGTAATGGGGAAGAAGGAGTCTTCTGTGGTATGAATTTTTCATTTTTCATTTGTCAAACCTGTTAAGACACAACTGAATCAGATACAAGTACTGAGAGACAGTATCTAATATATATTTTTTTCTCATAACCAATTGTTCTTTTTTTTAAGATCCTATTTGAGAGAGAAAGAGAGAAAGAACGAGTGGGGAGAGTGGCACAGGGAGAAGCAGACTTTCCACTGAGCAGGGAGTCCAATGCAGGGCTCGATCCCAGGACCTCAAAATCACAGCCCCAGCTGAAATCAGACACTTAACTGACTGAGCCACCCAGGTGCCCCCCAAATAACCAATTGTTCGAACATCACTTTTGAATATATATTCTTGCTACACTGATCAAATGCCACATTCATCATTAATTTGATTCCTCTAACGTGTGGTCTAATTTCCAGAGTCCCTATTCTGTTTCACTGATCTAGTTCAGATATTTTCACATCAGATTTTAGGTGGAGCTTTTAAAATTGGGTGGGACTCCAGAGGGGAGTCTGGAAACCAAGTTTAACAGAGGAATGTAGTATTCATTGGGCAGGTTATCTAGTCTGTCTACCAACAGATAAATATTTTCCACTATGTTCTTGGGTAACTTGCCAGTTTATTACAGGTTCCTTTTTGTTTTTGTTTTCAACTATGATCAGTTCCTCCTTTTGGATAATCCAATAATTTAGTATAGATAAGGAAGATCATAAGACATGGCAATTTTTTAACTAAAGTAATCTAGTATCAGCTTTTGTGACAGCTTTGGCTATTTCTGCCACTATATCCACTGGTATACAAAAAAAAGGAACTGTAAAAAAAGGGGGGAATGTCTTCAAATTTAGATAGTTTTGATAATATGAAACAATCTTGGTTCATTGGAGAATCTAGTGAATACAGACATTCAAAGAAATGTGTAAACATTCCAATATATAATACTCTTAAGCTACAATTAGAAAACAACACCTAAAACAAGAGATACGATAAATCTCAAAAAATAGTCAACTGACTTACCGTGGGAGACTGTACTGAAAAGTTCAGGATCAATAGCTGGAATAGTCTGTGGAGTAGGTTGGATAGTATTACTTGCTACACCTGCATCAGAAAACCATAAATGGGTATAAAAGTTATACCTCTTAATTATATACTAGGAAAATATTTAAAGGATCATGAAGGAATTCCATTTCTTAATTACTTTTTTGAAATCTTAATGAATTGTAATTTGACATACTTATTTGATGCTGGAGGCTGGTATAGAAAATATGCAGGAAAATATATTCTGAGTGTTTACATACACACATGTCTAATGCAGATGGTCGTTGTCTGCATACTATACTATTTCATGCATTTTTTACTTAGTATGTTTTAGCAGTAACTCTAGATATATATATATCTACCTTGTTACTTGACATGGCTACATAGTGTTCCATTCCATGTATGAACCACAATTTATAAAGCAGTCCTTTACTGATGGGCATTTAGGTTGTTTCCAATCTTTTGCTACTATAGATAATACTACAGTGAATAATCTTACACATTGTGTACATATACACACACACATATATATGAATTCATTTATGGGAAAAAATTTAAAGAAGTGTAACTGCAAAGTCAGGGGACATACAAGTTTTAAACTGACCAATTCAACGACTAGCTTTTGCTTGATTTTGGTAAGTGCTAACCAAATATATTAAAGTATCACCATCCAACATAAATGTCCCCACAAAACTTGCCTTTAAAGACACATAACTACATTAAAAAAAAAAAAAAAGGAATGCAAGATTTGAGAGGGATCTTCAGAGACTACCTAGTCAAGCCTAGTGCTTTGAAGCAGCTGTACTTAAAACATAGGTAGATGATTATAAATTTTTCATATAATGTTAAAGAAAAAAAAAGGTAAGTCTACAACCCACTCACAGATCAATCTAGATATCAAGCCATTCCTTGCTAGGTAATTTGTGTTTTTGTCTAAATTAAAATTTTCCAAACAAATCCCTTTCTCTATGGAAAAGGAATATTTTTACTGATCAGCATCTTGTATTATTAACTTTTAAATGCTTATTAGTATATTTTCATATGATTAATTAAGTATGCAATATTAATTAACAAGAACAAAACAGAATTTACAGGGAGAAAATTTAGTTATGTAGTAAAATTTTATTTGAGTGAAATTAAAAAAATAGGTAGTCTGCATTTTATTAAGAACTTCTGGTTACAGTCATTCAACTAAAGCTTGAACTGACAGCAGAGGGTGCTCAACACACCTCAAGCAGCAGTAAGAAGATGCTGCTTCCATTTGTCTTGATGCACATGAGCCAAGGCCTGTCCTTTCGGCAGCCGTCATGACACGTTTCCATGGGGGCCTAGTGTATAGGTCCAACATAAGCTCATAAATACTGTTAAATTTAGTAAAAGTGGCTTTTAGTTTATGTTATTTATTTACTTTTTTTTTTGAGATGCCCAAAGCTGTTTTTCTTTCTTTCTGGATTTGGAAAGGTCTCATAATGTCAATTCACAAATGGACTGCAACCCCGAAGACGGCAGTATGTTGGGAATATGTTGGGAGTGAATGTGAACATAAAACCATTCATGGAGGAAAGCAGAAATTTCTTCCTTTCTATTATTTAACAAAAAAGAAGTGTCAACAAATAAGTTCTGGTTAACTTTTAAGTAGATGGTTACGTAGCCTATTAAATGGGATTAATACACATTCAAGAATTAAACTTTACAAGATTTCTAATTAAGTACTGAATTTAAATTGTTCTATTGTCTACACGGTCTGGGGATTCTGAAAAGGGAGAAATGGGTGTTGGTTAGAAAACCAGAGAAGATTATCCAGAATTATAATTAAACAGAACCCTTAGGGGAGTAGCATTTGGAGAGGCAGAGAAAAAGGGAGAAAGACACGCTAGATACAAGGAACACTATAAGCAAAGTTAAGAAAATAGGAGGATTGGGTTGAGTAACCCAATTATACCTCAGTATAATCACAGAAAATAGAATTGACAGAAGTGGTCAGGACAAAATATTAACAACTTTGAAAGCTGTGTAGGAAAACTCAAATGCAGTACTTTTCATACATAAAAGAACAACAATAAAAGAGCAAAGTTTTTGATCTACGCATAAGGAGCTGCATTTATAATCAAAAGGTTAGCGTTCATTATAACATAATTCTAATATTTAATCTAATTACTGAGATCTTCTTCCGCAGTATGTATAGGCTGTATAAAGCATATGTTTCAAGAGAAAGGACAAACCGTCCACTCTATCACCTCCATGATTGTCCACAGTGGTTAAAGCCCAGAGGCACTCTGCCTGCTTAAACAATCGCTCTCACTGCACTCCTTGCACCCCCTGTGCTTTTCTGTGGAAGAACTAAAAACCATATATTAGTACATACTATTCTTTTCAGCTATCTTGAGGATTTCCCTTTGATAAAAGTATATCCTGGATCTTTATATGAGGGAAAGTAAATCAATCTTAAAGTGAGTAAGAGGGGAAACATCTGCTATATTTAAAAACTAAAAATGTTATTTCATTTGCTATTAGCCAACTGTGAACTGATTTTTTTTTTTTTTTACTGTTTTAAATATAATAGAAAAAAAATCTGCCAGCTAAAAGGAGATTCCAATACCACAAACCAATTTTAAGGGGCAAAATATTGTGAGAAAAGTAGATTTTGATTTAACAGGGTTTTAGTTCCTTGGAGGAAGAGACACAGAAAGGAGGTACCAAAAACATGAAATCAGAAAGACATGGGTACAAACTCTGTCACTAATAGATATGTTTATATGTTTATTTTCATGGGATAATTGTTTAATTCCTTTATAGTGTCTAAACTAGAGATAGCAATATCTAATGTAGTTAAAATAGTTGCTGCAAGAATTCATAAAATAGCTACAATAATTTTGTAAATACTAAGTCTATAAGAGTGTATATAAAGTAACAAGACAGGACCTCACCCTAAAAAAGTTCCAAGATTTTTGGTTTTATGTGCTCACTCTGAGGAACAAAAAAGAAAAAATAATTGGAGAAAGATGAACTGTTCATGCCAGAAAACTTTCTAATAGAAGACTACCTCCTTAATATCTGTTTATGTATGTCAAAGATATTCCAATCAGGAGATAACAGTCTATTAGTTTGAACATATGAAACTACTAAGATTTTATCACTTATGTTATATAAAAGTAGCAATTTCATATGGTTCAACCGAATACAGCCCTCCCAGAAGTAAGCTTTCTCTCTTCTACATACACACTGTATGACTATATATAAAATATATGTATATAGGTGCCTGTACCAGAATTCTGCCCTAAGATAAGTTGTCTAACATGGTACCCTTTAGGCAACTTTTTTTTAAGGTCAGTATCCTACCCCCAAAGGTGACACTTCCCTTGATTCACAAAATGATTTTACGTGTTCATTAGCTTGCTCTTAAATACCCTGTCTTTGGCACAGAGATAGGAAGGAAAAGAGAAAAAAAAAAAAAGGAAAAGGAAGCTAATTTGCTGAACACTGATTTTGTGATTAGGCACAGTAGTAGTGAATTTTCAAACTTTTTCTCCTTTAATAATTAAAATCACTATGAGAAGTATGATTAATTTCATTTTAGAAAGATTGGCAAAACCTAGACTGAGAAGCTGAATAACATCTGAGTTTGTGGTTTAGCAAGGGGCAGGAACTAATAACCAATACTATTTGACTTCAAAATACATTTTATTCGCACTTTGCCCTTCTATAAAAATGGTGTGTCAGAGGCTCCTGGTTAGTGTTTAAATTCAATAGAATAGAGTAGTATATTTATCTAAGGCAAATACATCTAAGTAGCTGGTGTTGCTTATATTATTCTACACTGGAAATACTGAATATTTCTATAAGAAAATAAAATATTTATAACAGTGTTCTGTGAAATTTTACTTACAAAACAAACTCAAATTGCTCTATTAAACTCATCATACAGACCATAAAGCAAAGCAAAGTCAGAGTAAAATACACAGAATGATGACACAAAAGAGATCAGTGTTAAAATAATCACATTCATCAATATTCTTCAAGACAAAAATAAGAGCAATATTTGTAGATAATATAAAGTTAAAAGTTTTAAAATAGGAGGAAAGAAATTAATAATAATTGGTGCTATAATAGTCAAATAGAAAACTTTTTTAAATGTTATTCAACTCATGCAAAATAAGCTAAAATGGTTTGGGTAAACTGAGGCTGAAAATCTGAAAGTCAGTGAAGTAATAGTGTGGTACTTAACAGAAACCACAGAAATTATGGCTCAAAGGATGACTTTCATCCTATGAATTAAATATTTTGAAATGTTTGTATGGTTTACTACTGTAGATTACATTTATGCTGCGATAAAATAAATACTTTAAGAACAATTTTTGGAAAAACTTCAACATGTAAATTATGGCTTCAAATGCCCTTCTATCTGAAGGTAAGGATAACACTTTGTCAACAATACAAGTAAATGGAAGAGTATCTGTCTGCAATTTTAAAAAAAGTTATCTTTCATTTACTGACATTGACTCATTACTAGAGACTAGTGTTGTTAGATCTTTTCCATGAAAACACAGACATAGAGTACCAATTTATTCAAAGACAGAAGCTATCACTTCCCTTTCTTTTCTTCAGTCAACTGTTTATAATATTAAAAGAAATAACCCACACCCCCTCTTTTCGGTTGTGATTCCACTGCTATTGAGATTTTCTGCCTCAATGCCTGCTCCCTTCATCAATAATAATCTATGTTGAGGGCAGGGGTTGGGTCCTAAGGAAATAAGGCAAGAAAAATCAAATCTTCCTGACACAGTGGGATGCTGACCAACATACTATGATAGATCCGCACAACTCAGTGCTAATCTCGGACAGTGAAGGGCAAAGAAAGGGAGGGGAAGAAAGAGAAAATAGCACCACACATGAAAAGCACAGAAGCTATTCTTAGTAATAAAATATAAAGTTAATAGTAACATGTGAATGTTTGGTCACTTCTCAAAAAACTAAAGGACAAACAACAATAGAACTTCAACAAAAAGGACTGAACATTTTTTGTAGGTTCAAATAGAATTTAAAGATCTTATTATGCTTCATTACCATCATGATCAGGCATAAACACAATAAAAAGTGCAGTCCTTATTTATGAAAGGAGAGTTCAAAACTTGTTAAGCTTTAATTTCCTACCTGTGCTGTGAGGCACTTCTGCTGGTGTATTAGCTGGAGCGTGCGCGCCGGGAGGAATCTGTATGCCAGAGAAGCTGCCGGATGGCATGCTGCTTGGGTCGTAAGTCGAAGATGATGGCTGAGGTGGCTGAGTCGGCAGGGATGTTGCTCCAGCATCTTCATTTTCTTCAACATCTATTATATAATTTACATGTAAAGTTAAACTAGGTATTTGGAAGAAAAATGCCAAACATTCTTATTTTGCTCTACAGACATGATGAACAGACCTTCTGATGCAATTCTATTTAATGCACTTGATAAGTAGGCTCTAGCTCTTAAAATAATAGTTTTGTTTTCTTTTCTTAAATCACCTAATTATACCTGCCAATATGATTGTCACTTCAAGTTAATACTTATACTTTACAATTCTATTAAAATCTTTGCATATAGTATATTCTTCTTAAAAATAAATTTTCTTTAAACTCACTCTTTAAACTTAAAATAAACAGGGTATTTTTGGCAAGACATGTCACATTTATGCTATCCATAGACTTTTTTTTTTTTTTAAGATTTTATTTATTTATTTGAGAGAGAGAGAGACAAGGAGAGAGGGAACACAAGTAGGGGGAGTGGGAGAGGGAGAAGCAGACTTCCGGTGCAGGGCTCTATCCCAGGAGCTGGGATCATGACCTGAGTCCAAGGCAGACGTTTAATGACTGAGCCACTCAGGCGCCCCTAGACTTTATTTTTCTGACAGCTGCCTTTTACTCAGTATTCATTGTTCACACTAGCTATTAAATGATTACCTGTGTGTTTATCGTAGGTTAATCAACAAAAACAAAGGAATGAAATTTCACAGAGCTACCTGCACAGAAAGTAGTAATAAGAGACTTTGTGTTGAACTGCTTCTCGGTCTTTTGGCTAAGATCAAGTGTAGAGACTCTGTGTTGGTAAGTTCTGAAATACAGACTTAAAATATACTATATTATTAGCTGAATTTGAAAGCTACTCTGGGAAAATTAAATATTGATAGTCTATTTAAAAAGACAATTAGCCACTTTTGGGAATCTTCATAATTTAAAATGTAAGCGAGAGCAAGAGATTTCTGAAATCAATTTATTTCCTATCAAATTTTTAAATAACTTTTTTGTTTGATCATAACCATATTACATATTCAATGTGGATAATTTTAAACAACCAAAAAAAAAAACCCTACCTACTCTAAGATAGACATTTTACTAAGTAACCTTGTAGATGTATTTATATACACTAATATAATTCTCTCCTATATTAGAGAACTATAACATTTATACATCCTGGGAAGGAGTCCCTCCCTCCAATTTTTAAAGGCACTAGAAAGTGACTAAAAGCTGGTAGAAACTAGAGTGAAGATGGCCCTTTGGAGAGGAAATCTCACCAGGTAAGGTTTGTTTTCATGTGGCTTTTCACCTGCAGGCACTCAACAGTCTGTGCAAAAGAAAGAGTTGCGGAGAAGTGAGCCTTGAAATGTGTGTATAAACCCCAACTAAATACCGTATGACCCTGAACTATGCATGCACATTCTGGGAAGATTCTAGAGTGTCCTGGTGAAAGCAATAGCCTTAAAGCTGAAAGAAGGACAGGCAGTGTTTGAGTTCAGGCATGTTAACTGCCTGCTAGGAGAAGAATCAAGACCTTGCAGAGGAAGATGAGAAAATGCAGAGGAGCTACAAGACGTTATCAACAATAAAAATTAATAGAAATAAGGGGGGATGGGAGGAAGAAAATGTGACCCGAGTTAGGAGAGAAAGACAGTCTATAGAAGAAGACCCCCAAATGACCCAGATATTAGCAAAAAATTAATTAGCAAAAAATAAATAAATAACATTAAAGCAGGTACTATAAATGTGTTCAAGGCCATAGAGAAAAATGTAGTCATCATGAATGAAAGAGGAAAAACTCACCAGAGAAAAGAAACTAAGAGGAGACAAAAACAGATGGGACTAACAGAAAACAAATGATAAAAACAATAGACTTAAATCTAGCTATAGCAATAATTACATTAAATTAAGTGGACCAAACACAATTTTGAAGGCTGATGTTGACAGACTAAACAAACAATTGAACAAAACCCAAACCAAAAAACACCTATATGCTTTAAGACTCAGATATATTTATAGTAAAAGGATGAACTAGATAAACTATGTAAATACCAAGCAGACAAAAGGTGAAGTAGCTAAATCCAGTAACAGACACAACAGAATTCATTTCAAGGAATATTGCGGGTGCAACAGACAAGAAAAAGAAAATATAGATATAACGATTGGAAAGAAAGAAGCAAAACTGCTTCTCTTTGCAGATAACAGGATTATCTACACAGAAACTCCCAAGGAATCTATAAGGCAACCACCAGAATAGGTAAATTTAGCAAGGTTGTGCAATACAACATCATTATACAAAAATCAATTGTATTTCATATACTAGAAGTAAATAAGGGAATGAAAAAACCAAATACTCGGAAATAAACTTAACGAAAAAGACACAAAATCTCTACTCTGAAAAATACAAAATATTGCCAATAGACATTAATGAAGGCTTAATAAATGGAAAGATACACTATATTCATGTAATGAAAGACTCAGTTTTGTTAAGGTATCAATTCTCCCTAAATTTATCTATCAATTCAATGCAATATCAATCCTAATTCCAGCCAGCTGTTTTTTTATTTTCATAGAAACTGAAAAACTTACTTCCAAATTTATGGTGAAACTCAAAGGCCATAGAATAACTAAGAACATCTTGAGAAAAAAGAGAAGAGTTGGAGAACTTATGCCATCTGACTCAAGGTTTACTGTAAAAAGGTGGAAGGCAGTGTGCTGTTGGCACAGACCAGAAAAATAGACCAATGTAATTGAACAGAATCCAGATCACACTTACATGGTTAATTGAATTTTTGACAGAGGAACCAAAGAAATTCAACAAGGAAAGGAAAATGCATAACAAATGGTGCTGGAATAATAGGCTATCCTTATGGGGGAAAGAATCCTGAATCTAGCCTACCTCACACTATATGCATGAAAAGATTTAAGGTCTTTCACAAACCTAAAAGTAACAGCTTAAATGATAAATCTTCAGGATTAAAAATATAAAAGAATTTTTAAGGTAGAGGTAGACAAAGATTTCATAGGACATAAGAAGTAGCCCTAAAAATTTTAAAATTATAAATTATACTTCACCAGGATTAACAATTTTTGGTAATTAAAAGACAGTTACAAAAACAAGTAGGGAAACAACAGACCGGGAGTAAATATTTATAAAACAGGTAACTGACAAAGGACTTCTATTCATAATTTATAAATAATTCAATAATAAAACAAGAGACAACCCATGAAAAATGGGCAGGTATATTAATGTCCACAGTAGTATTCACAACAACCAAAAGGTAGAAACAACCAAAATGTTCATCAATGGATGAAGAAATACAATGTTGTAGGAGCATACAATGGAATATTATTCAGCCTTTGGAATGAAATTCTAAAATATCCTGTAACATGGATGAACCTTGAAGACATTACAATAAATGAAATAAGCCAGTCACAAAAGGACAGATACTGTATGATTCCACGTATATGAGGTACCTAAGAGTAGTCAAATTCACAAAGACAGAAAACAGAACAGTGGTGACCAGGAGCTAGGAATGGATAGGGTAAGGGGAACTTACAGTTTAATGGGTACAGTTTCAATCTGAGAAGACGAAAAATGTTCTGGAGATAGATGGTGGTGACAGGCTGAATAATACAAATTTGCTTAATGCCACTGAGCCGTACATTTAAATGATTAAAATGGTAAATTTTATTATGTATAATTTACCACAACAAAGAATGGGCAAAAGATTTAAACAGACACTCCACAAATAAAGATATATGAAAAGCCAGTAAACACATATAAGAGAGATCAATATCGCTTAGCCATTGGGGAAAAAAGGCTAATTAAACCACAAATGAAGAACCACTACATAAGGATCAGAATGGCTAAAATTTTTTTTTAAAGATTTTATTTACTTATTCATAAGAGACAGAGAGAGAGAGAGAGAGAGGCAGAGGGAGAAGCAGGCTCCCCGCTGAGCAGGGAGCCCCATGTGGGACTCGATCCCAGGACCCTGGGATCATGACCGGAGCCGAAAGCACCCAGAATGGCTAAATTTAAAAATACAATTACCAAGTGCTAGCAAGGATAGAGAGAGACAGAAACTCTAATACATGGCTGATGAAACTATAAATGGTACAAGGACTTTAGAAAATGCTTTGGGAGTTTTATATATAACCCAACAATTCTATTCTAGCTACTGACCCACAGCAATGAAACACATCCACCTGTTCCCATATGTATGTCTAAAAACCGTATGTATTTAAATGTCAAGAAGCTTACTTCATCATAACCTCAAACTAGAAACAGCCATAATGTTCATTAGCAGATGACCTGATAAATGAATATGGTATCCATACTATGAAATACTACTCAGCAGTAAAAAAGAGTGGACTACTGGTTCACAAGACACAAGACACAGATGAATCTCACAGATATGGTGCTGAAAGAAGCTAGGTGCATAACAACATCGTGGGACTCCATTTACACAATGTTCTAAATCAGACAAAACTAATTTTTGATTAAACAAACAACTAAATCAGTTGTTTCTGAAGGTGGGAATGGGCTGGGAAAGAGTATGAAGCAATTTTGGGGAATAATGGAAATGTTCTTTATTTAGAGCGTGTGTTGTCAAAGTCACTGAGCCACTGAATTACACTACTAAGCAAACAGTAAACTTTAATTTGTATCTGTAGATGCTAAAGATAATGGGGTAATGTTTCATTAAAAATAGGGTATTTACATGGTCTCAAAGGGACTTATTCCACAATAACTTATTAATAAAAGGAAAATCATTTTAAAGTGCAATAACTCAGAGCATACCACATTATCTGAGCGGCAGTTAATATCACCAATATTTCACCAATATTAGACACTTCCAGTGCAAGGTAGGGGACACACTCTCAGTCTGGCGTATTTCTGCTAAACATGCATAACTGTAATCTAATTATGAGGCAACATCAGGAAAAACCCAAATTGAGGGACAGTCTATAACTAGTCTGTATTCTTCAAAAACACTGGGCCAAGAAACACCTAGAAAGACTGAAGAACCATCCCACATGAAAGGAACTAAGGAGACATAAAAGTTAAGATGCAGTGGTTGATCCTGGACTGTATCTTGGACGAGGGACAAAAAGCCACAAAGGAGATTACTGAATCAACTGTATCAAATTTGAATGAAGTACTTAGAAGCAAAAGAGCATAACTCCAATTCATTTTCAAATACTTCAAAAAATGTATATATGTAAAATAATATCCTTTTGTAGAGCCATAACCCATTTCTGAGGAGATACTGTTAAAAGTTATGACATTAACACTAGATTAGGGCATTTTAAGATTACATTTTAGATGAACAATGTATTGACTTATATCTCCTATGTTCTCCAACTACAGGTCTTAATTAGCAGCAAATATTTATTGAGACTAAAAAATGTTAAAGTTAACTGTATCTTAGGGTTTCCCTAAAGAGGGAAATTTTAAATTAGTAGAAATATAAGAAATTACCTTCTTCAGTTTTTATTGAATACAGGTTAATTACAACCACTTAAAAATAATACCATTTTGCAGATACTGAATTGAAACGGACATGAAACCTAGAGTTTGAAAGTTAACAGAATTCCCTTCAGTTGAGCCTTATTTTTTTTCCTGGAACATTTTTTTTTTTTTTAACTAATCATATGGTTTCTTTATGTACTTTCTGACAGTATGACTTAATTCCACATAGCAGTATTTTCAGAAGTATCTTTCTCTTTTTTTTTACTCTAAGGTGTAATATCTATTGTTTTTTAATGGTTTTACTAGAAATTCAATTCCAGAATAAGAGAATTAGACTTTTGTTAAACATAATACCTTTTACCCCTAGAGTTAATTTAAGAACATAAGAGAATATAATGGTATACTGAGAAAAGAAAAATCAAGGTTTTAAAGAAGATTTTTCTCTTACATATTCAGATTTAAGACTATCTTCTTAGAGCCATAAACCACTTCTGAGCAGATATTGTTAGATATTGACATTAACACTTAAGTTACCAGGTTAGGATTTTAACTTATTTTGAAAAAGCATACAGTGAAAATACTCTTTTTATTTTAAAAGATTATTGGTATTCTTTAACTCCCAATTTTCTACTACCTAGAGGCTCTATAAAAACTGAATAAAAATAATGAATAGAAATTACAAGCTCTACTTAAAGCTAATTTTTGGAAAACAACAAAAATTACATATATCTAATCTACCAAGTTAGTATTATGAAGAGTCTAAAACAACCATTTCACAACAAAAGAGATCATGATAATAATCAAAATGAAGTCACTGATACTGAAAGAATATCTAGAAAAAAAAAACACACACAGATTATTAGGCATATCAATGTACCTAAAATGACACATCTAAAATGCTACTGAAAAGTAAAATATGTTTAAAACAAAAAATATATTTTCATGGTATACTGAATATATGTATAACCATATACAAGAAATAAAGTATCTTTCAAATCAGATGTTTGAATGTAATGATAAATACAACATGATTATATTTACTACGAATATGAGTGTGTAAAAGGTACCTTAAATATAATCAGGTAATAAAAGTGGTTCTGCTTCAGTTTCCAATTTAATGTAATTACTAAATGTGAAAAAAGGTTCCATCTTTGGCCTTAGTTCTTAAACTAACCATCCTCCCTGGGTGAAGAAACATTTTACTTTGGCTTCATCTCTTGCTTTTAGGTTGACAACTCCAAAGTTCTACTTTTAGCCCAGAATTTTCTCCTGCAATCTTTGGAAGAGTATCTAATTGCCAGTTAGGAGTTCTCCAAGTAGTAATCACATGAGCATCTCAGTATCTTTTCTTAATTTTTCCCACCAAACCTGCTCATCTTGTATTAGTCATTTCTTTGAAAGGCTGGAAACTTAGGGATCATCTTCCACTTCCTCCCTCAATAAAGTGTTCTGTGTTCTATGTTCTACTGATTACATTTCCTTCCCTTTATCCCCATGGCGGGTATCTCACCCAGGCTTTTGTTATTTATAATTTAGGTCACTAATAGCCCCTGAATTCATTTCACAATCTGCAGAATTATCTTTTTCCAATTCACTCTCAAAAATCACCCCCCTACACACTGATCTTACAGTTTTAGCCAGTTCTCAATCTGCCTCCTTGCTGCTTTTGAAGTTTTTGTTTTGTTGTTTTTAAAGTTGTGGCATCCTTCCTTTTTGTTTACCTGACTTAATTCAACTTCTCTTTTGAGACTCAGCTCAGGCACAATCTCTTACTACCATGTATCATAACTGCTTATTAAAACTATTGTACCCCATGAGGATGTAAGCTCTTGTAAGTAAAGGATCATGTCTTTTATTCATCCCCGGTATCCAGCTAATGCTGATAAAATGACATTAAAAAAGTAAGTTTCTTTAAAAATGAATGGAAAACAATTACATTTTAAAAAATGCAAGAACAAGGACATGTCCTGGAAAGTGGGAGTTCATTCCAAATTTAGGCTCTACATCATGTCTAAAGCACAAAAATGTTCCTCATAATATTGGTACTATGTTCTCAAGAGAATGTGAAATTAATAGTTATGTTAACTGGCTGAGAAATTTTCTTATAAAACTCAATGGGGAGACAAATATGTATTAATATCGAATATCAAACTGGTTGAAGGAAAAAAATGCATCTGCTTAAATGTAGAATAAAAGCACAGACTTTAGAATTAGAAGATTTGGGTTCAAATCTTGAGTTTCATTAACTAGTTATTAGAGCTTGAACAGAAAATGCCCAGCTATCTTCAGAAGCTATGAGAACTAAATTAGCTAATACATGCAAAATATTTAACACAATGCCAAATAATACCAAGTGCTCCATAAATAATAAATATTAACATAAATTATGAAGATACTTTATTAAGTGCCATACATTTTATAAGACTTTATATACATACATAAAATAGCTCTGCAGAAATTCATATGAAGGAGAAAACATTACAGACTGGCAGCATTCAGATAGGTAAAAAAAGATGAGCAATTTAGGAGGCAGAAATGGTTTTATAATTAAAGAAAGAGACAAAGGTACTTTCTGGCTCTTAACATCTATGACTATAATATATAGATGCTATGAAATAAACTGTGTCCCCCACCCCCCAAATTCATATGCTCAAGCCCTAATCACCAATGTGACTATATTTGAGACAGGTTCTTCAGGTAACTAAGGTTAAATAAGTCATAAGAGTGGAGTCCTATTCTAATAGAACCATGGCCTTAGAAGAAGAAGGAAAGATCTCTCTCTCCATCATATGAGAACAAAGAGAAGGCTGATGTCTGAAAGCCAGGAAGTGGGCACTCACCAGCAACTGAACCCTGCTCCACTTTGATATAGGACTTTCCCAGCCTCTAGACCCCTGAGAAAATAAATGCCACCCCAGTCCATGGTGTTTTGTTATGGCAGCCTGACCCGCTCAAGAAAATACAAGACAGGACAGAAAATAAAACTGGTAAAGTAGGTTGATGCCACATTGTGGTGACTCTTGCTTGGTAGCCTGAGGATCTTGGGTATTTTCTTGTGGACACTTGTTAACAGTAGGACAGACATAAAACATTCCTGATAATGGTCAGTATTAAAGTAGGAAAGGAAGTATGTAAAAAACACAGGCACTGGGTATAACAAAACAAACAAAAAAAACCAAATACACATAGGACTCAGAGTAAGAGGGCCAGGACTCAAGTTCTAGTTCTCCTTTGTGATTCTATGTCCTTTGGCAGGCCCTAACCCATGTGGAACCTCAACTTCTTCCTGTGTACAAGAGTAATAACATAAGCTATTCCCAAGGGATTTCTATGGGTATGACATAAGTGAAAATGATTTGTAAGCTTTGAGGCACTATATGAATGCAAGGTATTTATTACAGAAAATGACTGTAAGAAGAATTCTATGTGAAAAAGACTATTAAAACATTAGATAAGGACATATGAATTGTGCTTCAGGAATAGATAGCAAAAAGTTAACTTGAATTGCTGTATGAAAGCTTGCATCTCTAGAAGATAACCTGCAAAATAATTTACAGAGTATTCATATATAAAACTGCAGTGTTAACTTTTTCACCAAACGGCATTATAACATTCTAAGTAGTCCTCTGCATAATAAATAAATAGAACAAAAAGGTTTTCTTGTCTTCCCCACTTGTTCTCTCCTCCCCTCTCCTTTGCTCTTTTAAAGGCAGGTTTATTGAGGTATAATTTACATACAGTAAAATTCAGACCTCTTGCGTATACAGTTTTGACATAAAGCTTATATAATGTATAACCACTACTTCTGGTAATCCCCAAACCTTTCCCATGTTCCTTTGTAGTAAATCTCTCCCTCACCCCAGGTACTCACTTACCTGATTTGTGTCCCTAGAGCACTGCCTTCTCTAGAAAGTTATATAAATACAATCATATAGTGTATATGTAGCCTTCTGCGTTTGGCTTCTTTCACTTACCAAAATGCTTTTGAAATTAGTCCATATCATATTGTTGCAAATATCAACAGATTATGGCATCTGAATTATTTCTAGTTTTTGGCAATTACAAATAAAACTGCTGTAACAGTTATATACAGGCCTTTGTATGGACATATGTTTGCATTTCTCTTGGGTAAAAGAATACCTAGAAGTGGGGCTGCTAGATATTGTGTCAAGTGTATTTTTAATTTTATACAAAACTGCCAAACTGTTTTCCTTTTCTTTTCCAATGAGTAATGTATGAGAGTTCCGGCTACCTGGCATTCTCGTCAGCACTTGGAACTATCAGTTTGTTCAATTTTAGCCCTAGATTCTAGTAGGTATGATCTAATTTGTTTTTCCCTAATGACTAAAGATTTCAGCATCTTTTCATGTGCTTATTTGCTACCCATTCGTTCTAAACTGATATATGGAAATACTCAACATAGCTGTTATATTTTGTTATGGATACATATACAATATGTACATATAAATATACCACTATGCAGAACTGCAATATAATTGTCATCCAAAAAACTGCGAGGACAGCACATATATGCAGAAATCACTAAAAGTGCCTACAAGAACTAAAATATTCATTTCATCAATGCACATTCATTCACTGGGCATTGAGAAAATAAAAAAAAAAAATTAAGAGGATTAATTCCCCTAGAAGAGTAGTGCCAACAAGCCATCCCAGAACCTGGACCAGCCGGTTTCATGAAAAAAATTCTAGAAAACATTTAAAGGAAAGGAAATTCTAAAGCGATTCCAAAGCATAAAAAAAACTAGAAATCTTCAGATTACACTTATGACATAAACAGAATACTGACACCAAAAAGTAAAACTGTAGACCAATCTTACTTATGTCAATGCAAAAATCCTAAATGATACAGTAGCAGTGAACTGAATCCATCAATATAATAAAACAGAAAAGAAAAAGCAGAGCCAAGTGAGGTTTATTACACAATGTAAAGCTGGTTCAATATTAGGCAATCTTTTAATAGAATTCGCTATAATAACATCTAAGGAGATGGACTAGGCTGGTGTCAGCCAACTCTGGCCAAAAGGTTGGCTGCCTGTTTTGTAAGTAAAGTTTTATTGGAACAGAGACATGCTCATTTGATTACATATTGCCTGTGGCTACTTTTGCACTACAAGAGCAGTTGAGACGTTGCCACAAAGACCTTATGACCTAGAAGCCTAAAATATTTACTGACCATTTAAGAAAAAGTTCACCAGCTCGTGCATTCAATGATCATTTTCATAGATGCCTAAAATCTGTATAACAAAATGCAAGGATCACCTAGAATTTTAATTCACAGTACAGTGATTGTTCTCCTAACAGTCAATTTCCTGTATGTCTAATCAATAAAAAGTGAAAAATGTCTTTCCCTTTTTTTTTCAATTACACATTACCTGAAAGGTGAAGTGAAATCAGACCCTTATTTTTTCATGATTTAATTTTATAAAACTACTAATTATGTAATGGTGAAACTTTCATGCATTTATTAAGTCAAAACAAAACAAAACTCAGGTGCAGAAGTGTCTATTATTACCAACTCTATTAAAAAAAGGAGGATGTGTATTCCTACTTATTTGTAAATTCATAAAAAAAATCATTTGTAAAGGGGCACAAAAAACTAAAAAAAATAAACAGTATTTACTTATTTGGGTTTTGGCAGAATCTGGCCAATGAGGGATGTGGTAGAAATGAGAAATTCATTTCATATTTTTATATCCTCTATAAATTTTGAACCATGTGAATGTACTACCTACTCCTCTGACAAAAAAACTCACCTCAAATAGGTATGTAAAAAATAACAGTGTTCTTTGTGGTTTGGAAATATTTTATAAATTATAAATGGATTACCTGTTCTAGGTAAGAATCTGATTATAGGTAGGAGATGGCCAGGCCATCTTGTTGACAAAGAGATATTAGAGCAGTTTGGCTTTATTCTCTCACTGTCCCTAAATTTATTTTACACAATTTTTATGGATTTTGGACCTGACAGGACAAATGAAAATGTACAGTTTCTTCCCAAAACCTTAGATAATATTCTGAACAATTATGATTCTACTAAATCATTTTACTTAAATAAATAAATACATACCATTATCTTCTTCAATTCCAACAGGCCCTGCTTGAGGAGTCTCTCCATTCTTTAAACAATTATGGATATATGTTGCCTTCCACCTTGCATACTTCCTGTGTTTCACATTCTAGAAGGAATATTTTTATATCAATATTAAATTTCAGTAAGAAGTAAAAATATGTATTTATGATAACCTATGTGGTATTTCTGAGATAAAACCCAATTTTGCATGTTATATCTCTGAAACAATCTGGCAACCTCCCCACCCTACCACTGGATTCTACCAACTGTCTAGGGTTCAACAGACCACAGAAAGCTATCTTCCCGAAAACACATGCCTAGTCCTCTCTTATGATTCTGTATTTCAGAAAAGGTCTGCAATGGAAATATGGGAGTGTCCTTCAGTAAAACTTGTAAATCTTATGCACCTGGGAGAACTAGGCTAAATGGAATTCTAAAATCAAATATAAAAGATAATAACAGTAGACTGAACTATTTCCACCAAAGAGGAAAAAACTGATCTGTACAAATCTATGAAAACACATTTGTGAAAACAAAAGGAAAACTAAGATGATGCAGGGGTTAAAACAAACACACACTAGACAGACAGCTAAGCAAACCTGACCTTTTAACCCACAGCATGCTACTTACTAGCTCTGAATCTCAGTTACCTCAATTCCAAAAAGGGGAAAATAATACCTCATGGGGTTGTTGTAAGAACTGAAAATATCAGTAAAGAACCTGCTAGTTGCCTTTTCTTTTCTGCCTTAAAATTTATGCTACACACAATAAAAATTAAGACAAAAATTTGCCTTAAAAATATAAAAAAAAGTAGTATCTGTTAGAATTTTGGATGGGTAATTTTTACTTTATATTTCAATTGACCTTTATGACACTCGTGGACCAGTGGTACTGGTATCAACTGGCAGCTCATTAGAAATGCATAATCTTGAAACACATTCCAGACCTCATAACTCAGAATCTGCACTATAACAAGATCCCTAGGTGATCTGTATGCACATTGGAGTTTAAGACACTTTTCATTATGTTGAAAACAACTGTAATGTGCCTTTTGCAAAGAACTACTACGTCACAGATAAATACAAACACAGCATACAGCACACTTAGTTGAGCATTTTATGCAAAATTATCTAGATACTACTACATATAAGTATATAGAAACCTAAAACAAGTAACCCCCAAATTACTGAATTTGTATATTTAATTTCCCTTTTCTTATCAAACAATCCTCTTCTATATTCCACTAAAAACAACTTTTCTACATTGATTTCCATTTTCTTCCAGGTATGATTATAATTTATTCTTCACAAAGAAGCTTTTCAAAAGAAGCATCCACATTTAACATTTTCACTTCCTCACCAGCTAATTCACTCTAGAGAGAAAAGAGGTTCTTTCTTTTGTTTGGTTCTTATTTTCATCACATAAAAGGTCAGAGAATTTGAATGTGCCATGCCTTTTAAATGGCAGTGAGCCCACGTCACTTTAAGTTGTTAGTTCACTTAAGGAATGTGCTCAGTGTCACCAACAGCCCTCTCCACACTGGCAAATCCAACAGACACTTGTAAGTATCATACTACCAAACCTTTCATCAGCATACAAAACATCGAACCATTCCAAACTCTGAAAAATTCTCTATTACAGGTTTTTGTGACATTCTTGTTCTCCTGCTTTCCCTCCTATCTTTGGCTACTAATCCTCTGTTTCATCTCCAAATAAATTTACACACCCTGTCCTAGCAGATACTGTAAATGGGTGGGCTCAATCAATGGATTCATATATAATTTTAAATATGAATTATGTTTCTACATAATTAAATACCAGGAAAGTCACTTACTAATGAAGGGAATTAATTCAAATTTCCAGCGATTTAAAATTTCCCTATTTTTGGGAAAACCTAAGCTACAGATAACCTCAACATTTTTTGGGCTTCTTTAATAACTGCTAATGGTTAAGACCTTCAGATAGGCAATATGGGAGACGTAAAATAAGCCAATACAGTGACTTCTGCCCTTAGAGAGCTGATCATCTTGTTATGGATATAGATCTAAAATACTAAAATACAAAGGAATATTACCATAAAAATTTAGTAGGTAGAAAGTATTGAACTTGTTTCTTTAATACGTCCATAATAATGGACAAATGATAAAGTAAATGTACTTTTAGCTTGGTCTTACAGGATGGGTAGGATGGAAAGTAGCAGTAAGACTATCCTGGGGAGAAGTAAAAGAATAAGCAAAGGCAGAAAGGCAGAAGTAAATGTTTAGAAATGATGGTGAAGAAGTAAATTTGCCATTGGTGGAAGATACATACTATGGACTAGCTGGGATGAGTAAGAAAAATCCAAGGCAAGAGTAAAGCTGTGGACCAACATCTTTATAGTACCCTATAGGTTTTGAAGCACCTACACATTTTTCTCTTAATCGGTCCTCACAATAAACTTGAAATTTAGGCAGGTCACATTTTACTCCAAGGCTCTGAGACATTAAAAGACTGTCAATGTAAATACAGTTTAACAGTGTGGATATTGTTTCAGTCGGCTCTACTTCCTACTATCTCCCCTCAATCCAGGCGAGATTCTGTCTCACCTGCAATCTTTCCTCATGCTAGTCTTCTATCTAACATGGCTTCCTCTTCTGATACAAGTCTCCTTGACTTTCAAATGTTTACTCTCTTATCAACCCCCCTGACTACCAGCAAGTGAAGTAATCATTTATTCAAGTCAGTTACAGATGCTAAGTGCTGGGGATAACAGGATGAACAAGGTAGGTCTGAACTTCGGAGTCTAAAGTGAAAGCGAGGCAATAATTTCCATCACTAAATGCGGCATCTGTACTACCTGAAATCTATGATATTTTCTTCACCTTTTTCTCTTAGGATTCTGCAATCCCATTATTATAAATATGAGGAAATGGCAGTACAAAAGTAAATGACTTACCCAAGGTCACACTATTTTGCAGTGAAGCGATCCACTCAATTCAGGGCTACCTTGATAAGCATACCACGATTTGCAACTCAGATGGGAATATATGAAATAAGGTAAAACTGGATTTAAAAGGTCAGCTACTTAATGCATACTAACATAGGCTATAACTTGGTATATATAAAGAGGACCCTTTTGAAAGAAAATGAATAAATTGCTTAGGAAAGTTTAATTTGCCTTCTTTTGGGATCTTTACAAATAGGACAGACTATTCTTTGCTCAAAATAATTTAACTGTCTAAAGACTAAGTTGGATTAAGCTGTATTGTGATAACTTTAGGAGGTTCCTTCAGTCCTAATTTCATAGTAAAAAAACAGTGTAAAGATGTTTAAAACACACTGGGTTCCTTCATTAGAATGTGAAGTTTAAAAACGTTACTCTAACCTGAGATGGTTTCATTTTAGTAATTACATTTTACAAAATTTCCCCAGAGCAGATAAATCAGTACAACCATTTATTTTTTATTCCACAATTATTTCAAGACACCCCTGCAAACTGGAGCTTATACTACTTCACAGAAGATTTTGGCAGTTGTAACTCAAAATTAATTTTTTTAATTTTGTTTTCTTTAAAATAAAGGATGCTAGATATCAAAGAATATTTGAAGAGGAAAATTTCAAGATGTCAATATTTGTGAGATCTTTTAACTCCTTTTGGCTCATTAGACATCCTTTCTGGGAAACAGGAATTACAAAAAGAACTTTTACTTTTGTCCCTGGCCTCTAAGTTCCTGTTTTGTAACTGGATTGATGAGAGTCACTGACAACTGCAAATTTTGGCCATGAGAGTCAGCAGTGGTAAGGATTTTCATTTAATTTTTAAATCATGTGCACTTGCTACACTGAAGAATGAATGGTTAGCAAATGCCAACCACAGGCTACAGCAGGGGTTCTCAAACCTGGTACATATAAGGATCACATGAGGATATAATAAAAAAAAATAAATTCTTAGCCCAAACCATGGAAAATCTGATGAAAATCATTTTCTATTACAATGCCAAAAAGCCACCATGAAAGAGAATGCTCCCATTCTTCCTCTTGGATTTCTGTATTGAACCCACCTAGTCAAGTTTTTTATCCCACTACAATTGCTTTTGTCAAGGTTACAGATTACTACTCTCTTGCAAAATCCAAAGCTTAGAGATCATCCTACTTGACTATCAGCATGAAAAGCTGAGCACTTCCTCCTCCTTGCAATGTCCTTTCACTGGGTTTCCTGGTTATCAAGGTCTTCTGGTTTTCTCTGCCTTGCTGGGAGCTCCCGATTCTTTTTATCTACAGGATGGGGAACATGCCACAGCTTCAGTTCTTGGACTTCCCCCTTCTAACACTTTACCTGGGCAATCTTATCCAGTGTAATGGTTTTATTTTATTTTTTTTTTAAAGATTTTATTTATTTATTTGACAGAGAGACACAGTGAGAGAGGGAAGACAAGCAGGGGGAGTAGGGGAGGGAGGAGCAGGCTTCCTGCTGAGCAGGGAGCCTGATGTGGGGCTCGATCCCAGGACCCTGGGATCATGACCTAAGCAGAAGGCAGACACTTAACAACTGAGCCACCCAGGTGCCCCAAGTGTAATGGTTTTAAATATCACCTTATGCTGCCAACTCCCAAATTCGTATCTTCTGCTCAGTTTTCTCTTGTGAACTTTCAATTTACCTCAACATTTTACTTGTATGCCTGATAGTTCAAAGCATTCAAAGTTCAACACCAACTTCTGATCTTCTCCCACTCATTTTGTTCTTCCACGTCAGGAAATGGCAACTCCATTCTTGCCATTGTTCAAGCCCAAACCACTGGAGTCATTTTTAGTCCTCTATTTCTCTTAAAATTTACCAACAAATTTTTAAAGTCTGTCAGCTCTCCATTCAAAATATATTCAGAGTCCAACTACTTCTCACCACCTCATCCACTGCAAATTCTGGCCTCAGCCAGTATTACTTCTCTCTCCCTACGTCCATCCTTGACCATTAGAAAGAAATATTCTACTTTATTTTATTTTAATAATTTATGAAATGCTTTAAAAATAGCACTTAAATCCCATCAGTTCCGGTTGAACTCCTCCTCACCCTCACCTCCTATTTCCTCTCTCACTCCTGATTCAACTACACTATCTTCATTGATACTTCTTAAATTTGGACGGACCCTCTTTACAATCTCAAAAGGTTTGCACTTTGTCTTGCCTCTTCCTGAACATCTTTATATTTCATTCC
Source organism: Callorhinus ursinus (assembly GCF_003265705.2). Taxonomy (NCBI): domain Eukaryota; kingdom Metazoa; phylum Chordata; class Mammalia; order Carnivora; family Otariidae; genus Callorhinus; species Callorhinus ursinus. The sequence goes on along the minus strand of NW_027397068.1, from coordinate 57,422,527 downwards.
CTTATCTTCTTCAAGACATTGCTAAAATGTTGCTTCTCAGTGAAGCCATCCCCAACCACCTACTGAAATGAACCTTCCTATCCCTACCTTGAGTTTCGCCATGGCACTTACCATCTGACACACTATACATTTTATTTATTAATTTGTTCACTATCTCCACCAGAGGAATGGGATTCCCATGAGGGCAGGGATTTTATTCATTGCTGCATTACTTGTGCTTAGAACCATGCTTGATGTATAGTAGAACTTAATAAGTATTTGATGATGAAGGAAAGGATAGTAGATCTGGAATCCATGTTTTTTTAAAATCAAATACCTCAAATGATTCTGAAGGTGGTTGTCTTGGAACCACACTTGGAAAACACAAACCTGGAGTAAAACAGTTTTGCTAATGAATAAGTGTGAATATTACACTTGAGTACACAGTTTGACTTAGGCTTACAAAGAAAGGTCAGTGGCTAGGGTTGAGGGTGTCTGTGAAACCCCCTGAATTGTATGGAAAAATGCAATACATATATGCACGGGAGAGAATCCATAGTTTTCATAACATTTCAAAGCAGTTAATGATACAAAAGAAAGGAATTATCTCCAACTTGGTGATAACATCAAAGATAATACTTTTATATTCTTAGTCCCTCAATTCTCCCAAATATAGTATACAAACAAGGGCTCTATTAAACTCCCAGAACAATGGACAAAATACAATGAGAAATGATTGAAAAGTACATATTCAACAAATTTATTTACCATGATGACTCAAATACTGAAGTATTTGGTTGTGTTACTTTTGATTAACGTTTGTGTTAACGTTTGGTTAAAGTGGTGTCAGGTTTCTGCATTAGAGATTTACTACTTCCCCCTTTAAAATTAATAAGCAATTTGAGGGAAGACATTAGAGACTAAAGTAAATGTCTTGTTCTTCATCAAACTTCCCACCTATTAGTTTTAAAACCCATTAATGATTTCTACCTTCGTCATTATTTCTGTATTTGTTAGAATCCTATTATAAAGGGCTTTCTCTGTTTTTCCATTATTCATTCATCACTCATTCATTCATTCACATAGTTCTCTATATGTTTCAGTATAGACTCACTGCTGCTTATTTTATTTGATGAGTTTTCATTTATTAATATTCTTATTTTGATGCTCAAATTGTCCCTGACATGGACAGTGGAAACCTTTTCCAGCTGGCTTCTGGATCCTTTTGGCATGTCCCCAAGATCATATGAAGATTTTACTTTCTGGCACAAGACAAAGGTCCAATTCATCTAGTACCTTCCCTGACCCAGTCCTAAATTCAGCCTTTTCAGTAAGAGTCCTGGTTCCTTTCATAGATGAATGGTATTTAGAACCCCAAATCAGACATTCTCACTGCTATTGGTGCATCATTGCTTCTAGGTCCCTTCAATACAGAGCTATAAGAACTAAATGGTATGTGCATGTATATACACGTCTGTATGTATGCTTTGTGTGTCCATACGAACATACATATTGTACATATACACAGTTATAGCATATATACTACCTATACTACTACGATTACTATACTACTACATGTATCTACTTCGCTCTACTTATCAAATACATTTAAAAGTATGAATAATATGGACACCTCCAATTCTAATCCAACACCATAAATACAATCTAGTCTTTTCTCATCCTATTGTAACTTCTTTCCCCAGAAGTGAGAAACCTAGCTCTCTCAATATATTTACTCATTTGCTCAATCCTAGAATACAGAGTAAGCAGTTTTAGAATTGCCAACCCAACAGCATTAAGAAAAATCAAATCTACAAACAACAGATCAATATTTAACTTTTTGCGTAATATTGATATACCTTGAGATGCATAAATCTTATGTATAATTTAGGTAGTTCTGACAAATAGATATACCTGTATAAAATATATTACTATCAAAATATAATACTTCTAGTTCCCCAGAAGTTTCCTTTATATCCCTTTTCAAATCAATTTGCCCCCCACATATAAATCCTAACTTTTTCACTAGAATAAATTTGTATATTGGAGTACTTTGTATGAAGCGAATCAGTTTGTATTATGTGAGTCTTCTCTTGCTCAGCATAATCCCTTTAAGATTCATCCATGTTCTAAGGGTATCAGTACTACCTTTTTAGATCACAGTACAGGGCAATTCATTTATCAAGTCCTCTGCCAGTAGATATCTGGGATGTTTCCAGCTTTGGGTTATTATGAATAAAGTTCCTATGAGCTCTCTTGAACTTTTTTCTGGACACAGGTTTCATTTCTCTTGGATAAACACCAAGGAGGAATTGCTGGGTAAAAGGGTAGGTGTATATTTAACTTCATAAAAATCTGCCAAATCTTTTCCCAAAGTGGTTATAACATTTATCATTTTCACCAAGCAATGTATGAAAGCTCTTGTTTTTCCACATTCTAGCCAATACTTGGCCAGTCTTTATTAACTTTACTGTTTTTAAACTACTTATTCTAACGATGACTGAGGAAGTGTTAACATCTCAAACTATGATTATGAATTTTTCTGTATTTTTATTTCTATCAATTTTTGTTTCATATAACTTAAAACTGTTATGTGCACATCTATAACTGTAATATCTGTTGATGAACTGAACCCTTTATTGCTATTAAATGTCCCACTTTACCTCTACTAACACATCTTCTTAAAGTTTACTTTGTTTAATATTAATGTGTTCACTTGGAATTTTGTTTATTTAGTATTTGCACTGAATATTTTCTATCCTTTCATTTTCAAAATATCTGTGTTTCTGTAACTTAAAAGGTATCTCTTGTAAACAGTATAAACTTATAGCTTGCTTTTTAAATCTAGTCTGAAGGTCTCTTTTTTAGAGTGTTAGTCCATTTACATTTATAGCATGTATTGATATAACTGTATTCAGGCCTAAAATTGCTGATCGTTTTATATGAGTCCCATCTGTTTCTGTTACCCTCTCTTCCCTTTTTCTGCCTTCTTCTGGGTTTACCAAACATGTATAGTTATAATAATTTTTACTTAAACGGGCATCTTTTAAAGAAATTAAGGAAAAGAGAAAATATATAGCTTTTTAAAAAATATTTCTACCTACATACTATGTCCAGTATACTGCACTCCCCCCATAAATCCAAGTTGCCATCTGGTATCATTTCCTTCAGCCTAAAAAACTCTGTTTCTGCTGTTCTTTAGTTCTTTAGAGCAGATTTGCTAGCAATGAATTAATTTGTTTGAAAATGTCTTTCATTTTACCTTCATGTTTTGAAGAATAGCTTTGTTCTATACAGAATTCTGAATTCACAGGGTTTTTTGCTTATTTTTTTTCAGTACTTTAAACATGTCAATTTCATTATCTTTTTGCCACCACTTTTTTAAAAAATGAGACGTCAACCATCCTTCAAAGCACTGTTACCTTGTGTATACTGTATTGTTTGCCAAGACTGCTCTTTCAAGACTTTCTCTTCCATCAGCCAACTTCACTGGTTTGCCTATAATGTTCTCAGGTATGGTTTCTTTTACTTAGGGTTCACTGAACTTGCTGGATCCAGTTTAGAAAATCTATGGTCATTATTTCCTCAAATACCTTTTCTTCTACATTTTCTTTCTACTCTCTTTCTTCGGACTCAAACTGCACATGTTGGACCTCCAAATATAGTAGTTATAAATATATAATGCCTATTTTTGAAGAGATTCATAAGTAAGTACATAAAATTGAGCAGTTTAGGATAGTTTCCATTACAGTTTTCATGTATTTGCTGATGCCCTTTGTAAATATAGCACACTAGAACATTACTCATGTAGTAATAAAAGCAAGAACTCATGTTTTTTAAGCATTTGGTATTTACTAAAGGCTTTACATACATTTCTCATTTGAAGTCTAGGAGTATTTGATAAAATTGATATTACAATTTTCTTCACCTTATAGACACGGGAACAGGCTTACATAATTCAAATAACTTACCAAAGTCACACAGTTATGAAGTGGTGTATGGACTTCTGAGGCCATACATACATGTACATACAATAAAAGCATGGAAACCTAAGGTATAGCGTATGTCCTGAACACATGCTTTTGTAAGGAGATGAATTTCTCCTGGTCTACCATGGCTTTCTAGGTTACCAATAAGATGCTGCTTAATTCAGAACCTTTCAGTGCAAATGGATACTTTAAACAGACTACCTCCTTCCCAACCTGCTATTCATATACATAATCACTGCAGAGATGTTGCAAGCTCTGTTTTCTGAGCAGGGATAGTCAGATTGGTATATAAACAGGATTCCCTGGGGGCTTCCAGAGAGGGCTCTAGATCAGTGCCAATCAAAATGTGGTCCCAGTCCCAGTGTGCGAACTGTTTACAAGTTTGTGACAAGACAGTACAGACACTGAGAGTATTTAGGAAACTTAAAACAAATTAGGCTTGAATTTTATAGGTCTTTTTTTAAGTTTCACTTTTCTAATAATTCAATAATTACTTGCATTTTACAAAACTATCAGTCTGCAACAGAGTGGAAATTACAAAGAAAAAAAAAGGTGGATGTTCATCACACAGAGTTTGAGAATACTGTTCTGGGCTATAGCATCTGGGGACAAGGTACTTATATTTTCCTGACTCTTGGTTTTCTTACTGTAATTCAGAGTTGTAAAAGGTGAAATAAGGTATATCTAAACTGTCTAGGCATTGTGCCAGGCAAATGGCAGGAGTGAAATGTCTTCCTTGTACTCTATCATCACTATACCATAGGTCCTCATAATTAGTTATTTTGCTTCTCTTCCCACGTTAGAACACAAGTTCTGTGAAGACAGGAAAATATACCATATTCATTTGATTCCCCCCAAATTAGCAGAAACTCAATAGATAAGAACAGTATTATCTTTTATCCGTGATTTTTATATTCTTCCTAAATTAGCACTATTAAACCTAAACAAAAGATTATGAAGGAAAAAAGGCAAAATGCTGTCTGCTCTCCAACATGCTAGAAGTGAAACAAATCTAAAATACAATAAAAGTCTATCAATAGTATTGGCCATGAACAGACTACACGAGATGCCATAGGAGGAAAACAAAATATTTATGTTTTGAACATCCCCTCCTTTAAAATACAAAATTTTAATATATATTCTGGTGATTCTACCCCAAAACTGAGACACTGATTTCTATATAGCTATAGAAATGCTAGAAGTTATACAACAACATATTTAAATAATGAGATGGAATTATACAAAGCAGTTAGAAGAGTTAAATAGGTATAACTAAAACAGAGATAGAAGAATTAAAAAACAGAATAGTGGCAGATAAAATATTTTAAAAAAACCAGTTGTAGACTAAAGAAAATGTAGACTTTATTTTTGTGCATCTATGAATAATGATGCGAAAAAATATTAGGAAATAACCAAGAAAAATGCTGTGAGTAAAAGAGATCTATTACATTTTAGAAGACTTAGAAAAGAAGTTCTGTGTAAACAAGTCTGAACATTATCTTCATCTGCAGATAGAAAAATGAAAAGCTGAACTGGAGCAACATCTGAAATATCAATTAGCAGCCAGTGTTTTTTATTCTGAGATTTTACTCAGGGTGAAAATTTACACTTAATGCCAAAGAAGATGTAAGAGTAGAATGAGACAAAGTCGCCTCTTGCAAGGACTTGTGGTATAATTTATTCCAAAATATAATCTATAAAACTTAAAGCAATACATTATAGTATAATATTCATACAGTTAAGACTCTGAAGGTGGAAGTTGAGAGAATGGGGAAATTCATGTAAGGGCGAGAGTAATGTAGCTGACTCAAAGAGAAGGCAAGGCGTAGCAAGCAGGCAAAACACAGAACAGTTATCAGTGGTAGAAACCGAGCAGGCAGTGAGAGACTGGTTGGACGAACATAAAAGAGGACTGGGAAGAAGTACCACAGGCTGGAGCCTGGACTTGCAATGCTAGGAAGTGAACAGTCCCTGTTAGGTCCTTCAATAAAACAGTAAGAGGAAAATACGTTGTAGAGAAAAAGAACCCCAAATAGGAAGATAAATTAGGTAAATCGCAGTCATGACTTTTGTGGACTTTTAAAAGTGGACTTTCAAAAAAATGACTGGAACATGAGCTAAAAATAATTTAATTAGAAGACTCAAAATCTTCACAGACAAATGTCATACAGAAGGCCCCAGGTGTTCAGCTTGCCCACTCCCCATGTTGCAATGCTAGCTTTCTTCTCCCTTCCTCCTACTAGAAATTTATTTTGTGCTATCATATTTTCACTGGGTCTACTTTTTACTTTTGTTTATATAACGTCCTATAGAGTTTTTATGCCTCCTTTTGTAGCTTCTAATCTAAAACTGTTTTTGCCTCTCCCCTTTTCTCTTTCTTGCTTGTTCGTCTTTGTTTTTTGTTCCTTTCTCATCACCTCTCCCACATGTGGAACATATACTCCTAGAGACTGGTGGAGCTGCAGAGGACCGCAGAGACTTGCTCATCCAGGCTTCCCATTTTACAGAAGAAAAACCAAGTCCAAAGAAGTAAAATGACTTCTTGGTTTTGAGTTCAATGGGGCTTGCCTCTCACAACCACTATCTCTTTTAAAATAAATTCTCAGAGCTGATAGTGAAAAAATGTAGTATTTTAAAAACTTTAGAAAACATTAATTTAAAAACCACCATTCCCTTGTTTATAAAGATGATAAAATTAAGAGAATTTAAAAATACACAAATAAAAATTATGTGACAATTATAATGCCTTTCCCCTCCCCATTTTCTGTTGTTACAAATTTTAGTGTTCCTTGAAACAGCGTTCTTTGAGAGGCAAGGAAAACTATTTTTGAGGACACTTTTAGCTTTGTTAAAAACTCTGGCATATTCTCTAGTTAAATGCAGCACTGTACTTACCTTATAAATGAACAAATAAGTTACAGAGTCCTGAACTATACCTATAGGAGGATATATACAAAAACAAAACAAAACAAAAAAAACCCCTACCTGAAATCCTTAAACTCATTCTTTTCCCACCTTTGTTTCCTGTCTGTGTCTCTGCTAGTGTTTTCCAAGTACAGGCTGTAACTATAGTGGAAGTGGAAAGCAGGGAATGAGTTAAAACTGCTAAATGCTTTGAGTAACCAGTTTATAGCCGTAATTTTTTAAAACAGCTCTTTTTAATAGTTTCAGATAAGAAATGTTATAAGAGCTTGTGCCTTGTTATAGGCATATCGGGCTTAAATCACAAGTAAGTAAGTACAAGCCCTAGATTTTCTTAAGACAACAATGAGGACTTAGGGGAAACGGTTGATGCCAATCACCATCCTGCTCATCTGTGCGGATGACAAGCTGGAAAAGCCACAGCCAGAGTGGATTTCTCCCTATTCCACTCAGTGGAACTTTATTTACAATTATCTGACATTTCACACCATCATTCTGAAAAACCAAAATCTCAGTAATGACAATGGAAGATGCCATTTCCAGACACGGGAAATAATAGAACAAAAAAAGTTAGTGAAAAGCACCTACATATAATTACACACTAACTGTGCATACACACATTTCTTGATTTAAGTATGTGCTACTTACATGGCATCTTACATGATGAAGGCCCAAGGAATAACCTCAGCCCAATCAAATAACAACAAGAACTTCCCTTTCAAGCTGGCCTTAGAATGCCTAACTTCTTTTCTCTACCATTTCAGACCCTTCCAGCTAGCTGGGTCCTTTAACCAACACAGACGCTATTTTCTACTTTAGTCTAGTACCAGTGCAAGGTAGAAGAGCTCGGGTAGCAGGTTGGGTGGTGAGACAGGGAAAGAAAAGAGTGCCAACATTCTGGGAACACGGCCCTTTACTCTGCTGCTACATACATCCTTTAGCATCCTCAGTCTCTAAACAATCTCCCCCACTCCTTTTGAAGCCCTCTCATTTGCCCTATTCAGAGTCCCTGTCCTAGTTGCTATGTTTAAATAACTAATGAAGTTGTTCTTTGTTAAGGATACCTAAATATAAACCTAGATTTTTTTCTGAAATGTAGATGAACCTCACACTAATTATGCATGCATGTGATGTATGTATCTTTTAAGTTTTTTTTTTTTTTTTTTTAAAGCAAAACCTGCATTACTCACTTAAGACTTCTAGATATTTTGTTTTTCCTGTATCTATTACTTTACCTATTATCTGGGGTCCTCATGGTTGGCATCTGTAAGTTCAAAGGACTGTGGTCTTTCTTCTGAGATAGGGGGAGCACTTTCCCTAAGAGCAGGTGGGTGATGCAAGGAGAGTCCTTTTGGAAGTACTGGGCAAATGGATCTGCTACTCTGCCGCTCTGCGGTATCATGATCTTCTCTGGTATCTTGAGTGTCTCCACTCTATTTCTGTATGCATGTCTTCCTCTTGCATTTTCAATGTTAATTATTTATCCAGGATGTTTACATGACCATCTTCTCTTTCAAAACTATCCTCTTACATGAGGGTGTGTCTAATCTAACTTGAATTGCCATCTCTGCTTTGCAGATTTCTTGTCTTCTTATTTCCAAGAGACTTGTGCTGACTTATTCTTGGATGCTGGATCTACACCTCAGATTTTATAATCTGTCTGTCCATATTATTTTTCCTCAAATAAAAAACCCATTTTGAACAAAGTTCCACAATAATCATTAACTAGTTCTTTTGTCAAATGACTTGTAGTTCCTCAGCCTAGTTCATTCCACAGATTCCTATCATACAAAGCACACCAGAGTATAGTTCTTTATTCAAAAAACCCACCAACTGAAGATTACAGGCCTTTTATAGTCTGTCTGATCTGTCTTATGACTTATTTTTTAATCTGAACTCTATTCTCCTTCACCTTACCTGGTACTTTCTAAAACCATACTTATCTAAAACTTGTTTAAACAAGTTTTAAACCCTTTTGTATCCTCAAGTAGCTAGTATAGTGCTGCACACCAGAAAAACAGAGGAAAAAGAACTCCAGATCAGCCATAACACAAGATGGGAGTAGAGAGGGAGCTAAAGAGTGGATCCATAGAGCCTTCAGAATACAAAAAAGGTATAACCACTAGGAAGCATTTTAGGTTTCATGCTGCAGGTCTGTTTTCTCTTATACTACTCTGTCTCAAGGCAACTAGAAAACATGACTTTTCGATGGGCATTGCCCCATACCCTAGAGCGTGTTTTGGAAATATCTGGGGGTGGTTTCTGGTTAACGGAATGATTGGGAAATGCTGTGTAGGCAAGGCTGGGGATGCTTGATGTTTTGAAACAAAAGGGACAGTCCCACATAATAAAAAATTGTTCATTGGGCACAACCTTGAAATGTCCTGCACATCTCTTTTGCAGTAATGCAAAAACCTAGCTTATATCATCAAGCCTAGAGCTTAACTTTGTTTTAAATATATAAAGAATTTTTTTGCATAGTTTTGCTATACTGTTTTATGAAAATGTAAACATTTCATAGATAGATTATACTTTGTTTTACTTGGAACTTTACTATGAGCTGCTCATCATTTGGGAAAAAAATCATGTCACAGAAAGCAATACTCTTCATAAATATCAAATCATTAATATAACATGCCTTTACCAGTTTCATTTGTAGCTTTTTCTCTATTTCTATATTAATATCTCCTCTCTCAAAAAACACATTTTCCATGCCAATGGTAAAGCATGCTACAGTGAAAACAACACTGAACTCACAGCAATAAACTCAGTTTGTCACTTAGCCTCAATTTGCTCATGTATAAAATGAATATATGCTCTACTTACCTTAGAGGTTATGAAAAACAAATGCTAAAATGAATATGAAGTATCTCAGAAAATATCAAGTTCTATGTGTACTTTACAATGAAACAAATCATAGTATTTGATTAAAAATTAAATTAAGAAAAAAAAATCCTAAAAGCCTCTGCCTCCAGTCTACTTACCAGATAACAGTGTAGTAATTTAACAGCATAAAGGATTAGTAATATTTAAGCACTTAATAAAATCAAACCCTAAACTTGTGCTGCCTAACACAGTAGCTGTGCATCTGCTAAACTGTAAAATTCACACTAGATTTAAAGAACTTACTACAAAAAATAAAATATTATTAAGAATTATTTCATCTTCTTACAAGTGTGGCCAGTAGAAAATTTAAAGTAACATTTTTTGCTTATACTACATTTCTGATAGGCATGCTGCTCTAATGAAGCAATGCAATTACAAAACTCATAAACAACAACAATATTGAGCTTAGGCTAACAAAACAATAAAAAATGTACACTCACTTCATCAGTGAGTTCTCCAAACACTGTTATAACATCTATTAAAAGACTTGCAGTATAGAAGGACTTGATCATGTTTCTAAAAGAGAAGAGAAAGCTGGTTTAGTTAAATGAAAAACATTAGGCTGCAGAATTAGTCATGTAACTATAAGAAAAAAAAATTCCAGTGTTTACAAAAGTACTCTGAAATTAATGTTTTAAATAAAATCAGATTTTTTTTTTAAAGATTTTATTTATTTATTTGAGAGAGAGAATGAGAGATAGAGAGCATGAGAGGGAAGAGGGTCAGAGGGAGAAGCAGACTCCCTGCTGAGCAGGGAGCCCGATGTGGGACTCGATTCCGGGACTCCAGGATCATGACCTAAGCCGAAGGCAGTCGCTTAACCAACTGAGCCACCCAGGCGCCCTAAATAAAATCAGATTTGAAGAACACAATGAAACTCCTTCTGTAATCTGTTATGAGACAGTAACAACATTTATATTACAAATAAATATACTACAGCAAGGTTTTATAGTATACTTTTTATTAAAAAATGCAATTATAGGGGTGGCTGGGTGGCTCAGTTGATTAAGTGTCTGACTCTTGATTTTGGCTCAGGTCATGATCTCAGGGTTGTGAGACTGAGCCCTGCTCTGGGCACGGAGTCTGCTTAAGATTCTCTCTCTCTCCCTCTCCCTCTGCCCCCCAACCCCCACCGACACATGCACATACTCTGAGAAAAAAAAAAAAGCAATTACAGTATTATCTGAATCCGTATCAACCCATGTGCATTTCTTTGCCTTTAAGTAATAACAAATCATTTGAATTAGCAGGTTGTGATAATTTAAAAAATCAGTATCATTGCACCAGGCTGTCACTGGCTAAAATCAACTCTTAGATTTTACCAAATGTTAAAGAATTGCTACTTGAGGTGTAATTACTGAAAAAATAAATCTGCCCTAGCTATTCTTCTGTCAGCCTAAAAAGACAGGCTTATTCTTGTACCCAAAATCATTCTGACATTCTACAATTAAAAAAAAAAATCTAAATCATTAATCAAGAAGTCTGAAAGTGTCCAATGGCAAACTGGGTAATTCCAGTTACACAGTAATGAAACGTACAATTTTAATTTTCCTCTTGCTTTACTTACTTGTGAAATCGTCCAGCACGGTCTTCATTATCTGCATACAAAAACATTTTCAAAGCATAATTCTCCAAATGGGCAGAACCAACTATTTCTTGAGTAATAGCTTCATTATCACACAAGTGTTTCTTAAGCTAAAATTAAATCAGATACAAAGCTTAAGATTTTGGACTCACAGAAATGTATGCTTAAGTACAAATAATCCTAAGAATGATTTTAAACTTTAAAAATTATTTTATATTCATTTCAGTAAAAGAGGTATGAATGAAATCTCACACAAACTGCTCTGCCTCAGCCCAAGGCTTTTTAGAATAAAATCCAATGTTTACAAAATTATGAAGAAACACACTCATGATAACCTGAAAGGATAATTTAACTCTAAAAATCAAAATAACCAAGAATAAAAAGATAACACATCCAACAATCTATGTAAAGCATCAGACAAATATTTCAAAGTAATAGCCAATATACAATCAGGTATCCTAAAAATGGAATCAGGAAATTCTCTAATCATAATTTAAAATTTTATTTTATTCTCATTTCAATTTCTTCTATCAAATATAAAAAATATGATTATACAAATCATTATATCCTAAAAGAGTATCGCCCAGAGCATACTGTGTAAAAAAAGATATAATTCTACAGTATGAGATCACAAACTCAGAAAAGGATTAGCAAGTTTTTAAAATTTAGACAAATATAACCTCGTTAACACAATTCACAACTGTAAATTTTCAGTCAGTATATCCTTTTCCAACACATATAATAATTTAAAATATTTTAAACACGACAAACTAAGTTCCTACATCTTACTCAGACTGTTGTACTGAAAGGGCTTTCTGGAATATCAGATCAGAGTACCACACTACTACTTAAAAATGGCGTTTCTCAAAAATGTTATAAAGTAAAAAATTAAATTTAAAAAAAGCTTCAGGATTCTTCACAAAATCAGCAAAATAAACATTCTCATAATTACAACAGAATAATATAAGTTCCAGAAGAGATTTAATGTTGGAATTTAAGGATGTTTTAGCTGTACTTATCCTGAACAAAACCAGGAAAAAACCCCTAGTTTACTATTTCCACACTATGAAATGCTTTAATTCTAGATTTAATTCTAGAAGTGGATTTAATTCTAGAAAAAAGTGGAAATATGTCACTTCATTTCATCTTCAACATGAAATATCTGGCAGCAAAAACATAATACACTCAGTTTTCCAACTGTAATCTAAATATTACAGCACAGGCAGATATAGGATAGACTCACCATGGAATAGATTTATTTTACCTGTTATTTAATTTAGATAATAATAAACTCCTGCTGAGTCCCTTTACAAATGTGATTTTATACTTTGCTTTTTATAAAGAACTACTCTGAGTTCTGTCTTATCCATAAGGTATTTTAGTTATTACTGCTATATTGTGAAATTCATAGATATATTCTATACAAAGTCTGTTAGCAATATGATTTTATAAATGTATTGCTATGTGTGAGACACATTCCTTCTCTTACCCCCTAACCTCACCTTCCAAAAAAAGAATACTCAAATACTTCCTGTACCTACAGAAACCATGTTAGAAGTGGAAGGACAGACAGGCTTCAAGGGCAGCTGGATTCCTATCAGTGGTGCCACTAGGTCCAATGGGTGGTTAATAGCAGCAGTGACAGGGACTCTGGGTCAGAAGGCCAGATACCCGTAACAACTTAGAGCCCTACTGCCCATGGCTGTTTAATGTAACTAGGTTTTGATCGGAGTAACTTTCAACATTTATAAAACCTCTGGGCTGACTATTACAAATGTTTTGATTTTTAATATATCTAAAATTCTGTCTCTCTACACAAAATAATGCAACTAGTCAAATATTTAGGTTTCTAATTCTCTTGAGTAGGTCACATAACTAATTAAACAAAAAGCTGCAGCTATTAATATAACAGCCTCTGAAGAAATAAATTAATGAGGAGTAGACCCTGACATTGTTAAAAGAAAAACCAGGACAGCTGGGCAGGGGAGGACAGGGTAGAGTCCTGATTATTAAGTTGTATTACTATGGCTACCCGTGCCTTCCTGCACTAACACCCAATCCAGCCCATTCAATTTTCTCTGGATTGCTGCCTCTATATAACCTGTGAAATTATATCATGGTTCAAGAAGGTGACTCATATATTAATCACTTACGACATTTCTGCTAGCAGGGAAGAATGCCTAGACCATAAAATTATCTTGTCCTGGTACCAAGAGTGAGACAAAGAGACTATAGGCAACTGATACCATTTCCTTCGCTGTCCCTTTCACTAAATAAGTAGCCCATTTCATTATTGTAAGAGCTATTTAAGAATTCCCAAATCAGTCATCCGTGTGACTGTATGAAGTAGATTAGAAAGGGTTTGTCACTTATGAAAGAATGACTCAAAGGTCATCTATAATAACATCTACAATAATAAGATATAGTGGTATATGCAAAGACACTGATACCTACTTTAACTTATGCTTACAACTCCCTTAGCAGTAAGATGTAAATGAAAAAATTGTGTCGGGGCACCTGGGTGGCTCAGTCAGTTGAGCATCTGCCTTTGGCTCAGGTCACGATCCCAGGGTCCTGGCACATAGCCCCACGTCGGGCTCCCTGCTCAGAAGGGAGCCTGCTTCTCCCTCTCTCTCTGCCTGCTACTCCCCCTGCTTGTGCTCTCTCTCTCTGTGCCAAATAAAGGAATAAAATATTAAAAAAAAAATGGTGTCTAGTTTTTCCTCAGCTGTAATGACATTGCTTGATGGCTGCCAAGAGGAAGAACTAAAATGGCAAAATACACATACACAAATATAATAAAGTGCCACTTAAAACATTAATCAGAAAATAAATGATCAGTGTTTAACTTACAGCTTCTAACTGATCCATTAGCTTTGATAAAAATTTACGACAGTCAGGAGTTTTACTATCAATCTTCATTCCAGTTTGCATTGCATATAAACGACCTAAAAAAAAAAAATGAGATGACTTGAACAATTTCCATTACTGAATGTTTAAAATACATGTTCTAATAAATTATTTAAGTGAATTTAAAAATAAAACTTTGATTTACTATGGATCTTATTTACAAAAATAAAGAACACACAAATATTATCCAAAGAATGAAACAGACTCATGATAATAGCAATTTTTTTTTTTAATCAAGAAGTAAGGCCTTCTTTTTTGGCAGAAAGAAAAAAAGAGAAAAGACCAGAACCTAAACTGTCAAAAAGACCTGTAACTGGCAAGTTAAGGCAATCAGAAAAACGACATGTACAAGAGCACTTACCAGTGCCTGAAAGTGATACTGATAAAATATGTAATATGAGCTAGAAGACTGGGAAACATACTCGAGCTGAGGCTAACAGGGAGAACTATTTTAGTTATTTTTATATATACTATATATATATATACCCTTTTAAAAAAATTAATAAAAACATTGAGAGAAGGCTAAACCTAAAAAAACCTCTGTGACACCATGATCCTAATAGCTCTTCCGGTGACAGGAGCTGTGAAAGGTCGGGTGGTAATTGTTACCATTGATGTGTACATACCACCTGTAATTTACTCTTACATTCTCCAAATATGTCCTGGAAATCTGCGACAGCGCTATGGACACATCATTCTAATGAAAGCACGTTTAGGTAGTTCCCAGGTGTTCATTACTACAAATCTTGTTGTGTTACCATACCTTCTTGTGCATGCATTCAAGAGTTCCCAGAGGCAAATACCAAGAAATGGAATACCCGGGTCATATTATGTGTATCTTTTTCACTTTTGAGAGCTACTCTTAAACTGTCCTCCAAAACAGATTACCAATATGCAGTTATATATCCAACATATGCAAGCACCATTTCTCCAAACCCACAAAACAAAGAAACAAAAAAACTGGTATTATTAAACTTATCAGTGTCAAGATTTTACGTGATATTTCATTTTCACTACTAAAAATGTACTGTATATTTACTGGATAGCTCTACATCCACCATAATGAATTAGGAGTAGCTATGAAAATAAAAGAAAAAATCTGCCAAATTTTTTTTTAAATATTTTATTTATTTGAAAGAGAGAGACACAGCGAGAGAGGGAACACAAACAGGGGGAGTGGGTGAGGGAGAAGCAGGCTTCCCACCGAGCAGAGAGCCCAATGTGGGGCTCGATCCCACATGACCTGAGCCGAAGGTAGATGCTTAACGACTGAGCCATCCAGGTGCCCCATCTGCCAAATTTTCTATTGGGTTGTTTGCTTTTCAACAAATTGCCTTGTGGTAGTTTACTTTACACAGTATAAAGGAAGGATATAATGTTTTTCCCCTCAAATGAAATCTTGTGAACACTATCCCCCTTCTCTGCTTTACTTTTCTCTCAGCAAGTAATCATCTTCTACTTATTTATCCACCATCTCTACTCCAACTCGAATTTAAACTCTGTGATGATGGCGATTTTAGTCTATTTGGTTTGCTGATGTACCCTTGGCATGTAGGATAGTGCTTGGCCTTCGATAAACATTCTCTGAATAGATAAATACATGGATGAAAGAATAGCTCATTCTGCCCCACTGATTTAAATGCCACTTTTATCATTCATTATCATATATTAAGCTTCCATGGGATAAAAGGGTCCAATTCTGTATATTGTCTATCCTGCTTCATTAGTCTACTGGCCTATCACTGCTTTATTTACTAGAGCTTTATAACATAGCTTGGTATCTGCTAGTTACTCTCAAGATTTCCAATTCAAATATGCCTACTCGATGGTATCTTCTTTAAAAATGTATTAAGATACACATGATACACAGTTATTTATTGTGTTTTTAATTTTAAAAGCTTTATCTGAAGACACTACTTTTTAATACTTAGGCTTTTAGGACTATCTCATATTACAGAGTTTGATGTTTAATTTATTAATGTATTTATTTTCACATATCAAATTTCAGGGTTTGAGCCATCTAGTCATTAACAAGAGAAAAAAAATGGGAGTTCCAAAAGTACTGTACAGATTTACATTGCCAAACAGTATAAAAAGCACAGTGCTTCTGTTTTCTCTGCATACCAGCCAACACAGGGTATCACTTTGACCCAAAACCAGATTCTAATTTGAAAAGCAAAAAAACCCACTCATTTTAAATGTCTCCTGCTTTGATAACAAATGTGACCAAATTTTCTTTTTCTTTCTTTTTTTTTTTTTTAACCAGTCATATTTTTTTAGCAACATGGCTAGGTCCTTTACCCATCTGTCTATAAGGTTTTAATCATCTCTCCCCACCTCCCCATCCCCCCACACCTCTTAAAGCATGGTTGAACACCCTCTCCTTTCAGACCAGTCCCATCTCTTTTGAGCTGTTCAAGATCTGTGCCTGTCTTAGGTCCTTTTCTTCTTAGAACTGTGACTGAACTCCCCAACACTTCCTCTTTGTGAGCTGTTCAGGTTTCTTCTCCCAGTGTTTTTGTTGCATTTCTTCTTCTATAGTGCATCACATGAACTCTTTGGAAAACAAACATATTGGTTGCAAATATGCCATCTTTCAATTTCTGAATCTGTTTTAAAACACAGAGACTGGAAATATTTGTGTACTCAAAGCTATTATTTCCTCCCCCCCCTTCCCACCTGGTGTAAATTCTAAGCTTGGGAAAGTTCTTTTATCTCCAAGGGACCAGATACTCAGTTACGTGATTTTTCTAGTTTTTCCTATGGTTTTAAATTTTCAAATTTAACTCTTTAACTTGCATTTGCTCTCCTCCACAAGTTACTGGCACCTATCTCAAATACACTTAATAAATGATCCTTCCTTTCTCTAATGATTTTGTGGTTCCCTCTTTAATAAATTTTTACTTTCTTAAAAGACTATTTGAGAGAAAAAGAGGGAGTGCGCGCGTGTAAGTGTGGGAAAAAGCGGGGGTGGGGGTGGGGAGGGGGACAAGCAAACTATGCACTGAGCGTGGAACCCAAGGCGGGGCTCGATCCCAAGACCCTGAGATCATGACCTGAGCTGAAATCAAGAGTCTGATGCTTAACGATCTGAGCCACCAGTGCCCCTGCATATTTTTACTTTTTATGTTTCCTGGCTGTTTGATTTGCTGAGATCACAGATCAAATGCCATCTCTAGCACATGACAGTATCTCCACTGATAATATGCTTTATCTTCCTCCAGATCTAATCTTGCTATGTCTTACTGTATTACCAAAATTTTACCAAGAATTTTATGCATTCTTGATCTTATTTTTAAGAGGAAGGCTTCTGCTTGAGAGTAGGGATCAATTCCATGCCAGGTTACTCATATTTCCCCTATCAGAGTCCCTACCCTATGCTATATTGAAACTGTGGCCTTTGGGACCTACAGGATCCCAGGGACTGGCTAGAGTGTGGGAAAGAAAATCTTAGCATTTCTACTGATAATTTTTCATCATTCTTTAAAAATTTCTGTTTCTGTATCTTTAATAATACATGCAGTATTTTTAGAATATAGTATTTGTACATCAATATATAAATATGTATCTTACATAATATATTAGAGATTAATTTAACTCATATGGATAGGAGATCATAAGGTTAAGAATCATTACTCATTACACCCTTACTCCCCTCAACTATATTTTCTTACCCCAACCTAGTCCATACCTCTTCCACAGGGCCCCATTCTTTTACCATAATACATGGAATTACTGCTTTATAATCAGCAACCATCCCCTGTATCTCCCCAGATTCCTCTCCCTCTTTGTCTTAACTAAACCCTAGGTGTCACTTGAAGAAATTCTCTTACATAATTCTTCCTATGTCAGGATTGGCAAGTATGACTGTTTTTTTTTTTCATTGCATCCCACTGCTACTTACAGTATTCTCTCAATGTCTGACCTAAAACTCAAGCCCCTTTCTTCCACGTGATCTTATTAATGCCTGTAATTGACCAAGGACCTCCACCATCTTGAAAATTTGGCTATTCACATGGATAATCAATACTTGTGGCAGAGACTACTAACTGCCCGCCCACATTCTTTCTTCCTACCTTCTTTGCTAATGAGACCCCTACATTATTAAGGGGGGTTGTAATGTACTAGTCAAATAGTACATTTCCCCGTATTCTTCAAAGCCACATATGGCCATTCAACTAACACTGATGCTATGTTGTCAGAAGCTGTTGGGAGAGAATTCTGGAAGTAATCTTAAAGGGGAAATGACAGGAGGGGAAAGATCCTACTGACCCTTTCCCTCTTCTTCCTGCTGCCTAAAAGAGAAATGGTATGACTGAAACACTAGTAGACATCTTAGACCACAAGGCAACCTTGGAAATGGTAATCATGTGTTGGCTTGTAGATTTGAAATTGGAAAGTGTTTGGGTCCCTGATGACTTCATGGTATTGACACACGTTGGGTACTGACAACATCAGATTTTGAGGGAGTGAGTCCTTATCTAACTTAGCTATTTTTATTTTAGATTTTCAGCAATAAGAAAGCAAATCTAATCTTAATACACAGAACTATGTTCTCAATTCTTATTGACTCTAATAATTATATGCACTCTCCCATACAAGCCACTCACTCCATAATTAAATTACAATGTCAAACGGCTGTACTTCCAAAATCAATATATTATGCACCAACTTTAAACACAATTTCCATTTCTTCCAACTTGAAACTATGCCTGTTAAAACAGGTGGCCAGTTCACTGGTGTCTATTTCTTCATTACAGTCTTTTCTCCTTTAACTTCTCTCTGCAACCAGCTTTGATTTTGTATTTTTCTACAACTTTACTGCCCTAGCTCCTTCTACCCCTTAATTTTTTTACTATAGTCTTATGGCAAAAGGACACTCATATTTAAACCCAACTATCCTCTTTCTCTATGCCTATATATGAACAATAGAGACCACTGGCAGATGAGCACCATTATAAATATAATTATCAACCTCAAATGAGCTTAATACTTGCCTTCCCAACCTCCCAAATGACTATTTTAAACATATGTCAATCTCTTTTAATAACCACCCCACCCAAAAACATGCACAGAAAACTTAACAGACGTTAATTTATTCACTACCTATATATATACTATTGGCCAACAGAATATCATGATAATGTGAGGAAATAAAGTACAGTTTCATGTTCCTAGGAGGTCTTTCTCCTATCTTCCTAACAGTAGTGAATACTGTATGAATCCTACAATCCATGAAGTGTAGGTTGTAGAGTGTAGTTGGTGAACCCACTCTGGGGATAAATGGCTATTCAGCATAGATAGGTTGAAAAAATGAGGTTGATTTTTAGGTTCACATTGGCTTCGATGGCAGCCATCTATCGGTGGCAGCCATCTATCTGGGACTTAACCATTAAGCAAACATGCAGAAATTAATTGGGCAGTTCTCTTGTTATCATGAGAAAGAGATTTAAGTGACTTATTCATATGTAAAAAGTACAATTCTCAGTTTCTAGTTTATTATTTTTAACTACTTCTGTTGTTTACAATAAAAATGGAGAACATCTATATCTCCTTTGAAGCAAAAATCAAATTATTCCCAATTCATATTACCACAGCCATTATCATCCTCCCTCACAACACAAATAAAAACAAGTATCAGCTCCTGTCCTTTAAAAGTTAACCTTAACACAGATGGTTGTTACCTGAAATACAATGTAATGATGATATAGTTAATTGGTTTCACCGGCATGCATTTTCTTTCTTGGTTTACATGCATATTTAAGTCTTTGCAATTACAAGGACATTATTACATAAAAACACCTTTAATTGAAGAACTGGGAAGAATCACCTCAGAATTGGAAATATTTAGGATAAAACTGGCCTGGCTTTAACATTTTTGAATATTTCATGCAGTTTACTTCTTAAATGCAGAAAATTATCTTGTGATACATTTTTTAATATTAATAAAAGCAAAAAGACCTTAAATCTACTTGTGAAAATTAATAAGTACACCAGAAGATCTTTTTGCCATAAAGGATGGAAAAAGGAATCACTTTCATATAGAGCTCAAGACAAGTAATTCATTGTAGCAGCAGCAGGATGATGAAAAACTAATGTCTAACATGGAAAATTACCTACTAAAACAGAATAAATATGTAGCTAAAATCATCTATAAGAAAATATATTTGATTTATTTCATCAAGGAAATGTGTTTATTTTTATGAATAAATATTATTTGAAGATGAGTAATGAGGCACATTTGCAAAAGGATTAAATACTTTCCAACCTAACTTGAATTTAATGTGAAGCATTTAAGAGATAAACATTTACTAATCCTGAAGGTATGTGTAATTCAAAGTTCCATACAATCTAAACATTAACATTCTAACACATCCTTGCTTATACATAAGAAATATAAAACTATGAAATGCATGATATAAACACACAAAAAAAGATATGTAAAAGCAATTATGAAGAGTGATGCTTTGACAGGTTAAATAAACATGGCGCTCAAATAGGAATCATTATGATTTATACTGATGTTTAAAAGATTTTATTCCAATAAACAGAACTGAATATACTACTCTATTCATAAGTATATTGTAAATACCTGCTATATGGTTAGTATTAGCTTTTGTGAAGGGACTTCTGAGTCAAAGATAAAAAGGAAAGTATGAATGAGTATCTACTAATAAAGGGTATTTACTTTGCTCATTCCTTCATTAAACAAATATTTTTGGAGCTCCTGTCATAATACAGTAGCTTTAAGAAAAAGTGAGCTATTCTTGAGTTCTTACTAAAAGATTGTGCTGGTACAGAGCAAAAGCTAAGTTACTACTTGATTACTAAAATGAGATCAGATGGCCACGATGCAGTAACTAGACTTGACATTCCATGATAAACAAAAAACTAGACAAAATATATGAACCACTTTTTCACAAATAGAAATAGATGGGAAGACCATGACACCTGGAGAAACAAACAAATGAGATGACTCCACCAATGATTAGTCCAGCATTCTTCCTGGAGGCACATTCTAAACTAAGGAACGGGGAGGGGGAGCCTCAAGCAGAATACACTCTAGCAGAGTTAAGGAAACAGACTAAAGCTCAGGACTACTGGAGCAGCTATAAATGGAGGGGCACAGTTCTGTAGAAGAGAAGCCATGCAGAAAAGAAGCCCAGAAATCTGTACAGGGATAAACTTGAGGCTAAACTGAATACTACAAGATGCACATGTAGATGAGAGCTCCACAAAGTCAGACAAAGAGTGAGTGAAAGCTGTGAGCTGTGGACCATCGCCAAAGCTGAGATGCATTCAAGTTCTGACCAGGGTGAAGAGTCCTAAATCCTTACCCAAGATATTTAGTAGAGACCCCAAATGGTATGGTATGCTTTAGTAGGATTATCCTGTCCTTAGAGCTACTTTAGACTTGCCCCCGAACAAAAACCAAACAAAATAAGACACAAACATATCACACTTAACTGCAACTAACTTAATTGTTGGCCAAATCAAATCTGTTCAAAGGTCATAATATCCAGACATTCAAGAACTTAAACTTCACTATGTCCTGCAACCAATCAAAAATTACTACAGATGGCAATAAGCAGGAGAATGTGAAGAGCCCAATTAAGATTGAACAATAACAAAATAACAGAAAGAGCAGTGACATTAAATTACTGGGAAATCATGATGAAGTATTTAATGGAAACCATGAATAAAATGAGAGAAACAAAACATGCACAAAGGAACACAAATGAAACGTCCGGAGATAAAAAATATCTGAAATGAAAAATTTACTGGACAGGATTGATAGGAGTTTAGACACCACAAAAGAAAGATTAAGTGAACTTCAGAACGTAGCAACAGAAACTACTCAAAGCAGGGAAAAAAGGATCGAAAAGAAAAAGAAATAGAAAATCAGGGTCTCAATGAGTTAGGAAAAAATACCAAGTGTTCGAAAATATGTGTAACTGGATTCCCCAAAGAGGAGAGGTGGAGAGGTATGGCCAAAAAAAAAAAAGAAGAAAAAGAAAAAGTGCTGAAGAAAAATATAAACAGAAAAATTAAAATTCCTTACCCAGCAAAACTATCAAAAATAAATATGAAATAAAAGCTTGTTTCACACAATAGAAACTGACAGAATTCACTGGCAGCAAGCCTGTATAAGAAATGGTAAAGCTCTTCAACAGGAAAGAAAATGATGCCAGATTTAAAAGTTGGATGTAGGGAGAGGAGTATTGAGTGCTCAGAATGGTAATTATGTGGGAAAATATTTCAAAATTTCATTTCGTCGTTTTATAAATCTCTTTAAAAAATGACAACTAAAGAAATTAAAATGTAGGTTAGGGCTTATGACATATTTATAAGTAAAATGTATGACAACAATAGCCAAAGGACAGGGGAAGGGAAAAGAAAGTAAAGTTTTTACCTTGAATGTGAGGTGGTGTATTATATGATAGTAGACTAAGTTAACGTGAACGCTAAAGCAACCACTAAAAAAATAAAACAAAGAGGAATATCTAATAAGTCCATAGTGGAGGCACAATAGAATCCAAAGTGCTCCCAAAGAGAAGCAGTTAAAGGTTAAAAAATATCTAACAACCAAAAAACCTTGACAAGTTACAGAAAAATCAATGACAGACTAAACGAAAGCAGGAACTTAAGCAATGAAACCTCTTATATAATAACATGCTGCTAAAGAGTCAGTTTTCACTTTGAACATCAAACATAATTGTCATAAAAAATGAACCTTACCAAAGACGCTTTAAACTTGCATGGGTGCCAAAGAAAGACAGTAACAGTGAAGGACGAATTACTTGACACCACTGACCCTGTCCCTTCTACCTTAGGGACAGGCTGAGAGTCTAAAAACTGATTTACTTTACTCAAAAAAAGGAGTAACTATTAAAATGACCATTTTTTACAAAGTAAATCTCATGTTTGCAGCATGTCTGCAAAAACAAACATAAGGTAAATAAATGGAATGTTAATGGATAAGTCAGGTGTCCAACTCTTTGTGTTTTCATTATTAACCTGTCATTGCTACAGTAAAGTATCCTGAGTCAGCCTATAATAAAAAATAAGTACTTAGCAGGACTATGGGCTTCAATTAATCACAGAGATTCAGAAATCAGTAAAAACGGGGAAAAATTGCTTATCTTTTATAGGTTTAGTTAAGTTTGTCTCACTGGCTTTAAAAGAGCCAATTTCAGTGTCATTAACAACAGAAAAAATAATAGGCAACTGATTATTAATCCTAAAGTCCATCTGACTTAACACATCAATTAAAAAAATCCATTATTATTTAGCCTTTAAATTAAATTAAAATTTTACACTGTAGGTCCTGTAACATCTCAGAATTGAAATGGCCATACCTATTTGCAACTTCCTGAACGACTGTATTTAATTTTCCGGTGATCATACAAACAAATGACTCTCAAAGAGCACTTACACACTTTCATTCGAAGTCTGTTAATTATACACTGTCACCCCCTAGAGGAAACTTTGAAAAATCACACTTGAAACTATGTTTAGTTACTTAACCAAATTTCAAAGGAAGTAATCTTTATGGGTTTAGCTTTACCTACACCACCAAACCTGACAGAATCAAAACATGTATCATACAGTGTCCACATTTGGTAGAGACTCAAAAATTTTCTGGCTTCATTAAAGGAAAAAAAAAGACACACATGCTGCTCAGAGTTATGTTAATAACATCAAGCCTGTCCTCCATTTCTACTCTTCATTTATTAGAAATCTCCCAGATTACTGCACTGCCTTTCTGCCCCCCTTTCATTTTTCATCAGTTTGACTAATCCCTTTACCCTCACTCACTCCACAATTGGTTTTCTAATTACTACCTACCATCAACAATTTTCCATAAGTTATTTCTCATCTAGCATTTGCCATTCAGTTCCTGGTTCCATCACTTCCTAAGAGAAGAACCAGGATGACTGTGGGGTTCAAATCAGATATCCTGAAAGAAAGTGTTGTTACAAATGCCAAGAACTCATGAATGTTAGTTGTCTGGCTTCTTTATTCAGTGACATCTATGTGGCCATAGTTCCCTCTAGGGACCACTGTTGCCTTAAAATACAGGTCAATTTAACAAACTTTTTTTTGAGCACCCTTTCTTTATTATGTGAGTATCTCTAGTGGCCTAGCACTACGTGGCACAGTAAATACATAAAAAGCACCCAGAAGGGTACAAGCCTGAGGTTTAAACTCTGGAAGAGATAACAGATAAATGAAAAGCAATTAAGGTAGCCTTACAAGACACAATGAGGACAGAGAAAAGAAGCACCTTCGGGAAGTTTAGGAGAAGGCCTCCCTGAAAAAGTGGCATTCAAGCTGGTGCCTAAGGGTAAGGTGGAGTGGGGTGGTGGGGACGGAAAGTTGTCAAGGCAGAGGGAATACAATGTTGGAAGGCTTGAAGACAAGAGAAAATGAGAGAGGTTCCAGAAACAATAAAATTCAGCTTGATCAGAACTGCTAAAGATGATTCAGAGTTCAAATCACTAAGGGCACTTATATGGAGCTATTATAGGTGGCTTTTAAAAATGAATCTGTCCTTAATAAAGCTTTTGTTTTTAAATTTTTTATGGTATGGAACATGTTCACTTATAGAACAGAAAATAAAAAAGACAATCAAAAGAAACAGTATCCATGAACCTAAAAGCCACAATCTTTTTCTCCAAGTATATACACATTAAGAAGTTCAATTCATATTATATAATTTTATATCCTGCATTTTCATATAAACTTCTTCCCATGTTACAAAAGATGCTTTGTAATTCTTAACTGATTATATTACTTTCCACCCAGTAGATTAAGATAATTTAATTAACCATTTCCACATTGACATATATTTTGGTTGTTTTGCATTTTTCACAAATGTATAAATAATCATCCAGAGGACTCCACATAATGCTCTCAGTATATCTGTGATTATTTCCTAAGCACAAACTTTCCAAAACTAGTATTACTGAATTAGAGATATTTTTACAATTCCATTCATTTTGCCAAAATGGTTTCCAAAACTTTGTACCAATTCACACAGCCTTGTCAATGGCGATTTCACCATATATTCATTTGCACTGAGTTACAATTTTACAGCCAAAAAAATTTTAATTTACATTACTAAATTAAACTGTATGTTAATAATTAGCATTCCCTCCTTTGGTAGTTACACATACATGCTCTTTGTCCATTTATCTATGGGGATTTCAGTTTTTATAAAATAGTTTTGTATGAATATTTTATATATCCGGATGACAGGCCTCTGTCTCATCTACTGGAAATATTTTTCCTTTGCAATGTTTTTTAAATTAATTGTACTGTTTGTGTCATACAGAATTTCTAAATGTTTCCAGTCAACTCTATCATTCTTTTACTTTTTTTTTCTTTTTAAACTAAGCACTTAAAGCAGATCTTTCTGGTGGCTAAAGGGATTACTTGTTTGAAGTAGAAACTAGGAAGACCTGTCAGTAGTTTAGGTGTAAGATGAGGGCATGATCTACCAAAGAAACTGAGGAGGTAAGTAAAAGTTTAAAAATTTAATGACTGACTGTGAGAGAGATGAGGGAAGCGAGAAAAGGCTAAATTTGTAATTTGGGGCACCTGGGTGGCTCAGACGGTTAGGTATCCAACTCTTGATTTTGGCTCAGGTCCTGATCTCAGGGTTGTGGGGAGTCTGCTTCTCTCTTTCCCCCCTCGCCCCTCCCCCAGCTGGTGCTCTCTAATGAATCTCAAAAAATTCCTAATTTCTAGCTAATAAATTTTCAAATCTGACAGAAATCGGAGATAATTCCAGAAAACTTTATTTAATATATCAATACTAGGTCAAAAATATTTCAAATCGAAGAAATTGGTAAATATGTAAAATAATTCCCCCCTGCAAAAGCACAAAGTTCTGCTTTATCAATTACTTTTCTTTAATCTAAAAAAAAGAGATAAATCTGTGTTTTAATCCAGATCAGGTATGAGAACCTTCTTAACAATATTTAGGAAGCTAACATGACATCATTACTAAAAATCTGACAATGGTAACACTTAAAAAAAAAGACTGAATCAGTATTACTTAGGAACTCTTCTTGCAGGAGAAAAACAAAAAATAGACTAGGACATTAAGAAAAATACATGCTAAAACAGAGTTGATAGCAACAGCATGATATAAGAAAAACTGATAAACTGGGTACTCCCAAAAATCAAACCTTTGTGACACCCTGTTATAAAGACAAGAGAGAAGCTACAGACTGGGGGAAAATATTTGCAAAACAAGAACTTGTAACTACAATATATTAAGAACTCTCAAAACCAAGTAAAGTTAAAAAGCGGGAGGGGCAAAAACAGACATTTTACTGAAGGTGATATACAGATAGTACATAAGCACAAGAAAAGATGTTAATTTCAGTAGCTATCAGGTAAATAAGAATTAAATCCATGGTATCAACTTATCTATCAGAGCGACTAAAATAAAAAATAGCGACACACAAAACGCCAGCGATAATGTGGAGAAACTGGTTCACTCACCACTCATGTTGCTGAGTGGAATGTACAATGGTGCAGTCAATCTGTTTGAAAACAACTTGCCGGTTTCTTATAAAATAAAACACTAGGAAGGCAGGGAGCTCTGTGGGCTCTCTTTCCTAATAGTACTAATACCATTCATGAGGGCTCCATGACCTAATCATCTCCCAAAGGCCTCACTTACTAATACCATCATTTTTGGGGGTTAGGATTTCAACATGAACTGGGGAGAGGGGAGGCAAACATTCAGACCATAGCACAACCCAAATGTCCTTCAATGGTTAAACTGCTAAACTCTGGTACCTACATACCATGGAATACTACTGAGCATTAAAAAAAGTATTGGTACATGCAAGAACTGAGATGAGGCAATTATTACTTGCTGAGTGGACAAAAAGTCAACTCCACAAGGGTATGTAACGTATGATTCCATTTATATAGTATTTTTTAAATGATAAAATTTTAGAAATGGAGAATCGGTTGGTGGCTGCTAAGGGACGGGGCAGCGATGGGTTGAGGAGGGATGGGTGTGGCTACAAAGATGGGTGTGGCTACAAGAGAGTAACAAGGGATTCTTAGGGAACTCTTTATCTTGACCGTGGTGATATAGGAACTTATTCCTGATAAACTGTTTAGAACTAAACAACACACAGGAATAAACATAAAACTGGGGAGGTATGAATAAGATTGGTGGATTTTATCAATGTCAATATTCTGGTCATACTATTATAGTACAGTTTTGCAAGTTATTCCCACTGGAAGACACAGGGTAAAGGGCATAGGATCTTTCTGTCTTATTTCTGACAAATGCATGTGGCTTTACAATTACCTCAAAATAAAAAGTTTAATTAAAAAAAAAAAAAACTAATGGGATTCTTTCCAGGAATGGAGGGGTGTTTCAAATAGAAGGGCATTTACTATTTTTTTTTATTACGTACTCCATTAATAAGTTCAGAGAAGTATAAGCATATCTGCACTTGCACAAATAGTAAAAAAAGTAATTGATACACAGCACTTTAATATACATTCCGGATTTAAAAAGAAAACAAAAGACCAAACAACAAAGAAATATAGAAATATTAAGGTAACAATTAAAAAATGATAAAACACTAGAGTGTTCACACTCAGGCCAGGGATAAATCATTTTTGGAAATCATTTAATACCGAAATGGAGGAGGCGCAAAGGGTACATGCTGAGAACATACCTATAACTTAATCTAAAACTCATTATAAATATAGTAGGGTAAGTTATAAAATACAGAGCATTGGAATTCTTTCCATTGCATTTTTCTCACTGTAATTAGAACATGTTAAAAGCCATAAATTAATATACTTACTATACAGTTCATTTATTCAATCAACAGACAAAATTTACAAACATCCACAGTGTCTTAGGTACTATATTAGGAGTTAGAGATTCAAAGATCACCAACATAAGACATACTTCTTATTCTCATAGAGCTTACACTCTAGTGAAATATTAGTAACATTTAGAGAGATGGCATTTATCAGATATTTATGAATGTCAGTTATGTGCCAGGTGGTAAGAGAAAACATATTAATCCCTGTCCTCCAGGAGACTCCAGAACATTAAAAGGTAAATCGGTGTATGTAATACAATGTAATGAAGATGAGAGGCACACTGGAACAACTTCCAGACCATCCTTATGAGGTAATGAAAGCAGTTCAAGAAGTATAATTTGTACTGAATCAGTAAGAATAAGCTAGCCAGTTTAAGAGGAAGTCAGGGATTCCAGGTAAGGAGCAGCATGTAAAAGAGAGTATGGAGCTTTACCAGTCAGCAAGTATTTCAGCATAATAATCTTGATTTTCTTCTCACCAAAAATTCTTTGCTCTAGAAATTTAGAAAATTGTTTGCACTAAGATTATAGAAATACATCCCTTCACACATTTTTAAGTTGGTACCTACCACTTTTCATCAGAGGTTTAAGTATAAAAGATGTAATTTCTGTACATCAGATATATATATATATACATCTAAAAATTATAGCATTCGTTCAACTGTATCATTAACAACTTGATATAATTTTAAAACATACAAAGCTCCTTCTTTAAACATCAGAAATAATACATTTTGTAACTTTTTAACCTATACTTCCATTTACTTATCCTATAGAATTTTATTATAAAAGAATGTATTTGTATGCTCAACAGTCCTAACTTGATTATCGTAATTCTCTGCAACAAAAAATGTATAAAAATTGAAGTTTGAACTTATCAAAATTTCCTGTGAGATAAGATGCTAAGTGTTAAAATTTTTCCTCTGGATTTCCTCTAAGTGTTAAAATTATGTGATTATTGTAATGCATAATTGATCAAAACAGTATCAATGCTACACATTTCAATCATTAAAAAGAAAAGGTAAAATTTATTGGAAACGCATCTTATACACAGCTAAACTGTGTATCTAGGAATCAATATGATTTATTGTCATACAGAACCGGAATTGGTTCTGTTCCCACTTTCATTTTTACAAATTTAACATGAGAGAAAACTCATTCATATAAAGCAGCAGGTAAGAATGGAAGTTTTATCACAGCAAAATCACTGAATTCTTTTAATTCCTTTCCTTCTGGGTTATAGGCTAAAAATCATATAATCACCTATCATCAAATACTATCTCTTAGCTGACATTTCATATAGGTCAGGTTAAAATTTGTTTTAAAACTTGAAAAGGATTTGTCACCCCATCATTAGAGTTATTCATTTTCTCAATTCTGTGAAGCATACAAAAAAATCTTACAAAGATTTATCATTTTCTTTCATGACATTGAGATAGGATTATTCTAAAGACACCGACAGGATTGGGAAAACTGAAACACTATTCAACATTCTTTGGCAAAGAAAACAACAACAACAAAAAAAACTCAAAACCAATTTAAATGTTTTTCTCTTATCACTTGTTTTTAATGTATTTCTGAAAAAAACAAAATACCTCAGAGCTGAGGATTAGGCTCATTTAGTTTGAGAATGTCTGCCATATAACATTAACGGTAAAACCTGTTGTTAATGCCAAACCAGCCAGCCAGTGGAGGCTTACTTTCTCAAAAATTATGACATAATTTTCCAATTAGAATAAATATGTTAAGCCACATCTGCATTCGCCTCATCTCATCTGAATTCTAATTCCAAAATTTCAGTAAGCCACAGATCCTTAAGTCCCTTGTTTCATCCGAATGAAATTCATCATTCATCGGATGAAACAAGGGACTACCCACTTCAGCATTTCTCTTTTGGTGTTTGGCTCTTATATCAGGAATGATATTCTTTAAAATAATGAATAGAAAATGAAAAGGTTAGGTCATTTCATGAAAACTCTTACATTCTGGGAATTCAGAACACTGAAACACAGGCCTGGTTTTAACATGAGGCTTTACCCTTAACAGATATACTTAAAAGTGTAAGCGACTTATGAAAGAGACTTTTCCACTGTGGTCCTTCCCTGTCCTCGACCCCACAGCTAAATCTTTTCACACTCTCTCATACATGACTCTGGTCCCAAACTGTTCCTCTCTGCCCCTCCGGATAAAATCCCAAATGGTCAAACAATGGCTACTAATATCTAAGGATAATTCCTCCTCTTCCCCCTTATAAAATGTTCTGTCTTCATTCCCCAAATTAAGATGTTGCTCTTGACACCCTTTCTTATGCTCTGCATTTTCAAATAAAGGCTTATTCTTTGCCCTGATCTTCTTCCATATAAAACAGGGAAGGACAGGATGCTCTCCTGAATACCTTAATTAACAGAGACTTCACTACACCAGTAATTTGAATTGTCCCTTTTTTCTGGACACCCTGGAAGGTTTTCCACCTTCCTTCCCGGGGCAACACACCATAAAAATACTCATGATACATGAGAGCTTGCCTTTCCTCTTTAAAGTAGAAGAGTAACTTGAACAGGATGTGGGAAAAGAGAAGCAGCATACTACTATGCTACCCCGATCAAAGGAGCTTTGTCAGAGAAGCAAACAAGCTGAGAATTGGGGAGATGATTCCTGTAGAATTTCCTGCATACTGAAGTTTGAAGAACACTGGCTGGTATGTGTAGAGCACAAATCACAATAAGTCACCAAGAGCAGTCTTTTGTTACACAACAGAAATCAGACCCATATATATGGCAGCTACAGGAATTATGAGACTGCAAATATAAATAAGTATTTTTAAAGCATTTAAAGAAATACGAGTATTTAAAAAATATAGTAACAAAAGACTATCAGAAATGGCCAGGCTGATTTAAAAACAAAAAAAAAAAACAAAAAAAAAGAGAACATCCAAAAATGAAAACAGAAGCTCAATAAATGGGTGATACAATAGGATATATGGAGGTGACCACAGACCTAAAGAAATTACATAGAACGTAGCACAGAGAGACAAAGGGATGCAAACTATGAAAATACTGAGACAAATAAAGGAGAAAAGTGCAACACGTCTAATCAAAATTTCAGTAGAGAATACTTGAACAGATAATAGTAGAGAATTCTCCAGAATTTATGAGACACCCATCTGTAAATCCAGGAAGCCAAAGTCCCAAAGAAGGTAGACGAAAAGAAATCAAGTCCTAGAAAATCAGAATATAAATTATAAGAGTGATAAATTAGCTATACTTTAAAATTAAGAACTTTTGAACATCAAAGGACTTCATAAATAGAGTGAAAAATCAAACTATGAACTTGGAGAAGACATTTGCAGTGCATGGAACAAAAGAGTAATATCTACATTTAAGAAAAGACAAACACTGAAATAAAAAAATGGACAAAAGCAATAAATAGGTATTTCAAAGGGGAATCACAAAGGGTAATTAACATATGAAAAGATGCTCAACCTCATTAAGACTCAGTGAATTGCAAATTTAGCTTGAATTTCATGGCTCACCAGATTGACAAAAATTAAAAAGTCTAACAACCTCAAATACAGTGGGTACCTTGGTGTTCATTTTATTATTCCTTAAACTGTATACACATTGTATGTGTTCTTTAATATGCATGTTTTATAACAAAAAATATTTTGTAAGTACCACTTGGATTTGGCAATGAAAACGTCTGTCTATGGCCCTGCGGAGAGCAGTTTCAGTGAAATAAAAGGCATGAAAAGTAGGCTGCAATGAGCTGAAAAGGCTCTATGAGATAGGAAAGTAAAGACAACACAGACAACTATTTTAAGCTTAACTTTGAGGTTAGGCAGACAGAACTATGTAACTTTAGGAGAATGTCACAGCGAGAGCTTTTTTTAAAATTTTATTTTATTTTTTAAATAAAGGAAACGGGGGCAAATTTCGAGAGAAATAGCAAAAGGGAGAAGATGATGACACAGAAAATCAAAGCCCCTGGCTATCACAAAGGTATATAACACAGAGCTCATGAACAGCGGTTAGTTTTAGACAGGAATAAGGGTTCCCACTTCACTGTTGTGGGAAATGACCTCTCGGACATTATCACTTTTCTCCTCCCTCCATCCGCTTCAGTCACAATGGGCTCCTCGATCCTCCTTCAAGCAAGCCCCTGCCTCGTGACTTTTGCGTGTTATTCCCTCTACTGAGAATACTCTTTTCCAATGATGCAAAGCCTGCCTTTCACTCAAGTCTTTGCTCAGGCGTGAACTCGGTGAAGCATTCCACAAGTACCGGTGAAATGCCCTTCTCACCCCCCACCCTAATCCTAGTCCTCCCTACTCTTTTTCCCTGCTTTATTTTTCTTCAAAATCTAATATTCCATAAAATATTCCCATTTTGTTGTTTAATCCCCTCTCCCCCACTTGTGTCCCAGGCCCAAGGATGCGGAAAGCGTAGCCACAGTGCCTGGTAATGTCTGATACACAGGAAGAAAACTCAGTAAATAAAAGGCGAATAAACGATTAACAGTCCCTACTTGAGGAACTGGAAGAACAAATACAATGGAACCAATACCGCCTGATTTGAACAAAATGAAGTAGAGCCTAGAGAATAATCAATTTACTGCCTCCAGAAGAGATTACATTTGAGTTAGATCTTGAATCATGAGGAGTTTGCCAAGTGAAAAGAAACAAAACAAAAAAAACAAAAACCAGCCGGACATTCCAAGGTACTGAAG
The DNA here is from genome assembly GCF_003265705.2 of Callorhinus ursinus. Classification (NCBI taxonomy): domain Eukaryota; kingdom Metazoa; phylum Chordata; class Mammalia; order Carnivora; family Otariidae; genus Callorhinus; species Callorhinus ursinus. Next base: position 57,389,657 of record NW_027397068.1, on the reverse strand, counting down.
AACACGGAGGTTTCAAAGGGCCTTGTACACTCGGGTGGTTTTTTTTTTTTTTTTTTTTTTTTTTTTAAGAAAAGGGCCTTGTACGCTTGAGGAATGAAAACGGGGTACCGGGGTATGACAGGGAAGACAACGGACCAGATTTTAGCAAACCTTACAATGTTCACAGCACAGGACACATTATCTTGAGCTTTTCAATGATAAAAATCCTTTACAGAAGATCAGAAGATCACAGTTGCTTGGTCACTCGTTCCTCTTGCAGTCAAAGTTTACATAAAACTACCGGACTTACTGCAAAGGAAAGAGTTTGAACCACCTAATCGGTTCTCCAACTGTAGATTGTATTTTTCATAACCAACCAAAGTCATAGTATTACTATCAAATGTCTCAAACCCAAGTATTATTCAAAGAAGTCAAGACAAAAAATTCTCATTGGTGGGCAAATGGTCAAACTCAAGTGCTAGTTTTGTAGCAACTACTCTCCATTTCACCATTTATGAGTTTTTTAATGAGCCTGCGTGTTGTCCTACTTAACCTGCACTTATTACTATGTTTTCAATTAGTCTACCTTCCTTCTGTACACATCATTACTGTCTTTGGGACACCCACCTTCGTTTTAGCCTCAACACAATTACTTAACCATCCAGGTTATTTTTGAGACAGGAGACTCTCTTGAGTACACACAGAAAACCTCCAGACAACGTGTTAGCTCACGAGCCCATGTAGCCAGTTGAGGAGTATTTAAGCACAATACTAGAGAAGCGGCGAACACCAACGGTGCATTTTAAGTTTCACCTCTCCGGGGCCTGCGAGGGGGCGGAGAGCAGGTGAGGTGGGGTAAACCCTGAAAAGGGCGGGGCTCCACTGGGTTCCCTTGGCAAGCCAGGGGTCAAAGCTCAGGTCTAAAGCTGAAGGGGCGGGGCCTGCCTTAAAAACCAAGGGGTGGTGTGTGGACCCTGGAGGGTAAAGAAGGGCACGGCGACTCGGAAAGACTCACAGTAATAAGCCACCACAGGGTCCCGCTTGTCATGTTCCTGAGCCGTCCTCAGATGATGCTGTATGCTCTTAAACTGGGGGGGTAGTGGGGGCAGCGGAGCAAGCGCGGCCATCTCTATTCCAGGAATCACCACTTCCTACTCGCGCGCCACCGACACTTCCGCTTCCGTCTGGTAGGTCGCGCGCACGGACGCGAATGGCAAATCCCGCCCACTCTCCTGTTGCTCAGCGACAGCAAGTCAACTACGGGCTCCCAACAGGGACAACCTCAATGTACCTCGCTCTTGGAGGTTAGAACCAGGAGAAGGCTAAGCGGCTCCGCGGTTGTGTCGCTTGTGGCACCAGCGCTCTCTGCTGGCTGCGGGTGGGAGGGAAAAGAGTTTTTGTTTTGTTTTACCTTGTTGTGTCCCCCATGCCTTTTTTCCTTCCTCCCTACCTCCCTTCCTTCCTTCCTTCCTCCCTCCCTCCCTCCTTCCTTCCTCTTTCTTTCCGCAAAATGGAAGGTAGTAAGGGGAAAGCAAGAAGGACTTTCCAGGACTTTACACTTTATTTGCCTCCTCCAATAACCTTCATCTTTATTGCTTTATTTTCTCAGTTCCCAGTTTTGAGGGTTCATCTTAAAACTAGTTTTCATTGATATCACACCATCTCCAAGGAAAAAGATCTCAACCTCTGAAATTTGTCCTGCCTGCTATTCTCTAATAACCAAAACATCTACCCACCCCCCACCCCCGCCCGTAGAAACTGCTCTGTGTCCTTATGATTACTCCTACTTCACATCCTTTGTCTATTTCTGCTTGCAGAGTACATTACCTTACTCTGGGTCTGCCTTTTTTTTTTTTTTTTTTTTTTTTTACCCGACAAGAAATTGAGACCTGTATTCTCCCCAATCTCAGTAACATTCACTACCACTTGATAATGTATATGCTACAGACTGAATATTTGGGTCTTCTTAAGATTCATATGTTGAAACTTAATGCCCAATGTAATGGTATTAGGAGGTGGAGTCCTTGAGAGGTGATGAGGGCAGAGCCTTTTTAAATGGGATTAATGCCTTTATAAAAGAGACTCCAGGGAGCTAGCTGGTCCTTCCCCGATGTGAGGATACAATAAGAAAGCAACATTCTGCAACCTAGAAGAGCGGTCTCACTAGAACCTGACCATACTGGAACCTGGATCTTCCAGTCAGAATAGTTGGATTGGTAGAGGAACTAAAGCAAAGTGGGATAACCATAAATGTCATCTCTCTGTCCTTATGAATTCTTATTTATTCTTTTCCTATTCTTGATTGTCAACTCTGGCTGTTCTTAAAGTTCACCTAAGGAGTTTTGTTTTGTTTTTTTTCCAAAGACCTATCTAGGTCTCACCCCGAGGCCACCCCTATGTAATAGTTCTGGGTTGGAGCCAAAATATCAGTATTTTTAAAAGGGCTTCCAGAAATTTTAATGGTATATCCAGGGTTCAGGACCAATACCCCAGTGAATCATCAATATGTAGCTGATGTTTCTCCAGTCTCTTTAAGCTGGACTCTCTGCCCTGATAGCCTTGATCAGAAGCTGCAATTCCTGCTATTGAGATTAAGGTCATGAGATATGAATTGTTTTACCTCTCCTCTGGCACAACAGAGTAGTAATAACTAGCTAGCATTTGCTGAGCATCTATTATGAATCATGTATGTTTCTAGGGACTTAACATCAATTCATTTAATCCTTACCACACCCTATGAAGAATGTATTATCATTTTCATTATTTTATAGATAAGAAAAGTGAGGCACTTAGAAATTATGTAACTTGCAGCAGATCAAAGCCAGTAAATATGAGTGTTTGATATTAAAATCTATGTCCTTTGGTTTCAGAGCCTGTGAATCTAACCACTATTGACTTTAATGTCTCTCTATACCAATATATCCTTGTATTTTATGTTTTTCCTATTGAATGATCCTATGTCTGAAAATCATGTGTTCTATTCCTAGTGAAGTCTGTACCTTCCTATTATTCTCCTGATCTCTCCCTTTGAGACTGGAGGTTGCTCAGGTCCCTTTCTCATTTGCATGTGTTCTAAAGGAGGAAAGGGGCAAAATAAGCAAGTAAGTGAAATGGATTTTATGCCATCGGCCAACACATGTTCTCTTCTTTCCAAGTACTGTACTCCTGTCATGAGAGGAGCATTGATATGAGGAAGAAAAGTAACAGAGACTGTTAGCATAACAGCACATTAAAATTATGGTGTGAAGGAAAAAAATATGAATAACATGAGGTTGTTTCTTCTTGTTGATGTTTTATAATGAAGAACTTACTATGAAGAAAGACCTAAACTCTCCTCCATCCAGCTTTGAACAGTTGCTGAAGGATCTCACATCACCCTCCAGGTTGGGGCTTAAATCTTGGCAAGTTAGGGGAGGGCATAAATGGAATTCACCAGTGAAGCTACCTGGGCCTGGCATTTTCTTCGTGGGAAAGCTTTTTATTTTAAATGTTATTTCTTTAATAAGTATAAAGATATTCATATTTTCTGTTTAAGTTTTTAGTAATATGTGCCTTTCAAGGAAAGTATTCATTTTATGTAAGTATCAAACTTATTGACATAACATTGTTCATGCATGATGTTTCCTTATGATCATTTAAATATTCTGTTGTGATATCCCTGTTTTTTCCATTTACAATCTGGGTCATTTTCATTTTCTCTTTTATTATCCCAACCTGTCTAGCGAGAAAACAGTTTTACTAATCTTTGCAAAGAACCACTTTTTGTTTCATTGATTTTTTTTTATTGTCTTTCAGTTTTCTGCTTCAACGTTTTGTGGTTTTTATCTCTCTCCTATTTAATTTGTATTTAAACTGTTCTTTTTATAATTTCTTAAGGTGAGAGTTTTAAATCACTTTATAACTTAATTTTTCTAACAGAATATTTATAACTTCTAATATTCTGTCAATTACTCTTCTAGCTGCTTTCCACAAATTTTGAGAAACTGTGTTTGCGTAAGTATTTGTTTACAGTAGTTTTCAATTTTCCACATAATTTCTTCCTTCATCTATGGGTGAATAGATGCTATTGCTAGTTTCTCAAATACTTGGGCATATTCCTGATATCTTATTTTTATTAACTTCTAGTTTAATTCCATTGTGACCAGCTAACATACACCATATGATTTCATTATTCAGACTTTCTTATGACCCAGTAAAGAGTCTCTCTTGGTGAATGTTCCACATGTACATGAAAAGAAAAGTATAATCCGCTGGTTAGGTGAAGGGTTCTCTATATATCAATCAGGGCAAGTCAGTTATTAGTAACCTGTAAGTACTCCATCTCCTTTCTGATGTTCTTTCTATTTTGTCAATTGATTAGTGAGAGAGGGGTGTTGAAATCTCTAATTGTAACTGAATTTATTTCTCTTTTGAATTTTGTTAGGTTTTGCTTCATATATTTTGCTACTCTGTAACTGGTGACATACACATCTAGAACTGTTATGCTTCCTGATGAAATTACCCTTTAATCATTATTAAATGTCTCTTTTATCCCTGTCATCTCCCTTGCCCTGAAACCTACTTGAGTTTTCTCATATTATAGCCACTTCAGCTCTCTTATGCTTTTGCATGATATATCTTCTTCCATTTTTTTCTCATTATCTAGTGGTAAAAATATTTGAATGGTTTAAATACTAAATCTTTAAATATTCAAAAATATTTAAGGTGGTGTTCTTGTTAATGGTTTGGTCTAGCTTCTAAAAAAAAAAAACACATCTGGACAATCTTTGCTTTTGTTTAGGGTGCCAAGACATTTTATATTTATTGTTACTATTGGTATTTTTAGATTGAGGTCTATTGCCTTGTCATTGCTTTCAATTTGCCCCATCATTTTTTGTTTCCTTTTTCTCTTTTTTGCCATCTTCTGGATTAAATGAATGTTAATTAACTAATTTTATGATTTTATTTAACTTCGTTAGCTTTTTAGCCCAAATTTTGTTGTTTTGCTTTACCAGTTATCTTATATGTTACAATATACATCTTTAAATTATCACAGTATACTTCAGGTGATAATATACAACTTCACATATAAGAATCTTATAATAGTATATTTCCATACTTAATTTGATTCACCAAATTTGTCTATTTTATTATTTTCCTTTACCATTTTGTATTTATATTTTGTTGTTTTTTATGTTTGTTTTCTAATTTATTACTGTATTCTCTGCCTTTATTCTTATTAGATTATTTTTGTATTCTTTAGTTTTATTTTGAAGTTCTTATTTTTACTTTTTAAATTACATTTACTATTTCTTTTTAATAATAAATGTATTTTCAACTCTCAATTTTCTGTGTACTACAGACTTGGTCCCCTCCCATGGGCTTTAATACGTAGTATTCTGACTGCTATTCATTTATCAGTACAGAAAAACTAGTTTAAATTACCTTGTTAATCCATGAGCTTTTTATGAAATATTGATAGTCTTATTAATTTTTACTACATTTGCATTTTGGTTAGAACAGTCAGTTTTTATAAATATTTTATATTTACATTGTACAAATGTCATATTTACATATATCATTTATTATTCAGGAGTATATAACTGTGTGCTTACAATCCTGATATAGTTACCAACAAAACGAAATCATAAAATAGTAGATCAGTAAGGAATTAAAAAGACTATCCAAACCAACTCTCTCACGGGATCTGTATCCTTATACATAACAACATGTACTGTTTGCAGGGGTAAGCAGGGTTTCTATGGTGGCTTAGAAATGCCATCGCCTGTCCAGCAAGGAGATAAAGTCCAGGGGGGCCAAGGAGGCTAGATTTTGGAGGGCAGAATACCTTGGAAGGGAGAATTGCAAACAAGAGAGCTTCAGAGACCTGTAAAGTGTCTCCAACTGAGTTCTGCTCAGTGTAACATCTTTAAATATCTTTCAAGGAGAAGAACTACTGAAAAGATTGAAAGAAACATTATCCAAAATTCACACAAGGTTGAGACTAGTTGCTTTTCCCAACAGCCAAGGTAAAAAATCTGTTTACGAAGAGTCATACTTTGACAATGTACTAGAGGATAAATCAGAATAAATCAGTGCTCATCTATGAGTGGGCAATGATATTAAGAGGAAGCCTCTTGGGTTTTTTGGGGGAAGGGGAGAAAAAAAGGTCTTCCCTGAGAAAAATCCTAAGAGGCAAACCAAGACAATGTCTGTGCTACTTCTCCCTTCTTTCTTTGGGAAATAGTGTCCTATTTCCTGTAGCTACAACAATTTATGTAGCAACCATGAGTGCAGTAAACTGAGTATTTGTATCCCCCCTCAAAATCATATTTTAGAATCCCAACACCTAATGTGATGATATTAGGAGGTCAGACCTTTGGGAAGTGATTAGGTCATGTGGGTAGACAAGTCTGTAGCTCAAACAGGGACCTCACCAGAACTTGACTGTACTGGCACCCTGGTCTCAGACTTCCAGCCTCTAGAATGGTGAGAAATAAATTTCTGTTGTTTGTAAGCCACCCAAACTATGGTACCTTGTTATAACGGTTCAAATGGACTAAGAGGAGTCAACCAGCTTGTGGGTAGAATTTTGAGAGTGGTGGAAAGATACCATTTCCAAAATACCAAAGGATTATCTGGTAGAGTCCTCAGAAAGGATTTGCCTTGGTAAGGTGGCAAAATTAATCCTTCAGTGAGAACTACACTGGTTCCATTTAACAAAACTTAAAAGGAAGCACAGAGGATCAACCATTTCCAAGTAACTGAACTGTGCCCCAGAATAAAGTTTAAGAATATTCATGGGAAGAGAAAAATATCCCGCATCCAACAAGGTAAAACACACAATGTCTGGCATCGAATAAAAAAATTAGTTCCAAAGGTGCAGGGGAATAGATCCAAGATAAACATGTTTGTGTTTGTGGGAGGATTGGTGAAAGCAATCCACCCTGGGTGCAGGCAATAAAAGGTGGGCTATCTATAGAGAATTTAAAAATAAAGTGGACTAAACATTGTTGCTGTTTCTTAGGACATAGGGCCAGAGATTCTAAACAAAGACTGAATAAATACTCCTTCCTTTCAGGGTGGGCTATTCCCACAGCCTCCACTCTTTAAGTTGCTACTGGACCACTCACTAAATATCTCATAAAGGTACTAAATCTTAGTTATCTTTTTCTATGAACTCTTAGTACAGTGTATATTCAATAACAGATCTTAGCAGCTCTTTGGTGAATGAAAATAAGTTGGCTCTTTTCCCGTGCTTTCTATGTGGAGAAAGCCTCAATGATTTAAGATCCTAAATCTAGAAATTCAGAATATTAAACATAGGCTAAATAATGCTTAAGAAAAAATTGAAAACCTCAGTATTTGACTGACTATACTTGGCTAATCAGTACAAGGCAGTCATACATAAAGCTTTTAAATGATATCAAATAAAGGTGATTATTGGTGAGACAGGCAGATAAAAAGAATACACGGAACTGATAAAAGTTTTTCTGATAATTTCAAGCTCTTCAGGAAGTCTAATTTAATATATAGTTTTCCAGTTCAATAATCTTGAACATAAAAGCTATAGTTGTTAGGATATCTGTGAGAGGTGTTGTTTTTTTTTTTTCAACAAGAAACAAGGAAACCATTAACAATATTTGCCATAGCATTTTAAATTTATTTGGTGGCTATATTACCATATCATTTAATGTTAAAAATGTCAAGAAAACAGTATAATGCTAAAAATGTAATTATTTCATTTCTTTAAGTTAGTGATCAAACTATAGAATGACTCTTAATAATTAATTTACAACTTTTGTGCTTAAGTTACATTTTATATGAATGCAAGTATAATTACACCCTCAAAGTTTAGCCAAAAGGGTTCAGCCTTTACATTTAGGAGATCTGAATTCTAATGTAGTTATATGACTTTGGGCATATATATTAACCTCCCTGAGACTCAATTTTCCACTCTGTGTGAAAGAGATAATAAAAATTTCTCTGGCCACAAAATACTGTGATTATTTAAGATGTTTTGTGTGAGAGAACTCTGTAAAAGTACTATTTAAAAAAGAGTTAACATTAGTTCTGTATATATTTTCCAGTACATGACAAAATTAAAATAGAATGAAATGTTTGTTCGAGAATACCTGCCTTAGAACTTAGTATAATATTTTATATTAGACATAAGTTCAGACACATTGAAGTAAGTTTAAAGAACAGATATTTATGTTTGAAATTGAGATACTGAATAAGATGAAACTAAAAAAAAATGATTGATAAAGAATTGTGGCATGACAGTAGGTAATTACTCTTTTGGTCATTGCCTGATTAGAAAGCAAAATCTTCTAAATATGATCTCAAAAACTTCAGCAACACATAATATTACTGTAATCACAGTAAATGTATACATCGCAATGAGAAAAATGGTCTTCTCAAAGTGTTCTGGCACCATGCATTTTATAACAGTAAATTTTTTCCCAAGAGACCCAGCATCACACAGGTAGAGGGGTTTAACTTGGAAACCAAAGAGGTGAATCTGAAGCCAAAATGCTATCACCTCTAGACTAATTCTTAATAAAACAGAGAGGATATAAATCACAGTGTAGATAGGCTTTTGAAGAATACATTCTTGATTGATGCTTTTACATGCAGCATAAAGATGGAAAATAGCTCCAGGAACCAGGACAATCACTAGTTGTAAGGCCCAGAACACCTAAAGCATGTCAGAAATATCTTAGTCAAATCAGCCAACATATTACCAAAAACACACGAAAGAGACTGACTCTCAACAGATGCAAATTTAACAATTCTAAGTTTCATAAAGTCTTATGAGCAATAAAAACAATATAATGAAGATAGTAATGTTGAGCATATTTAATTACTAAGATGTTTAAAATTTTAAATTTTAGTAATTGTAAAAATGTATTCCTATTTTGCTGTCCTCACTTACCAATTATGAATAATAATGAAGTATTTTATTTTAGTAGCTACCCAATTTCCATTTTCTAATTACAGGCCTAGAGTATAATTCTAACATCAACAGATAACAGAATTGTGGAGATGGAAGAAACTCTTGACCAACTAAAATTAATTTACCTGAAATATACAACCAGTTAGCGAACAAGTAATAATTCTAGAAATAATACCTGTTAGGGTATTCTTCATCTTATTATGACATTATTTTACATTTAAAAAGAAAACAATTTTTATCTGACATAGAGGAAGGTTTACGTGCACACAGAAGAACTTACTTGTGGAGTGATTGGCCTAAATTGATTGTAACAGAAGAGATTTATTTCTCTTTTGTCTGGATCACAGCTGAAGTGCAAAGCCTCATTCCCATAGACTGCAAAACCTAACACCCCAAGGAAGAACATTCTTACTGATCCAAAGAAAAGGGTGTGGAATTGACCGATCACGGTTGGAGGCTTCACCTGTTAATGGTTTTAGGAGAAAAAGATGTTTTGAAAACAAACATTTAAGAAGTACATTTTAAAGGATGTTTTCATTTTCACATTTTAAAATATGTAAGATTCATGAATTTTTGAAGCAAGATAGAACTTTAGATCTCATTAAGCCCAGTGTAAATTCTGCATCATGAGACTGCTCACCCCTTTGCACTCTGAAAATATGAAATGCAACAGTCAAATAAGGACATGTTGCTAATCAAATGTATAATCTTGGAGATATTTAAAAAGCTCTGAATTCAATGACTATCCTTCCTACCCCTGTAATCCTTTTGCAATAAAATCAAGAGAATCTTAAAATATCTAGGACCTCCTTTAGAAAATTAGATAACAAATCTAATATTAAGCTCATTGGTATGCACAGTATCTTAACAACCAAATGATGTTTATTTAATTGTCATTACAGCTTATTTTCCACTTCTTAATTATAAGATTGAGAAGAGAGTGAGCTACTTTAAAACACTAACAGCTAAAAGTACTTCCTGAATTATTCTAGTTATAGTTTTAAATTCAGAATATTCTGAAGTATACGGTTGATGTTTATATTATTCTCCATATATGTAAAGGTTCTTATTCATCAATACTTATGAAATCAGGTTAAAATACAAGACAAGACTCAAACAATTGTTTTTTGTTTGTTTGTTTGTATAATACTTACACATCCTTCATAGACGTTTTTGATGTAATTTAGAGACATGTCTCAGGAGTTGTTATCCTGGCATCCCTGTGGGTTAATTCTTGACCCACATTGCCACTTCGCTTCTGCCAGAATAAAACTCATATTCTCTCATGACTCTTACAGCAGAAAACACTTATCCCTGCAAATTTCTCTCCCCTCCTCCTTTTCTTTTCTTTTTTTTTTTTTTTCATAGATCTCTGGGGCCCCAGTCAACTTTCCTATCTCTGTCCCAAAACAAAACAAAACAAAAACAAAGAAAAGCAGAGGGCATGTGGTCAATGTAATAATCCCTTGACTTACACTGTCAGCAGAGCCAGCCAGACAGACAGGAGTGCCAGCAAAGCAAGAGGCCAGTCCAACAAGGGCTCTGAGCACTCAGTGCCTCTCAATTACCTGAGAATTGCCTATATGTAAATCAGTGGATTCTTAAGCTTAGAGTTTTCTCCAAAATGTCCAGTGATCTCCCCCCACCCCACCATTTAGGTATGTCTGAAAAGATAATTACATGGGAAATATTCCTGATTCTTTCTTGTTTACTTTTATGGAATAGGACTAATTTCAGGGACATTTAAGAAACTGTAACACAGGTTATGACAGCTATTACAGCATCGAATATTTTGGATATGTTGCTATATTTGTCTTTTTCCTGAATGCTTACTGTGGACATGGAAAATCTGCAGTTAGATCTCTATTCTGAATGAAAAGATAGTGTCTTGCCAACCAAGATGAGACCAGGATCAGCACAAATCATGTGAACAATCCTGCCTTCCCTTTCTTTTGTCCTTCAATAAATACATCAAGTGCTAGACATTGTTATGGGTGCTAGGATCAGCAGGGACCAGAACAGACAAGGAGATGCCTTCCAACTGATACATCTGTATAATATCTTCTACCTACCTATACTTCCATATAGCCAATGGTGGATCAAATCTGCTTCTTCACCTGCCTTCCTCATCTTAGTTTTGTTTGTGATCTGGGAAAGTTGTAACTCTAGACAACTTCACTGCTCTCCTTAGCAAGCAGAGAAGTGATTGCATAACACATGCAATTATAGCCAATGGGCATGGGGCAGTGGCCTTGTTGAATCAGGGTGTTGTACTCGACAGGGAAAATAAGCAATGTAATGATCTCTCAGAGCTGTTGGATGAGAGAAATTGCTGTATATTCTCATCTTCTCAGAAACAGAATTCCAGGTTTGCTATGTATCGATTTCTATGAAGGGGTATCCAAAAGCCAAACTATCTTTTGTATGGCAGGAATCTTTCTTTGACTTCTACCATGTGCAATAATGAATGTGTTTGTTTAGACCATTATATACTATGGTGAGACATGTAAAAATCATCAAAGTCTTCCTGTGTTTTTTCAGAGATGAACAAAATTAGCTTGAACCTTAATTGCATGTGTAGATGGGAGAAACACAGTATCATTTTCATTGCTGGGATCTATGAGGGACCAGATAAATAATACTGCTCTTCCCTTTATAGGTTATGATCCAATCAAGTCATAAGACAAAAGGATAAAGCACATGGAGGCCAAAATATCAACCTTATTATACTCTTATTACCATAAAGATTATGTTGGAAGGGGGATGTGGTTTATCTCTTTGGGAAAGTGTGATTCTTAGGCAGACACAGGTGCAGGCCTTGTCAATGCTGTATCATGGCTGCCTTTCCCACATGGAGTGCCTCCCTGCCTCTCTAAGATTTGTGCATGAGAAGAGCAGAGTACAACTGCTGATATCTGTGGACAACTGGCTTCCAAGGGCAAAATGCTAAGAAGTAAATGATGAATGCCCAGTTTTGCCTTCCAAACGTAAGGTAAAGTCATCAGCTAAGACTGTGGCTATAGTGACTCGGGCCTCACATGTTTGGCAATTGGTAGGGCTATTAATTAGGATGACAACCTGAGTTTCTTTACATGCTAACAGCTGAGGGTACCAGAAGCAGCAAAAGAGGGCAATCCCCAATGTGCAAGCATCATTTAGTCCTCTGCTTGCTTCATGTTTGCTAATGTTACATTAGACAAAGCAAGTTATACCGCCAACCCAGATTTGAGAAATAGCTACTACCTCTTGATGGATCTGCAGTCATATTGCAGAGGTATAGGTACAGAAATAGGAAAAATTTGTGACTAATTTTATATTCTATCACAATATGCCCTCTGATCACATATATTCATATCTCTTGCACATGTTTTCACCCTCATTCCAGAATGGTGAAAGTCTCATCTAATGCTCTAATTAGGTTTGAAGTTCAAGGTTTTGTGATTTGTATCACATGCAAATCTGGATATGGTTAATATGTGGCTCCTTGTGATCCAGAATCTAATGAAACAAAAGGAAAAGTTACCTTCCACACGACGTTAATGCACAATAGTGATACAGGGATAGGATGACTCTAACAGACACTTCCACTTCCAAAGTGGAAGAACAGGAGGCACCCTGCTGTCACTGGTCCATAGCAATTCTGAAATTTTGCGTAGGACCTAATGCCAGTTCTCCCTATTCTGAAGGCAGAGAATATCCCATGATTAAGGCATAGCACTACTCCTTGAAAGAGGCTTCCCAGTCTACTGTAATGTACTTCTTGATCGAAGTGGTTTCCTGGTGCATTGTTGTCAATAGTCTGTGGCTCCATCCTCTGTGTTCTTAGCTGAAAATATCTGACCATTTTCATGAAAAAATGGTTGCACTTAAAGCTGAATATTTTCCTCAGACTGCTCCCTGCAGAAATTTGGAGGACCAGAAGTCTTTTTTTACAGTTTGACTAATATCCATTTGATTTAAACTAGTAGTTGTTTTGCTTTTGTTTGTTTTGTTTGCTGGTACAACTCTCTTAATCACTTTTTTAGTTTCCAATGTATCAGTTTTAATGCACTTAGTTTGAAAAAAGTTATACCCACAATTATTTTAAAGAAAGGATTAAGCTTCTCTGAGACCATGCTTTTAAAGATTTTTAATAGCTTTTGTCTAATTGGGATGGTCATTAGTCATGTCTTAAATATTTTGAGTTTTATCAAAGGATGTTATAGTCATACTATTAATTTGCTTTAGGAATTTTTACATGCCAGGGACACTAGAAATGAAAACAAAGCAAAACAAAACAAAACAAATTCCCATGTTGCAAGTCCTGATTCCTCTGTATTTTCCCCAAATTTTGCCTGCAATCTCATCTCTAGGTCCCTTCACTAGGTCATCATTCTCTTCTTATACCTTATCAAATGTGGCTAGGGGTACCAAACTGTTAACTTTTAAAGTTCTTTCTGAATTGCTTCTTAGCCAAAATCAAATTTTCATTAGTATGTTTTTTATCTTTCATGTTATTTCAGGTGACTATTGTGCTGATTATCTGCGTATTATATCATATGAGTCACCATATATCCAGCCTGCTACAGTTGTTTTCTCAATGCTTTTCCAGCTTCCACTAATAGTTTCACATTGCTTTTCCTGCCTTTGGTAATAGTTTCTTTGTTACTTTTTCACCTTCTGCCTAATGTCTTATTCCAAAGATGATGCCACATTTTTAGGGTTTTGTTCTAGTAGTGCCTGATCCTTGGTACCAATATCTGTATCAGTTAAGAAATTTTTCATAGCAAGCCACTCTCAAATTTAATGGCCAAAGTAGAAAGCATTTATTTTGCTCATGGTTTAGGAGGTTATTTGTCCTAGTCTGGACTGGCTTAGTGATCTCTGTTGGGTTCTTGCATGCATATGTGGTTAGTCAACAGGTCAGCTGCCAGGTGGATTATCCAGGATGACTTAACTCACATGTCTGGAGGCTGGCAGACTTGGGCCAGAGTGATCGGGGTGACTAAGGTGCATGTCTCTTATCATTCTGGAAACTGGTCCAGACTTCTGCTTGTGGTGGGAATTATAGAATTTCCAAAACAGAGAGTTGAAAAAGCCAAAAGTACAAGAGCTTTTCAAACCTCTGCTTGCTTCGGAGTTGCTAAGGTCCCACTAGCCAAAGCAAGTCTTATGGCAACCTTGGATGGATTCCAGCTCTTGGTAGGAAGATCTGAAGTTACATTCCAATGGCAGGGACATGGAAATGTGAAGAATGTGTAGTGATTTTACAATCAACCCCATGACTGGGGTAATTAAGTGAGGAAATCTAATATTCAAGAATCTTGCTTGTTTCAAAATGCAATTTGGAGATCAAGGATATGTGCATTCTTCCTAGAGAATCAGTTAATTAAAACTAAAGTTTGGGGCCTGCTTGTATGCTGTCCACTGAGTCTTTCTTTCCTGATGTGAAAAGGATGTGAGAAGAACGAGAGCAAATGGGAAAAAACTCTCCTATAATAAAAATCCAGTAATAATATGTTAGCCTATGGAATGGTTTCTATTTGCTATTAAGTATTTTAAACAAATTATCGCCCTGAATTCTTACAACTCTGTGATATATGTTCTCTTATAGGTCTATTTTACAGACGAAGCCTAGAGAGTTTAAGTTACAGTTAGTAGATGGCAAAACCAGGTAGGGAAAGATAGTGAATGAATTGCTTGTTGTTAAGTGGTGAGCTGTAGGCACATGAGAATATTATTAGGCTGATTGTTAGGACCCTGAAACATGAGGAATTAGGGGGAAATAAGTCCAGACTTTCTTATTTTCTCCTGCAAAAAGGTCAGAGGTTATTGGTACTGTGGAGGCTGGCCATTTTCCCATGCTCCTGGCCTGATCCAATGTGAAGAGGAAAAGCCAAGCAGGGAACTAACCCAGTATAATACGTGCCAGGGGAGTACTTGAGAAATGTGAATGACTCCACAGAAATGAAGTCAGCTAAATTTCTTTCTCATTTGGTATCCATGTGAGGAGGAAGGACCACATGGGCTCTGGAACCAGAAAACCTATGTTTGAACACTAGTTTCACCACTTGGTTAGATCTGAGATCTCCGGAAAATTATGTACCATCTCTGAATCTCAGTTTTTCCAACTGGGGATGATGGTAGTATTTAACTCACAGAGTTGTTGTATGAGGATTATTAAAGTATTTGGGAAAACATTCTTCCTGTGCTTAATGAGACCCCAAATCATCTGTTATTTTCTATTAATTTTTCTTAGTTATGTAGAATGTTCAATTCATATTCCATTTTAAGCAAGTAAGAGTCACTGCTTTCTTCAACATAAAGAACATTTGTATTGGCCATGAAGAACATTTTTGGGAAGAATGAATAACATGGAAGTCCCACTTTTTAAAAAAATTTGTTGATGTATAATTGACATATAATGTTATGTTGGTTTCAGGTGTACAATGTAATAATTTGATATTTGTCTATATTGAAATATCACCATGGTAAATCTAGTTAACATTTGTTGCCATACATAGTTATAAAACTTTTTTTCTTGTGATAAGAACTTTTAAGATTTATATTTTCAGTAACTTTGAAATATGCATGTCTATTTTCAATGTCTCTCCTCTGTCTCTGTTTAATCTTTTTTGGGAGGGATTTTCTCTTCCTTTAAAGTCTACTAAGATGCCAAGACTAGTGGGATTGAAGCCCAGGGAAGATTTAAGTAAATTTAATCACTAAAACATAACTCTGCTCTCCCAGCTCCAAAGATTTTAAAATGACCCAGTCACCTCCATCAATTTCCTGAGTAAATGGCCCAAAATTTGAGGCTTGCTTGCTCAAACTTGCATAAAGCTTTTAACTTCAGCAGAGAAGTGAAAACAGGTTCAGATCTTTTTCTACTACTACTGTTATTACTATTACTACTACTGCTTTCACACACACACACACACACACACACACACACACGCATACACAAATTGCTGACATTTGTTGATTACTACTATTTTCCCGTCCTGCTCTAAACTACGGGAGTCATGTATAATCTTTTGCCAGATATTCTTGGAGTCCTAAAATTTCTGAGATTAAAAACATTTAAGACCTGTGTGGTCTAGCCCGGAAAGGGGATAAACCTCTAATTTTGCACAGAACTCAAGATAGGATCAAATGAAATAATAGTGTAGAAAAGCACTAGTCAGGATGGCTAACACATATCAACCCATAAATATTTTTTCATTATTACTATTTGCAATCTGTTCTAAATTAATACTTTAAACCTAGTGATAGGTATTGTTTTAGAGCTATGCTTTTTTACATGTTTGTGCTTATTCACCTTCATTTTTTTCATTTTCCAGTACATATTATGTACCTACAAGATTAGCTGCTATGTACATTGTTAGGAATGTGTGAGAATAATATAGCCCCTGCCTTCATTGGGTTTATAGTAGAGCATATGTGCTTGTGTGTACATATATGTGTGTATGAAGGTATAAATATCTGTGATTGACATTTATCATGCTGATAATTTGCTTAAAATAAAGCATGATTTATAGTTAATCCTTCAGAGTATGGTCACAAACTATCTCGGCTTATTTTACATCTGGCAAACAAGGAGAAATAATCTAAGTTTCCTCTCTAGCATCCTTTGATTCTGAGTTTTGCATTGTGTTACAGTAATTTACTCTCCTCCTCATGAGATATCCAACGACTGTTGAATGGGATGAAATAGAGATCAATTTAGGTACACCCAGTAGTAGATTTCACAGAAGGACAGCTGAGATAAGGCAGTCTGGACAGCTGCCTTAATTCATAAATCACAATCCTTAACCAATTTACATCTCACTGAAATCTCTGACCTGCCAAAACTGGGTTTGTCTTTCTGCATGAATGATTTCTATTCTCTGGAATGGAACTGGGGATGCCTTAGCAGAAAGGGTCAATAACTAATCATGTTATTTTAGGCAAATGATTTAACTTCTTGGGTTGCATTTCCGTTTCTCCAAAAGGAATAGACTGGATTCCGCAATCTGTCAATAATTTCACAATTGTATGGTTTTATAATCCTAAGTCTTTTAACCATAGTTGGAGCTATTGTACTTGCTGTGAGATTTACTGTGAGTAATTTGTATGTTACCATAATTGCTTGACCTAATGGTTAAATTGAAGGCTGCATTTTTCATCTTCATCAATGAGTTTGTACATTTCATATTTCCAATATGCCTATATTGCACAGTTTCTAGTTATATAACATATATGCCTTATTTCTTTTTCAGATGTTTCATCCATACAGCCAAGTCCCACAGGGGAAAAGAGTCTATAAATCCAGAAGACCTGAATTTGTGTCTTTTTCTACCATTAGGGTTGTTATTTAAACATTCTGTGTTAACTCTGCAAATTTTAGTTTTTCTAATTGTAAAGTGGGGAAAATAACTCTTACCCAGTAGATGCTGTGATTAAATGAGAGAATATATGAGGTAATATCTAGCATAATGCCTGACACTAGTTAGTTGATTTCTCAATAAATACTATTTTTGCTCTTATTATGGATACTAGACTCATTGTGTCAAACTTGAGAGGACATACACCAAATAGGTCAAAACGTGGGTTCTTGAATCAGCAAACATAGATTTGAATCACAGCTTGTGATGAAAATGCCGCAGGAAAATTAGCTAACAACACAAAGCCTCATTTTCCTCAACTGCTGGGATTTGTTGAGCTCTCTGGTTCTGTGGATTTGTTTTCAACAAATTTGGGGAGAAAAATCAGCCATTATTTCTTCAAATATCTTTCTGTCCTTTCCCCTCTTATTCTGGAACTCCAATTACATAGATGCTGGAGTGCTTTATATGGTACCCGATCCTCTCTCTAAATGTTTCTTCTCATTGTGAATAGTTCTTATGTTAATGTCACTGATATTTTCTTCTACAGGGTCTCTCTGAAGTTAGTCCTAGTCAGGGCATTTTTCGTCTGTGATATTGTATATTTATCTCTAGGACAAAGGTCAGTGGACTGTAGCCCATGGATCAGCCACCCCTTTTGTAAAATAAGGTTTTATTGCAACATAGCCATGCCCATTCATTTATGTATTGTCTGTGGTTGCTTTTGTGCTACAAGGTCAGAGTAGTTGCAACAGAGGTCATAAGGCCCATAAACCTAAAATATTTACCATCTGGCTGCTTAAGAAAAAAGTTTGCCAACCTTTCTAGGGCCAATCCTGCTCTACAAGTTGAATGTGTTGTTGTTTTTTTTTTTTAATCTTCCATTTCTCAATCATCATGTAATATTTTTCTCTACCATTTTAAAGGTAGATGGGGTATATTTTAATAATTGTTCTCTTTTTTGTCTATTCTACTGATCAATTTTTCCTCATTATGAATTATATGTTCCTGTTTTTTGTATGCCTAGTCATTTTTAACTGAATTGCTGACATTTTGTTGGTTGCTGTATTTTGTTGATTTCCTTTCAGTGATATTAGAATTTGTCCTGACATGCAGGTAGATTACTCGAGTCAGTTGGATACCTTCAGGCGTGATTTCAGCATGTTAAGACGGGTTTAGATTAGCTTGTAGTCAGGCAAATCTAGGCTCACAACTAAAGAAGTATGTATGTATCCTGTGTATTCTATAGGATATACATTGCATTACAAAGTCTTTCCACGCTGGCTGAGGAAACACAAACTATTCTCAACCCAGTTTGCACTTCAAATCTTTATGGGTGGTTTTCTCTGACCTTGGGAAGTTTCTTCTATGTGAGCAGATCTGCACTCAGTCAAAGCCTCAAATGGACTCCCTCTTATCTCTAGAGTTCTCTGTTTAGCTCCTGGCTCTATAATACTCTGCCCTCTAAATTCTAGCCATTTTGTCTCTTCAAACACTGACTTCTGATGCCTCGATTCAGTGAGGCCACTGAGCAATGTTAGGATTTCCACTTCCTGAACTGGGGGGGTGTGGTAGGGGGTTGAGCTGAGCTGCTTCTAGGGAATAAGCTCATGCAGTCTGAGCTTGCCTGGTTCATTTCTCTCTTCTCAGTGACTTCAGTACTGTGCTGCTTGTTTTCCAATGGCTGCCCCAAATTTTACAACGATTGCTACTTTTTTTGGTCCAGTTTTCTAGTTGTTTAAAGCAGAAGACAGAAAAAAAAAATCCCATCCAATTTGTATCATTCTATTTCTACCATAACACAAAAGCCTTTAAAACTAGTTTCATCATTCTCAATAATATTCTGAAGGGTAAAGATCATGGGATCGCTGAGCAAATATAATTTCAATTTTGCACTATTTGTAATTCAGTAGATCTTACTTTACACTTAAAATTAAGAAGTCAACAGAATTCTATCCAAGTTTCAAGTAGTATAGGGTCAGCAGTAAGTCAGGCTGTGTTGATAATTTAGTACAGTTGCTTAGAATGAAGGAGTCTGAAATGCTTCATTTCAATTTCTGTGACTGATCAGTTGTGTCATATTGGATACATTTCTGCTTTTTTTCCTGGGTTTCAATTTCCCATCTATAACAAAAAATAATAATAATATCCACCTCATGGGGTGATAGATTATGTATTTAACATAATATCTAGCACTGTAAGTACCAAATTAACATAAAACATTATTGTGTTGTTGATTTGATTGTTTTTGAGAAGTTGTTCATTTGTTGTACTGAAGATGAGTCTGCAGTCCTTTAAGGACCCACCCATGCTAGAATCTTTGGAAATTCTTGGCGCTTTACCATTTGGATGAAAGCAGACCAATTAACTTGGTTGCAACTGACTGGACCAGCTCTTAGGGCACCAGCCAAAGCCCTCCATGAACTGGCTTGATTCAGAAGGCTGAGCCTGATGAGGTCTTCTTATTTAGATGAATCACATCTCCCTTTCTGATGTGACAAAGGCTATGGTGCTTTCTCTACATACCACCCCTGCTGCTAGGAATATTGGCTGCTGACAGGGACCAGTTACATCCTTCGCTGAGCATAGCCCTCTGCTGCAGGGAAATGTCTCACCTGAGCAAGTGTTCCTTCCCAGAGGGTGACACGTAGCCAGAAACTGCTCCCATTCTATTTCAGAACAACTCTGAAGGGCATCCCAGCTTTTGGGATGATGGAACCTTCAGGTGTAACCGCTTTGCAGGAGTTTCTTCATCTGCTCCGTCCTGCCTTCCTCATTTCTTTCTGGGGTCAATTCTTAAAAGCATTCTTCAATAAACCTCCTGCATACACATTGTCATCTCATAATTTGTTCCTAAGACACTTGGGGAACATGAGTGTGAAACACACACAAATGAGAGGGTACTGTATTCTCAATGCAGAAAAACCCATTGCTCTGGCGCTCTCTGAGACCTGACATAGGCGTCTGAATTGGGTGTCTTGACAGCAAGGGTTATTGTATAACTGCTCAGATGGGTTCCTATGCCTCCCTTCCCTGTGATTCTTAACTACAACATTGTGCCACCCAAATGAACATGGAAATGTTTTATCGTTTTAAACTGAACCTGTGTTCCTGAATACATCTCAAGCCTGATGCACCTGACCTTAAAAAGGAAGGAAGTATATGGAGGAAATGTAGAAGGGGAGGCAGTAGTTAGAACAACTAGTCCCCTGACATTTAAAAAAAAAAAAAAAAAAAAAAAAGCGCTGGAGGCAGCCTAGGTGTTTGTCCTTCAGCTGTGCCAGAACATGGAATATTTTTTTGGCTGTCAAATTCGCATTAACTTCCCAAAGGCTTCTAGGCCCCCTGACACTTTTAAAATAGTCATTATATCCCCAAAGATCTTTAGAACATAGGCATTTCTCCTAAGAGCGATTCCTAGATAAACCTGAAGGGATATTATGGTAATTTCTCAATGAATAGCTTCTTCATTATGAAATAACCTGCATCTTATAAACGTGATTTGGGAGGGCTCTTATCTTGAAGTTACCACAAATTGCCATTGGCAAATGAAAAACTTTGGCATCAGGATTGGCTATGTTCCCATGATTAATATTCTAGTGATGACTACAAATATGGGTGTATTAGCATAGCCTTTCAACTTGTTCAAGTTTTCATGTGATTTCAAGTTATTTAAATGGTAAAAGAGTTAGTGAGCATTATGGCACTGTAGCTGGATGCTTTAGATTTATTAGTTGGAGGGTTATTTTCATCTTTCTAAAAAATACTGAATTATTAAATTTGTGCATGCCAAGTTTTATTTTTTTATTTTTTGTGAACCAGGTATCTGTAGGGAGGTACATGCCTGACATCAAATGGTTTTTGTAAAATCATTTGCTATAGAGTCAAACTCAAAAACTCATGCTTAGTACTACTCTTTGTTGGTGCTTGTCCTTGATTTCACTTCAATTTTCATCAACATAAGTCCCATAAGTCATCAATTTGTTGTAATTTTTCAATGTTGGACATACTGAGAAATTGTCAATACTTTTGTCATAAGCTTTAGTGTGGGAAAAATTAATGATTCTATGTTTGGTAAGGTGTATTCTAGCTGCTGCTTAATTTTAGTATATGTTGAATCATATTTTGTATTTTTGAAATACATAGCATTCCTTTAATTTATGAAATGCTTATAGAATCAAACTTCAATGCATATATTCAGTCTTATGTGCACAAATTCCAGATTACTGAATTAAAACCCTGTGCTAAATTGCTGGGCTATCATTAGAATTTCCATTTTATTCCCTTTGTGACATGTTACCAGGGAAAATTCATTGCTTTGAATAATAATGAGCTTGAGACAAATTTAGCTTTTGCAAGCTGATTAATGCCTTTCTCTGTTTTGAACACCTAATATGTAAACCACCTTTGCTTCTTTTTATAAAGAAAATTTAATGGCCATTTTTCTATGAATTCCTACTTATTAAGTATTGGAATGTGCTAATTTATCTTTAAAATGTTAATATAGATCTTGGGATGGAAATGTACTGGAGCTAGTAAAATATGAAACCATACGTGAGATGACATTATTAATATGCTACTAACTATAATTAGTTCAGTTTTATGAGTCATATGAACTAAAACCATCGCATATTCTCTGATAGTTTCAGAAGGAGTGATTTTTCCAGCTTTATATGTTAGGGGTTTAAACTTTTCAAGGTATTAAAAGATCCTGTGAATATCTAATGAACTTGTCATCACAAGGATTTTTGGACACTCCAGTGAATGGAAACCAATCCCATTTTTTATTGTTTGTTATTGAGATACAAATAGCTTAAGATGAGTTGTGTGCCGCAAATTTCTAATAGCACTTTTTATCTGTAAAATTAATATGGGACTTCTTATTTTGGGTCAGGTAGCAGGTTTCTAATAATATTAATCATGATAATGTTAGAAGTTAATTTATTAAAAGCAATTATATTAAGGTATTAAGGACAAAGAAAATAATTATGGGTTATTTGGCTAACAACAGTTAAAATTTACAGTAATAAGCTGAAAGATGATTTTGTGCCAACAGATCTGTTAAAAATATGTAACACTGAATTATGAATGGAAACTTAAATGGGTAAGAAAATAAAAGAATGTCTCAATAGCACCCAGTGGAAAATTGCTCATCAGTTATCAAAGGCACAAAAGATCTTGTGAAAAAGCAAGACCTTGCTGGGGTGTATTCCCTGGGGTCAGTAGACAGAGCAATTTGGAATTGAATGGTATCACAGATATGCTATAGAGACCTTCTATTGATGGCTGATTTGTCAGAATCAGAAGCATCAACAACCTATTAGGGTTTCAAGACTGTTAGTGAATGCATGGTTCCAGTAATTTATCCTTGAGTCCTTTATAAAAGGCTCTAAGTATAGAAATCCTTGAAGTTCTTGGTATCCATAAAGATTTTAATAATTCTTCATACCCCCTTGGAGCCAAATATTCTATGTACTTCTTGTAATAATTTTAGGCTGAAGATAAATTTTTGTGTAGATGTGGGCATATGTGTTTGGATAAGTGTATTTTTTTGTGAGATTAAGATACTGCAGAGAGCAATGGGTATTGAAGTTCTTTCTTTGATTTAACATTTCTGTGAAATCACAATTCAAGGTCTTTGGATAATTTTTCACAGCCATTACCCATATGTCAAATTCCAAAAGAGCTCAGTGTTTTAATTTGATGCCAAATATTAGAACTAAGAACTTAAAAAAGAAAAAAAGCATTCATAGAAAGAACAAGAATGGCTTTCTAGTCATTGAATATCTCTCCTCTTCTGTTCCTCTACTTCTACTAGTGCAGTTCAGGTCTGGTATTAATAGTTTGAGACTGTCTTCTTCTCTATATTACCTGCTCAAACGCTTCTACACCCAAAGCTGGAGTAATTGTTCTATATATGGTTTTGTTGTTTCCCTCCAAAATCATCTTTACTTCCCAAATTTTAATGACCATAGACTACACACCTTAATTTAGCATTTTGAATATTCCACAAGTTGGCCTTTTTCACTCTGTTCTCCCATTCTTCTAGAAAAATCTATGCTTCAGCCACTTCAGACTATCTCCTATACCTCAAATGTGCCTTATTTCTTTTCCATATGTAGATCCTTTGCATTTTCCAAAACACCCTATTTTATTTTCCCTCCATACTGTTTATTTTCCCCACTAAAGTCCTACCCATTTAGGGGGCTAAATTTAAATTTCTTATGTCAATGATTCCATCCCTGATCAACTGAACTAACAGCAAATTTTCTCTCTGAATTTTCAAAACATTTGGCAATGCACAGGGCTAATACTAGGCCACTTAACATCTTTGAACAAATTAGAAAAACCGGTGAGCAGACTATGACTCTAAGTGAAGTAGGAAAAAGTACCTCTTAATCCATGCAGATGGAGCTCTTCGCCAAAATGCAGGGCTTAATGAAAAGAGATTCACCAGACTTCAGTTATCTTTTCTGCCACCGTCTAGCTGGCTGACCTTGGGTATATTATTTCACCTCTCTAGATTTAGTTTTCTTCCCTGGAAAATGGGGATAATAGTATGAAATTCATACCGTTGCTAAGACTAATATGTAAGATAATGAACGTAGATTGTCTAGCTGGATATTTGGCATATAAACCCTAATCAGTAAATTGTAATGACCTTTATAATTACTATGTTTTATGCTACCATCTTTAGTTTCAGGGCTAGCTGTTTTTCTCCTTGAAGTAAAGTTTCAGGTATGGAAATTAAATATATTTGTAGACACAAATGCATTTTTGTTGTTTTGACTGGAATGTTTACTGATGATCTTTATCAGATCAGTACTTCCTAAATAAATATTAGCAAGACTACATTTCTTGAACCAAGATGTTCTTTTCTCCTGCTGTTGACATTAGCTCAATACATACAGAAATACAAGACCAGAGACAGAAAATAAATATGAGGACGGTAGTAGTCTTATTAATACCCTGACCTCTATTTAAAGTTATGATACATTTTGAGAAAGACATTTGTTAGTATGATCAAACATTCTCACTCAACTAATGAGAACACTTTCCATTTTCTGAAAGACAATTTGTGAAAAAATATCAGATTACTGACCACAAAAATGTCAAAACCACCTAGTTATCTGGAAAAAACAGCAATAGAGATGATTCTCCATACAACACCAAAGAAAAAGACCTTAACCTTGACCCATGGGGATTGCCTTCAAGGCGACAAAGTAATTTATTTTTCTAACCTAGGCTCATTCAAATTCTTGTCTTCTCTGGCAGTATTGCTGCAGGTAATATTAGGTGGACCAAATTCATATCAGTCTTTTAACCTCTCCAGAGCTCTTTGTATCTGTGTGTATTGGCTTTGAGTGGAAATTTCCTATTTCATAATTGGGCTCCTCATGCTGAGAAACCTCTGGGGGATCCAGAGGGAAAGCCAGGAAGATGTGAATGTAGGAGGGAATTGGGCCAAAGGAAGGTATCTGTTAAGCATTCATATATTTGCATTTGGAGAGTGTAAGTGACTTCAATATTTGGGCTATGTTTATATTTATGAAATATGAAAACCTCCATGTGAAAAGGAAACATTCAAGTACAAATTGACAATTCAGGCAAAAATGACAAATATTTGAATGTTTAGAGGTATTTAGATGCTTCCAAATTCTGTTGGCTGCTTGTTATATAATTGGATACTGTAGATAAGAAAATAAGCAACATTAGCATTGTTTGATTCCTCAGTCCTGGTGTTCTACCTGTACTATGTATATAGTTGAAAAAAATGAATGTAATGAATGCATTTAATCAAATATATGGTATTATTTCATTTTTATTTTATTAATTACTATTTTATATTGTTTTGTTTTTTATTATTATTTTATTACTTCAGACATGATCCACAGGTAGATGGTAAAACAACTAAAGTTTGTGAGAGGAACTTTTCTTGCAAGAAATCATTCTATTTCATAAAACTCACCAACAGTCAAAAGTCAATGAACTCAGTAAGTTCTTCATGTGCTTCATGACTCAGTAGTTGCACAAAATCAGAAGTTTGAATTACCACCTCCATTTTTGATAATGAAGTCTTCTTATGCATACAGAATCTCAGTGTGTGAGATTCAATGCATTTTCAGAACTGAAAAATAAATATGACTTTAGGCTCTAAGACTAACCCCTTTACTTTTGTTTTTAGAAGTGGCAAGATAGAAGAAAGGGGTTCCAAACCATCAAATGTAGGAAATCTCTTTTCAGTGAAATGAAATATTTCAACCTCTCCAAATGCTTAAATCAACTGAACCTAAAGTAGTAGCCTAGCTTGGATCATAAATTCAGCTATGGAATTTTAAAAATTTTTGAAAAAAATTAAAATAAAACTGAAAATGCCATTCCATTATGGGTTAAATTGTATAGAATGTTTTACATTGTTAATGTTTTGTGGTTTGCAAAGATTTTTTGCATGCATTATTTCATATAATTTATATTATAAATTCATGGCATGGGTAAGGCAGCTTTAGCTTAATAATATTTGCTTTTGCCAAGGCAAAACCTCTATAAATCAAATTAAGTATCATAGTTATATAAATAAAATTCAAAGCTAATTCCTTTTCTGACCTGACAGTCACTGCTCTGGTTATTGCACCTATACTCAAATAGCACAGATGAAAAGAAAATGCTGGAGATATAATTATTCTATTGTTATTCTTTTGTTATTTTGATTTTGTTCTTTATGTGTTTACAAGCAGTTGATTCATAACTGAGATTTATGAAGTGTGAGCAACACTCAGCAGGTGGCGCTAATGAGACACAAAATATTGAGTAGTCAACTCCTAAGGCCAGAGATTTGGTAGTTAATAAGGGTGTTGGAGGATAAGAACAGCCTGATTGTATTGTTTCTCATTTGAGGAGTGCTGATGCCACATCAAATAATTTTAGAGATTTATCCAATCCCTCCTTTATACTGAGTTTGAAGATAATATTCTTTCTTGTCTACTTCATAATGTTTTTTTAAAAATAGAGTATCTTCTTTCACTTGAAAACTAAGCCTAGTCATTTGCCTGTATGAACTTCCTTACATTCATATGCTGGAAGAGGGGGGAAAATGAATCACATTGTGGTTATTCCTTTAAGCACAAAATATGGAATTCAAAAGAGATTCTTAGGAGCTACTAACTCCCAAGAAATTATAATTCTATTTATCTTTGAGGGATACCTAGCAGACTGTTTACCAGATCAACATTTAGGCTCAGTGTTCAAAGGTGGAAGAGTCCTTTTGTTTTGAGGCTCTACTAAACATTCAGAATGAGAACCACATATACTGTGGCATTAAATGAAAAATTAATTTTTCAGAATAAGAAAAGGCTAATTAGAAAGGATGGAACTGTTTGCTTATTTTGTCAACTTAGCAATTAAGCTTCACAAATAACATCTGCTCATGTGTTAGGAAGTGCCTTGGTGGCTTCTGAGCAAGTTATTTGAGAGGTATCTCACCAAGGAAGAAAGAGTTGCGTTTTAAATGGGGAATTCAGCGGAGTTTACTAAGAACATACTAACGCATGTTCTCTGAAGTCACATTTCTACACAGATTATATGGTCATTGACATTTCTGGTATCCTCAGTTTTTCAAAGCTCAATTTCCTTCCAATAAAAACCAATCCCATCCGAATTCTGTGTTCTAATTCGAATAAAGTGATCAATTTCACATTTTTGTGAATCCTACTTGAAACTAGCAATGCATAAAACTACTTCAAAAAACTTTCCTCTAGATGGCTAAGGTTTAAGAGACTGTTACATAAGGGACAACCGAGTTAATTTTTTTATAAGTAATATTAATGATTGGAAACTCATAGAAATCACATTATTATATAACCAGAGCATTTTTTTTTTCTTCTCATTAAGAAAGGTATCTATCTTTGGTTTTTATCAACAAATCAGAGATTATGACTGTTGTATTCATTGCCCTTTCTCAACAAAAATGACCTCTTTTCAGGTACCAGATTTTGTTGTGATATAAACCAACAGTGATATAAACCAAAGACCATGCATCAGTGAATTCAAGTATTTTGTGGGCACAGCCAGGATCTTTGATCATGTCACAGGATCAAGTTGAAATGGTTTCCCAATGGAAAGAGTCTGCTGAGATAGCCAATCAACTTCTTAGTAGGATTATCTGAGAAAAATTTAATATATTTCTTGTCCCCTACAAGTTCCCTAATTGAATATGACTTATTTTGATCTATCCATGGAAGCTGTTGTCAAGAAGACTGATGTGAATTACATGCCCTAGTTAGAAACTTTCATAATTTAGGGAGTCCATAGATATTCTATACATAGTTAAGCATTAAACATGATAACCTACTGAGCCACCTCCTCTACTTTCTCCTCTTTCTTCATCTTCTTAACACCTTTATTGATATATAATTCTCACCATATCATTCATCCATTTAGAGTGTACAATTAAGTTATTAATATATCCACAGTTCGGTAACCATCATCACAATCAATTTGAAAATATCTCGTCACCCTCATAACATACCCCAAGCCCGTTAAACTTTCCCCACATTTTTTTTCCAGCCCCTTTCCTCTAACTCCTCAGTCCTAGGCAACCACTAAAGTATTTTCTATCCCTATAGATTTGCCCATTTGGGACATTGCATATAAATTTTATACATTTCATTTCATATAAATGGAATCATACAGTATGTGGTCTTTTGTGATTGGCTTCTTTACTTACCATAATATTTTCAAGGTTTATCCATACTGTGGCATGTATCAGTACTTGATTCCTTTTTAATACCAAACAATATTCTATTATATGGATATATTATATTTATTTATCCATTTATCAGTTGAGGGACATTTAAGTTCTTTCCATATTTTGGCTTTTATGAATAATGCTGTGATCATAAAGGTTTTGTGTACTATATGATTTTGTTGGGTAAATACTTAGGAGTGGATTGCTTGGTAATATGGCACTTCTTTTTGTACCCTTTTGAGGAACAGCCTGTTTTCCACAGTGACTATATCATTTTTCATTTCTACAAACAATGTATAAGCATTTGAATTTCTCCACATCCTTGCCAACACTCGTTTTTGTCAGTCTTTTTGATTGTAGCTCTCCTAGTAGGTACAAAGTGGTATCTCATTGTGTTTTGATTTGCATTTCCCCACTGGCTAATAATATTGAGCTTCTTTTCATGTGCTGATTGGCCATTTATCTATCTTCTTTGGAGATCTCTTTGGATTTATGTATCTTCTTTGGATTTATTTAGATCGTTTGTGCATTTCTATATTGAGTTGTCTTTTTGTTATTGAGTTGCAAGTGCTCTTTATATATCTAGATAAAGGTCCCTTAATAGATACATGATTTATAAATTCTATTCTGTGTATCATCTTTCCACCTTCTTGATGGTGTTCTGGAAAGCACAAAAGTGAAGCCCTTCTTTCGTACTTGATTTTAGCAATTTGGGTCTTCTCTCTTGTTCTAATCAGTCTAGCTAAAGTTTTATCAAATTTTTTGATCTCTTCAAAGAATGAAGTTTTAATGTTATTGATTTTTGCTCTCATTTTTCTATTCTTTATTCTACTAATGTCTGCTCTAGTTTTTGTAATTCTTCCCATCTGCTTGATTAGTTTAGGTTGTTCTTTTCATTGCTTTAAGGTGAAAGAATAAGATATTAAATCGAGATTTTTCTTCTTTTTTAATATAGGTGTTTAGAACTATAAATTTCTTTCTAAACACTGATTTGGTGGCATTCTTGTAATTTTGGTTTGTTGTATCTTTATTTTCATCTTAAAATATTTTCTAATTTCCATGGTGATTTCTTATTTAGACACATTGGATACTAAGGAATATGTTATTTAATTTCCACATATTTGTGAATTTTCTAAATTTCTTCGTTATTGATTTAGAATTTTTTCCATTGTGTTCAGAAAACATTTTAATCTTTTTAATGATTTTAATAATTTTACATCCATTGAAGGTTGTTTTATGGCCTAACCTATGATCTATCCTGGAGAATGTTTCATATGTACTTCAGAAGAATATGTATTTTTCAGTTGCTGAGTAGATTGTTCTAATGATGTGTGTTAGGTCTAGTGTTAAGTTTATAGTGTTAAGTCTTCCAGTTCCTCATTACCCCTTTGTCTAGTTGTTCTAGCCATTACTGAAAGTGAGATATTAATATCTTCAACTATTACTATTGAATTGTCAGTTTTCCCCTTAAGTTCTGTCAATATTTGCTTCATGTATTTTGAGATTTGGTTGTTATGTACAAATGTGTTTAGAATTCTTAAATAACCTTGATGAATTGACCCTTTTGTCATTATAAAATATCTTTCTTTATCTCTAATAACCTCTTTGTTTCAAAGGCTATTTTGTCTGATGCTGGTATAGAACTCCAGCTCTGTCATGGCTGCTGTTTGCATATTTCTTTTTCCATTATTTTCCTTTAAACCTATGTGTATCTTTGAATCTAAAGTGTGCCTGTCTCATGCTGAGTTAGATCTTTTTTTTTTAAAGATTTTATTTATTTATTTGAGAGAGAGAGAGAAAGAGAAAGAGCACAAGAGAGGGAGAGGGGCAGAAGGAGAAGAAGCAGACTCCCCACTGAGCAGGGAGCCTGATGTGGGACTCCATCCCGGGACCTCGAGCTTATGACCTGAGTGAAGACAGATGCTTAACTGACTGAGCCACCCGGATGCCCCAGATCTTGTTTTTTTTTTTTATTTTTTATTTATTTTATTTTATTTTTTATGTTATGTTTATCACCATACATTACATCATTAGTTTTTGATGTAGTGTTCCATGATTCATAGTTTGCGTATAACACCCAGTGCTCCATTCAGTACGTGCCCTCTTTAATACCCATCACCAGGCTAACCCATCCCCCCACCCCTCTCCCCTCTAGAACCCTCAGTTTGTTTCTCAGAGTCCATAGTCTTTCATGGTTCGTCTCCCCTCTGATTTCCTCCCCCTTCATTTTTCCCTTCCTACTATCTTTTCTTTAACATTTATTTGTATTATTTGTTTCAGAGGTACACATCTGTGATTCACAGTCTGCCAACCATTGCTTTTTGTTTGGATTGTTTAATCCACTCCCCCCTTTATGTTATTATTGATGTAGTTGGATCTTGTGTGACATTTTTCTTTTTGTTTTTTTTTTTTTTTGTATCTCATACTTTTTTGTTCTTCTGTTCCTCTTTTATTGCTCTCTTTTGTATAAAGTAAATATTTTCTGGTTTAACATTTTAATTCTTTAAATAATGTTGCAGGAGAGCTAGGTTCTTGTCTCATGGAGTTGAAGAATGAATCTTGTGGACAAAGGAGAGTGAGTAAAATAGAACTTTATTAAGTGAAGATACCGAAAAAGCTCCGAGAGTGAGAGGGGTCCTGACAGAGTTGCTGCTGAGAGCCTTTAGGGTTGGTCTTTTATAGAAAGCTGACCAGGGAACTTAAATCCTTTTAACATCTCTATTGCTATCACCACTGAGCAAGGACTAGTGATAACACCTTCAATGCCTTACTTCCTATTTAGGGTCTGGTTATTCTTTGTTGGACGCAGGTGATTATTATAAAAAAGACAGCCCTCCACACGCCTAGGGCAGGGTGTTCTGGTTTGTTCCCTTATCTCTGGTTTCCCCATACCTACACATTTTTGGGATTTCTGTGAGCCTGATTACATAGCCCCCTATCTATCTCTCCCTACCCAGCCCCACCTGTCCCTTACTAAATAATTTTTTTCCTATACGTTTTGTGTTATTGTCTTAGTGGTTGCTCTAGGCCTTATCATATATATCTTATCAGAATCTACTTCAGATTTATACTAAATTAATACCAGTTTATGTGTAGTGAAAGCCCAACAGTACATTGTTATAATTTTTACTTTATATAATTATTCCTTTTAAAGATGCTGGGAGAAGAAGAAAGAGCATGTATTTATTGTTTGTTATAATAACTTTCCTATTTACCATTCCTGGTTCTTTTCATTTATTCTTGTGGATTCTCTTTATTTGTTCTTATGGATTCATCTAGTGTCTTTTCTTACTCCTATATAATTCTGTTCCCACCCACCTACTCTGTGCATTAATTGTCAAATATTATTATATTTTATATATTATAGGCCCAACAATATAATTTTATACATATTGCTTTATACAATTGCTTTTTAAAATAAATTAAAAGAAGAAAAAGTGAGAAACATGCACATGCTGTCCTTTCTAACTAAATTTACCCACATTCTTTGATTTTTCATGTGGATTTGAACTACTGTGAGGGTCACTTTCTTTGTTTGATTGTCTTTCAGAGTGCCTTTCATCTTGAACTTGCTCATACTCTGTTCCTGATACAGTAAGTTTCCTTAGGGAGAGCTTTGGAGCTCTTTGCTTTCATAGCTTATCTCTTCCTTGTGCAAAATCTCTTTCTCATTGAATGCTGATTTGATTATGATGTACCTTGGTACAATTTTTTGAAGCCACAGGTAGAGTTTATTTAAAAAAACAAAAACAATCCCAAACAAGACTTCTTTTGACATTAAAATATAGAACAGATAATTCTATCAAGGAGTTCTTATAGATACAAATATCTGGGTCAAATGCAGCACCTTATAACTAAATATGATTTTATTCTATTTATCTTTTTTAAAAAAAGACTTTATTTTTTAGAACAATTTTTTAAAAGATTTATTTTCTTTATTTTAGAGAGAGAGTGAGAGTGTGGGGAAGGATGGGCAGAGGGAGAGAGAATCTCAAGCAGACTTCTCACTGAGTGTGGAGCCCCAGGTGGGGCTCCATCTAATGACCCATGAGATCACCACCTGAGCTGAAATCCACAGCCGGTCACTCCACTGACTGAGCCACACAGGAGCCCCCTTACAGCAATTTTTAAAGTGGCTTTAGGTTCACAAAAAAAATGGAAAGTTACAGAGATTTTCTCTACATCCCCTCCCCTCATAGATAGACAACCTCACTAACAACATCCTGCATGTGTTCATATATTTGTTATAATTAATAAACCTATATTGACAGATTATTATCACCCAGAGTTCATAATTTACATTAGAGTTCACTCTTGGTGTTGTATTTTCTATGGCTTTTGACCAATGTATAATGGCATGCATCCACCATTATGATATCATACAGAGTAGTTTCACTGTCCTAAGTCCTAAAAAGTCTCTGTGCACTGTCTCTTTTCCTCTGCATCCTCCATAAGGTAAATTCTGGCAACTACTGATCCTTCTACTGTCTCCATAGTTTTGTGTATTCCAGAATATCATACATTTGGAATCATACAATATGTAACCTTTTCAGGTTGGTTTCTTTCACTTTGTAAGATGCATTTAAGTTTCCTCCATATCTTTTCCTGGCTTGATAGCACTTTTTAAGTATTTATTTATTTATTTGAGAGAGAGCAAGAGAGCATGAGCAGGGTGAGGGGCAGAGGGAGAAGCAGACTCCTTACTGAGCAGGGGGCTCTATGCGGGGCCGATCGCAGGACCCTGAGATCATGACCTGAGCCGAAGGCAGACACTTAACTGACTGAGCCACCCAGGCACCCCAATAGCTCATTTTTTAGTGCTGAATAACATTCCATTGTCTGTATATACCATCGTTTATATGTCCGCCTACTGAAGGATGTCTTGGTTACTTCCAAGTTTTGGCAATTATGAATTAAGTTGCTATAAACTTCCATACACAGGATTTTGTGTGGACATTAAGTTTTCAATTCATTTGAGTAAATACTAAGACACACAACTGATGCATTTTATCGTAAGAACATATTTAGTTTTGTAAGAAAGTCCAAACTATTCCAAAGTGGCTGAATCATTTTGCATTTCCAGCAGCAATAAATGAGAGTGCCTATTATTTCACATCCTCATTAGCATTTGGTGTTACCAGTTTTTTGGTTTTTTTAATAGGTGTGTAGTTGTATCTCATTGTTGTTTTGAATTTAAGTGCTTTTTATTTTTTGACAACCTACATGACATGTTTTTTTTGCTTTCTTAAAAACAATGCCTCTGCTCCAAATAAATCAAGGTCAAAATAAATGAAGAGCTCAAGATGACAACAGTCCCTTTGTCTAAGTCCTGGTGTTGTGTGGATGAAAAGCAGCAGTCAGTTATGATAACACGGGATAATATCCAAAGTGTAGCCAAATGTGTTAACATTTTTTCACATCTAAACCAGCCTTAAAGTAAATCACATATGGGGTCGCGCCATCCTTGTGGTAGTCCAAGATAACAACCATGTCGTCTGGATTCATGGTTTTATCAATAAAGAACTGGTTGTTTTTGGAATTAGTGAAGATGTGCTTGATTTGTTCTGTAGCCCCAGTCATAAAAGGTTTCACTCTTTCTGGTCTTTGTTCTTTAAGTTTGCCTTTGATTGATTTCATATAATCTTTGATGTACTTCCTGTGGGTTTCTTTTGTGAATCTGGTTTCTTGCAAGTGATGGTTCATGACAATATCAACTCCAGTGATCACTGTGATTTGGGTACCTTTGCCCTTGGGGCTTTCAACGAAGACATTTTCACCAATGAGTGACTCAACAGTGTTTACTCTGTCTTACTGGCCATATTCCACTCCACCCACAGGAACCACCCAGCTCATCATGGGACTGATGAGGTCCCAGGAGATGATCATGACAATGGCTAGAGAGAGTCAATGGTAGTGCTAGCCTAGCAGGAGCCCAGAGCTGGAAGTAAATGGTATGCTGCCAGAAGGCATGCTGGGGGAGGGGTTAGTGGGTGGAAAAGTTATCTGTTCAGATTTTTTGCCTATTTTTTAATTGGAGTTTTTGTTTTTTTTATTGTTGAGTATTAAGTGTTTGTATTTTTGGATAACAGTCATTTACCAGCTATATGTCTTAGAAATATTTTTTCCCAGTTTGTGGCTTGTCTTCTCATTTTCTTGACTATATTTTTGCAGAGCAGAAGTATGATTTTGACTCACTAATTTAGTCAAGCTTATTGATTATGCGTTGGGCTTTCAATATTGTATCTAAAATAACATTGCCATCCAAGGTCCCTAGGCTTTCTCCTATGTTATCTTCTAGGAGTTTTATTATCTTATGTTTTACACTTAGGTTGATGGTTAATTTTGTGTAGGGTGTAAGATCTGCATCTCAATTCCTTCTTTTTTTTTTTTTTTGCACGTGGATATGTTTTTCTAGCACAATTTGCTGGAAGACACTCTTTGCTCCATAGTATTACCTTTGCTTCTTTGTCAGAGACTAGTTGACCGTATTTATGTGAATCTATTTCTGCACTCTTTATTCTGTCCCATTGATTTGTTTATTCTTTTGCCAATACCATACTGTCTTGATCACTGTAGCTCTATAGTAAATCTTGAAATCAGGTGTGTAAGTTCTCTGACTTTGTTCTTTTTCAGTATTGTGTTGGATATTCTGGGTCTTTTGATTTACCATATAAACTTTAGATTCACTTTGTCAATATCCACAAATTAACTTAAGATTTTGATTGATATTGCACTGTAGATCAAGTTGGGAAAAAGTGAGATCTTAAAAATATTGAATCTTCCTATCAATGAATATGGATTATCTCTCCATTTATTTCATTCCTTTATTTATGTGATTTCTTTTATCAGAGTTTTATAGCTTTCCTCATATAGATCTTGTATATATTTTTTCAGATTGGTACAAGTATTTTATTTTGGGGGTGCTAGTGTAAATGGTATTGCGTTTTTAATTTCAAATTCCACTTATTCACTGCTGGTATATAAAAAAGTAATTGACTTTTATATATTAACCTTGTATCCTCCAACCTTGCTAAAATTGCTTTTTAGTTGCAGGAGTTTTTTGTTGAATTTTTTGGGTTGTCTACATAATTATGCCATTTTTGAAAAATGACAGTTTTATTTCCTCCTTCCTAATCAGTATAACTTTCATTTCCTTTTCTTGTCCTATTGCATTGCTAAGACTTCCAGTACAATGTGGAATAAAAGTGGTGAAAGAGATCATCCTTTCTTTGTTCCCAATCTTAGTGGGAAAGCTTCCAGTTTTTCTTCTTGGTAGAATTTTCTTCATGTTTCTTCTGCCTGGGATTTGCTTTCATCAAATTTGAAAAAATACTGGGTCACTATTTTGATTTTTTCTTTCTCTCCTGTCCTTCAGAGACCTAACTACAGAAAGATTAGGTCACTGAATGCTTCCCACAGTGCACTGATACACCGTTCTTTTTTTTTTTCAGTTTTTTTCTCTCAGTATTTTAGTTTGGATAATTTCTATTATATATTTCAAATTCACTGATCTCTTCTGCAGTGTTTGATCTGCTCTTAATCCTCTAAAATTTATTTCCCATCACAGACATTGTTTTTTCCTCTGTAGAAATTGAATATGTCTTTTTATATTCACCATTTCTCTATGTTAATGCTAATGTTTTCTTCTTCCTTCTCAAACACATGGTATAAAGTTTTAGTTACATTTTTAATATCTTTATTTATTGTGTCATGTGTATAATTATTGGTTTAGTTTTCACTGACTGATTTTTTTCTTTTTTTCTTTTTGGTTGTGATTTCCAGCTCATTTCATGAATTTTAAACAACAAAGAATGTTTATATATACTTCTGATTGTTCAGTTTAGGGCAATGAAATGTATAATATATATTTTACAAACATTGAATACTTCAGTATTAAAATGTGCCCTTCAATTATATAGAAATCACATTTTTTCATGCAATTTTATTCTCTTGGAACAATGAGATACAGTGCACTTTGAAGTCAAATATAGTAAACTTCAAAATACAGTTTCACTAAAGCTTTAGGAAATTAAGGAAGTTATCTTACCTCTATGAGTTTTGATCATCTCATATGCAAAATTAAGACTCAAATATGTATCTCATAGAACACTTACAAACATTAAATTACATATGACTCTAAGGAACCTAATGTGATGTAAAGAACATAGACTATAATAAAAAAATTGTCCATTTGTTAGATGTTTATTCTGATGTGTACTGATTCTATATAAATGAGACAATACCCATGCACCTATATGTAATATGATGATATATCTAAATGGAACATATAATATTATAATAACTTTATAATATTTTAATAAAATATCAGTAAGGCTATTATTATTAAAGCATTCATTATACTCTCCAAACTCATGAACCTAAGACTTCGAGTAAATACATATGGATTCACTTAAAATGCAAAAATTCAATAATCTAGATGCTTCATTTCTACAATGCCAACAATTGGATATTTATTAATCCCAGTTTTTAGACTAAACATTTTTCTCATCTAAATGCTTAGTATCATCAGACATAGTCACAGGAGAATACAGATATTCATACAGCAATCTAGACTACAATATGTTTTCACATAAAAAAGGTTAGAATGGCATAGTTGCAGTTTGAAAGCAAGAGATTTCATAATACAGAAGATTGCTTTGGTAGTTAATTTGTTTTGCATAATAAGATTGGATGTTAAAAGATAAAATGTAAATAACTTTGAAGATAAAATTCCTAGAGACATTCTCAACTTATATGTAATATTAATTGCCTTGATATATATGATATATAAAAGTGATTTATATACATATATTCAAACTTATTTTATTTAGCCAACCTTAACCTAATAACAAATTAAGTAATGAAATCCAAGAAGAATATGATAAGGATTTGTAATCAAGTTAGAAAAATATAAAATTGACTACAGCGCAAATAGTTATCTTGTCTAATGAAACTATGATGTTTAAATGCTGTTATTGGCCAGAAATATTTAAAAATTGCTTACATTTTAGAAATGGGTTGGCACATTTCATCAGCTTGTGGCTAGATCATTGTAAGTAGTTCTTGACTAATTTTCTTTTTATCACACAATTTTATTCTTTAGTAAACAAGAACCAGCCTAATGTCATTTCTAAGAAGAGTGTTTGGCTAACTTCAGAACTGTGCCACTTCTAAGAAGTTTACATTAAAATCAGATGGTGTTAATTTGGAAAGTCGTTTTGGTTTTGGGAACATCCTATTTAAAATACTGTTATCAGGTGATGGGGATTAAAGAGTACACTTATCATGATGAGCACTGAGTTATGTATGGAATTGCTGAATCACTCTCTTGTACACCTGAAACTAAAAAAATCGTGCATTCTGTATGTATTGAGTATATATTTAGGGGTAGCACTGCTCAGTCATAGGCAGTCATATATTCAGCCTTAGTAGATATTGTCCAGCAAGTTTCCAAAAGAAAAAAAGTTGGAATTCACTTTGGAAAATTCTCCATTTCTACTAAAGTTGAACCTATTCAATCATTGTGATCTAAAAAATCTACACCTGGGATTCAAATGTGCACCAGAAGACAGGCAAAAAATATTTATGGAAGCATTGTCCAAATTAGCTAAAACTATAAAGAATCCAAACGTCAACATTAGAAGGGATAAATACAGTGGTATGTTTATACTAGAATACTCTGTGGCAATGAAAAATGCTACACACAAAATCATGAGTGGGTTTCACAGATATAATGTTGAGTGAAAGAAACTGGACACAAGATTAAATGCTTTATGGTTCCATTTATAAGATGCTCAAAAGCAGCAAGCTAATCTCAGATGATAAAAGGCAGAATAAATAATGGTCACTTCAAGGGATAGTGGTTAGATTGTAGGTTCTGATTGGTGGTTAGATTAAGCTGTACATTTAAGAATTGTGTACCGTGTGCATTCTATAGTTCAATAAAATATGTTTAAAACTAATACGCCAGCTATTGGAAAGAGTTTCCCTGTTTGAGGTGAAAAAAATTGGGTCAAGGAAGAAGAGTGGGGAGGGAATTCCATTCAATTGCTCCATCCTTTGTCACTTATTCTTTTTCCTAAATTCAGTTTTCCAGTGTCAGGGCCTTGCCGGCTCAGTCCCTGAATTCGGAGGTTCCCAAACTGTCTGGGGCTCCTCCCGCTCGGAGGCGGGTGAGGATGGAACTGTGTAGGGGCGCAGAGTGAGAGAGAGGAGGACTCAGACCCCCTCCAATTCCGCACATGCCAGCAGGAACTGCCGAGAAACAAGAGCAAAGCTGTGGAAAGAGCAAAGTGCCCGCCCAAGGTATCAGCTGCGGTTCACTGGTCAGCGGCAGGATGACTTCCTCCCCTCCCCGCGAACTGTGGGGCAGGTACTTTTATTAATTCCAGAGGGATAAATCTTTGTTCACAAAAGGACTGTTCTCCGCTAGCTATAAAGGAAAATAAACCACTGAGGATTAGAACAAAGACGCAACTGCTTTGCCTTTTTTTCTTTTCTTTTCTTTTCTTTTTAATTTGGAGTCAGCAGGCGCCAATGTGCCCCTTCCAGAAGTGAAGCATAAGAGCGTGGACAGATTTCTCCCCAAGGCCCGTTCCTCTTTGGGACGCGGCAGTGTGACTAGCTCGCCCCAGGCAGTAAACTTGTGCCTGTGACAGGGAAATGGATTAAGCCCCAGTGTGTGTTGCACTTTTCAGGGCACCTGCGCGCATGAAAACTCCAGTGGACTCTTTTGGAAAGGAGAACATGCCCCCCAAGTCTCTTTGCAACCTCTCCCAGACCGCAGACGAGAATCCAAGCGGCTTCGTTACCGGGGTGTCGGAGAGGGACTTCCTGCCCGCCTCGGATGGGACCAGCGCCAAGTTCGCGATCCGCTGCGTGATCCCGTCCCTCTACCTGCTCATCATCACGGTGGGCTTGCTGGGCAACATCATGCTGGTGAAGATCTTCATCACCAACAGCACCATGAGGAGCGTCCCCAACATCTTCATCTCTAACCTAGCCGCTGGGGACTTGCTCCTGCTTCTCACCTGCGTCCCGGTGGATGCCTCACGCTACTTCTTTGACGAGTGGATGTTTGGGAAGGTGGGATGCAAACTGATCCCTGTCATCCAGCTCACCTCCGTGGGGGTTTCCGTGTTCACTCTCACTGCCCTCAGCGCCGACAGGTAGGGGCGCAGGTAGTGGAGGCGTGGTCTGGAAAAGAGGTGGAGAGGGGTAGGAGTGCCCCAGGGTTGGGGGGTAGTTTGGAAAGGCTGGGGATGGGCAAGGAGAGAGGGAGAGAGAATGTATCTGGGAATTAGAGTAAAAGAGTTAAAACGACTGAGATGTGAAGCTTGAAAATATATATAAGAAAATTATTACTTTTAAAATAATTAATATTGCCTTGGTTTGAAAGCAGTTTTAAAATTGCATATGCTGGTCTTCCTCCTCCCCTGCACATTGGAAATCTTTATTATCTATTTCATAGAAAAGTTGTAGAAAAATTCGGCAGCGGTGCAACTATCATGTAGAAACTTTTCTTGTGTGCCCAAATTTTAGAAGTGCACTTTCCTTATTCAGTACCTTAGTAACCTGATAGGTAAGAAAGTCTGACTCAATATTAGGGAAATATTTGATTTTGAGGTTTTTTCAAATATGGGGGAAACATTTTTTACACTTATTAACTAAATTCTGGTATCTATTTGAAGTCAAACAACTACAATAGTAAATGCTCTTCAGACAGATGACTATACATTCTTGTTTTAATACCTCAAGTCAAGTGACCCCCCCAACAGGTAGGTACCCAATTTTAGTGTCTTAAAATGGTGCTGTAAAAATACATTTTTTGACATTTAAAATACATTTTATTTCATAAATCAAGACAAATTCATATTGATTATATTTAATTTTCTTTAAAACAGTATCTTTTTTTTTTAGAGAAACATTTACTTATGCTTACCAGTTTATTATAAAGGATACCAATGAACAGCCAGATGATGAGTACATAGGGCAAGGTACATGGGAAGGGGCACAGTGCCTCCATGCACATGCTCTCTCTAGGTACACCACTCACCCAACACCTCCATGTGTTCACCAGCTTGGAAGCTCTCCAAACCCCATCCTTTTGGAGTTTTATGGAGGCTTTTTTTTTATTATGTTATGTTAATCACCATACATTACATCATTAGTTGTTTTTTTATTATTATTATGTTATGTTAATCACCATACATTACATCATTAGTTTTTGATGCAGTTTTCCATGATTCATGGTTTGTGTATAACACCCAGTGCTCCATTCAGTAGTGCCCTCTTTAATACCCATCACCAGGCTAACCCATCCCCCCACCCCCGTCCCCTCTAGAACCCTCAGTTTGTTTCTCAGAGTCCATAGTATTTCATGGTTCGTCTCCCCCTCCGATTTTTTTTGATATCAAATCTGCTTTTCACATATTTTAAACTTGGGGAAGTGTCCGCTGTTCAACTTTGCAGATCAGCTAAGTTTAGCTATGGCATTCTCCAGGTGAAGATACTGAGGCCCAGGGAATGTAAGTTCCCTTGGCAGAGCAGAGAGAAGAATCCAGGCCAGCTGACTCCTGGTCCAGTGCCCCTACCTCAGTCTGTTTATGATCACGCTTTCAGGCCTTTAAGCAGGAGGGATGTCTGAATGGGGGTGGGGATAAAATGTCCAATTAGGCAACTGTGCATGGAACCCTGGTCTAATTCCCTTGGGGATGGGGTATGTCTAAGCTATTTAGACAAACAGCTGGACTTGGACGATTAAGGTGGTGGTCACTCTCCTCTTCTTCAATTTACATGTTGTTATTAATGGAAAATGAGTCCATCTAAATTTCCTGGTATTTTCAATAATACCCTTCCATCACTCTGGCATTGAAGAGCTGTTCTTCATTGAAGGAAAGACAATAATCCTGGGAAGTTGAGAGCTTCTGTCCTTTTAAACCAAATATTATTGACTTTTTGGTTTGTGTCATATTCTTTCTAAAACCACATTCCTATAAAAATAGGTGACTTTGGGTAAATGATGCACCTCATCTTGCTAATATGACACCATTTCTATCACCTTTTATGAAGTTTTCTTTGACTCCTATAATTAAAACATGACTTTTTAGTTTAGCTGCCCTTTCTTATAGGACCTATTTTAATTAGAAAGTTAAAAGAATTCTACTTAATGATTAGAATAAAACTTAACGAATAGCTATCACTACGCTAGTTAAAATTACTATCGTTGTGCTTTAATTCCAAGAGTAGCAAGATCCAAGGCTTGAGTTTATTTCATGCCATTTTTCTCAACCTATTATCATGGAGACCCACAGGTAAATTGGCTCTGACCAAGCTGAGAGAACATGCTATTCCTCATGTATTTACTGACTTTTTTGGTTTGTTATGTGTGTCAAGTACTCTGTAAATGCAGCACGGATAACTTATTAAGGATAAAAAAAGCTGGGTTGCCTCTTCTACTTGGTCCAGATTCGCCTATTAGTGCATGTTTTGGAAATATAAACTAAGGAACTGGAATCCCTGGTGATGAAATGACCCAATACATCCCAATATTCAATTAAAATGGTTTGGAAATGTTTTGCTCTATATTGTCTACATGTCTACTTTTCTTCCAGAGCATAGTAATCAACTGTTGATAAGTACTTGATCTCCTCACATTTTATTTAAGCAAATATTTTGATTTCCTGTCAGTTTGATAACAAGTAGAAGACTAATCTCCCTTAGCACTGTGCTTATTTGTGTGTGAGTTTATTACCCTCACAACACTATGAAGTAGGTATTAATATTATTGCCATTTTGAAGTGAAGAATACTAACTCTTGAAATTAGGCAGCATTTTCATGATCTTACAATGATGGAGCTAGCCTTTGAGCTCAGTTCAAAGCCCATACTCTTTACATTAAGCCACATTATTGCTTTTCTAATCTTAAGAAA
Source organism: Callorhinus ursinus (assembly GCF_003265705.2). Lineage (NCBI taxonomy): Eukaryota > Metazoa > Chordata > Mammalia > Carnivora > Otariidae > Callorhinus > Callorhinus ursinus. Next base: position 57,347,720 of record NW_027397068.1, on the reverse strand, counting down.
TTATTAATGATCTTTCCTACTAATGGTAGACTGAAAAGTTCAGTTTGAAACAAAGCACCCAAGAGTAAAAAAGGAAAAATGATTGCAAAAGCTGATTCATTAGATTCAACAAAAGCAAAGAACATCATAAAAATGTGATTGTAAAATAAAAGAAACATCTCAAAGTCAAGATTAAGGAGTAGTTGTAGCAACAGGAAAACTAAAACAAAACAAAACACACACGCACACACAAAGCCCCAAAACCCTGTTATTGGAGTTTTTAAATTGTTAAACCAAATCTCCTATTTTCATGAGATGGCTTAAGTGTCTTTGCTTAAGAAAATAAAGATAGAGAATTTAGAAGTAGAGATCACAGTGATGTCGAAAAAGGAACAGGAAGATAATTCTATTTCAGAAAGCATATCCGAATGTGATGTGGACTTCAATGTTATAGAGAGCAGAGACTGAAATAAGAAATATAATACTTATGAATCTACCTTGAGGGCCTAAATCACCTTGTTGATAGGGCGGAAGGGTTGTGTGGGTGACACTTTTGGTACTCGAGATTATTAATCCTGGGCTTTCCAAACTTTTTCGAGAAGTTTCAACTGATAATTCTTTAGGAGAGGTCATTTGTGTCCACCGTAGATGTGCTTCAGAGACATCACAGCCAGAGTGTGAGGGGGATATACAGCATGGTCTTGAGATGGTGAGAATTGTGACCTCAGTTTGTTTTCTACTTTTATCTTGATGAATTTTTTTGTATTTTCAAAATGTACTTTTTTGCTGGCTCACATTAAATAGCTAATTACAGGCACTTGCATATTCTCTGTGGTATTATGTTTTTCACAGTTCTACACACACACACACATACACACACACTCACACACACACACTCACACACTCACACACTCACCTATATGCTGTGATACTGAGTAGGTGGAGTCCCATAAACATAATTTGTCTATGGCTGGCATTATAGATCTCTCCGTCACTATCTATTACAGTAGCTTCATTTCCAAGTTTAGAATACAATTTCTTTGATTTTTGAAGACATTTTGGCCTCTAAAAGCCCCTAATTGGAATGCAAATAACTTTTAAGAATGAGTTCTTTTTTTTTTTTACAGGAAAAATTTCTCAAATTCCTAGTGCTGAACTGTAAACTTTATAATTTTATATATTTACAAATGTAAAACTAGATATCTTATTCTTTTTTATGTGTTAATTAAAATGCATTTATAAATTAAATATTAAAAATCTATAAAAATAAAAGTGAATTTAATATTGATTTAATGTATCAGACCATGTTGTTTTTCTGTTATTAAAGCCAATGTTGGATTGAATGCAAAAATAATTTTGCACCAAATCTGAGTAAAGTGCTAAAATATGAATGGTTTCAAGCTTTTGTTTGCTAGTTAAGATAATCAGATTTAATTCCATAACTGAGCTAGTTATGTTAGGTAGGAACCTTGAATCATTAACATTATTTGGATATTATACCAATTCAAACAGATACTCTCTTTAGTATAATTATTTGTTAAAATAGTGAAATAGATCAAATGTAGGCCCTGGATCTACACTTCCTAGGCTGTCAGAAGCGTTTTTATCAGTCTCAGTCCAGTAATGGGGGAGGGGGAGGGGGAGGGGGAATGCCATAATCTGTTTGCTGGGTTTTCACCAAAACTCCTGACCGAAGCTCAGATACTGATTAACCAGCTGGCCCAGACTGCAGATGATTTCTTCTTTGGTCTGGAGCCCTGGGTAGTATGTGAGAAGCCTTTGCTTCTCTGTGCTGACATTAGCACTTTGAGTGTATTTCTCTACTCTTCTGGAGAGTTCAGACTGGCAGTACCTCCTAAGAGAATACTCCCCACTTGCCCTTTTACTGGAGTGAGGACTTTTTTATTGTCAACTTGTTCCAAAAGAATTTAAGGGAGCTTAAAAATAAAGATACAAACAACATACAACGACATAAAAAAGGAAGGAAACCCAGGTAGAGGAAAAATAAAAGTTGAAGACTTTAAGTTGACTTATACTATCACAAAATGTGAGTCATATGTTTGTCTGCAAGCATTCTATCTGCCGATGCAAAAAGGGCATTTTTTCCATAAGAAGTGCTCAGTGTTACTTTTATATAGTCATAAAACAGGATAAATTATAACCTGCACTTAATTTATTAGTTTTTAATTTTAATTTGTATTTTTTTTGTTAAACAAAAGTTGCTATATTTAACTCCAATAAGTCAGATATCTTTTATTCATTGGTCTCACATGCTTCTAGCTTTTGAGAAAAATTTATAGTTTTTGAAGATTATTCACTCACCTTGATCTGAAACTTTTGGGACACACTATAAATAAGAAGGAATGCACCAGGAATATGGGTGCTAGTCCCGCCTTTGTTAGGGTCAGATGTTCTAGTTGGAGAAGATGATAAAATAATGCAAAACACATACTCTTAGGTGGTTATTTAATTATGACATTTAATAATGTCTTCAACTGTAGAGCTGAGGGACTATAGCTAGGGTCCTATTATTTCCCTACCTGGGTATTGAATGGAGAAAGACCAAAAGAGGAGAAGGGACACTAATATTGGTGAGGCAGCTGGAGGGTGAATTCTGTCTCTGGGGCTCTACTTATCACTCTATTCCATGTTGCAACAGCTCAGACAAGTCTTTCAGTTAATAATTTATGCTGATTCTATTTGGCCCACTTCTAAGTGGAAACAAAGACTCTCTAAGATGTATCTGTCAGTCTTTTGCCTGTGGTGCTACATTTAGATAGGGGCCATCTGCTCTGGTTGAGCCAGGAGGTGAGACAATGAAGTTCAACAACACTTTCCTTATTGTTACTTGTCCCAGCAGTACAGTTCCTGTGTGTGTTTCAGGAATGAAAATAACAATTTACTTTTGTTCTTCCAGTTTCTGATTCCTGAGGAGTGTTGACCAGTCTCCAAGGTCTTTTAAAATTTTTAATTGCATTTTTATTTTCTCATTCTCAGCAAGTTCTTTTTTTATTTTATTTTATTATGTTATGTTAATCACCATACATTACACCATTAGTTTTTGATCTGGTGTTCCATGATTCATTGTTCGCGTGTAACACCCAGTGCTCCATGCAGAACGTGCCCTCTTTAATACCCATCACCAGGCTAACCCATCCCCCACCCCCTCCCCTCTAGAACCCTCAGTTTGTTTCTCAGAGTCCATAGTCTCTCATGGTTCGTTTCCCCCTCCGATTTCCCCCCCTTCATTTTTCCCTTCCTACTATCTTCTTCTCCTTCTTCTTCTTCTTCTTCTTCTTCTTCTTCTTCTTCTTCTTCTTCTTCTTCTTCTTCTTCTTCTTCTTCTAACATATAATGTATTATTTGTTTCAGTGGTACAGGTCTGTGATTGAACAGTCTTAAACAATTCACAGCACTCACAATAGCACATACCCTCTCCAATGTCTATCACCCAGCCACCCCATCCCTCCACAAGTTCTTTTTTTAAAAAAATTAAAATTTGAGTATAGTTGATATACAATGTTATATTAGTTTCAGGTGTATAACATAGTGAGTCAACTTCTCTATACATTATTCTATTGCTCACTACAAGTGTAGCTACCATCTGTCACAATGCAAAGTTATTACAATAACATTGATTATATTCCCTATGCTGTTCCTTTGATTCTCATGACATTCATTGCACAACTGGAAACCCGTATCTCCCACCCTCCTTCACCCATTTTGCTCATCCCCTCACCTCACTTCCCTCTGGCAACCATTAGCTCATTCTCCGTATTTATAGATCTGATTCTGCTTTTTGATTTTTTTATTCATTTGTTTTGTTTCTCAGGATCCACACATGAAAGAAATCATATGGTATTTTTCTTTCTCAATCTGACTTATTTCTCTTAGCGTAATACTATGTCCATCCATGTTGTCACAAATGGCATGATCTCGTCCTTTATTGTGGTTGTAGAATATTCCATTCAATAAGTTCTCACTTAAATTTTTTTAGTTAGTCCTGACTTGTTTATTTATTGTATTTCTGGAAAAGTTGATGTTGATATGAGGTGGATGTGATTCTCTTCTGGAAGCAGTTGATTGAATATTCAGCACAAGATAGTTATATGCTATATTTGTATATTTACTTTCCATTATTATGTCTACTTCTGAATCAATATATAGGTTTTAGATAATATTTATATAGCCAGTAGATTATTTTCAGTTCTATGGAGAACTCCACCCACATCCCAAATATACTGACAACTGGTAACTGGAAAGTTCATTTGTTTATTTTCTATACAAAAAGATACATGTCTTCATTACATTTACTTTTTTTTACTGTTGTTTTTGTTCCTGTATTCTTACTTGTTTTTGTATGATCAATGTTATTTTCAGTTTTAATCCAGGCTCCAAAGTGATGAACCAGCTTAATATTGCTAGGTTCAAACTTAATGAGCTGTCTCTTAACTTATTGTTTTAATTATTGATACAAAATACTCGTTGTTATTAGGTTCATAGCCTATCTTTGTGAACACCACTGATTTATTGAGGTTCTGGGCAGTATTTTCTATTTCCAGTTACTCATGGATCTTCAAGGCGAACAAGAATAATTGCTAACTGTTTATTTATCCCTAGCCCTTGATTCTTCTATTTGCCATTAGGTTTTGATTTTTGTCTTCTGTAGATTTTCATTAAGAATATCCTTTCAACTTTCAACGTAGACTTTCTTTACTTTTATTGTTTGTGGAAGTTTGAGGGGAACATTTTAAAAATGAAAATTTTAATAATTGTGATTTAATTTAAATTAATTTTGGGGAGAGAATCACATTTTAAGAGACAACCAAGAATTAAACATCTCATAAGAAGCCAGTTTTAGATTATGAGAACGTGACCTGGAGGTGACTGTAGGTATTTACATTGATTTGATGAAAATGCATTTGTTAGAGATGACTTAAAAAATATGAAATGGGGGCACCTGGGTGGCTCAGATGGTTAAGCGTCTGCCTTTGGCTCAGGTCATGATCCCAGGGTCCTGGGATCGAGCCCCACATTGTTGTGCTCCCTGCTCGGTGGGGAGCCTCCTTCTCCCTCACCCTCTCCCTCTGCTGCTCCACCTGCTTGTGCTTTCTCTCTCTCTCTGTCAGATAGATAAATAAATAAATAAATAAATAAATAAATAAATAAATAAATAAATAAAATCTTTAAAAAATATGAAATGTTACTTGCTAGTACTATTGAGGCTTAGTTACTCCCATAAAAATGATCATTCAATCGAGAAAATGTGATTACAGACGTAAGTCAAGTCTTTCCATTTAAATACCACTGACTTTCAAAGGACAAGGAGATCAAATGTCTAAAAATGAATAGAATAGATAAAGCATTTAATTTTTCAGTTGCATCTTCTGCGATGTGCCATAAACTGAACAAATATAGACTGAAGTCACAAGATAGTCTTGTGTGAATCCTGAGTCATCTGCCTACCGGCTATCATTTCAACATCATTTAATCCTCTAATCTCAAAGAGATTTTCTGTAAAATGGGTACTTTAAGTTTACTGCACAGGATTATTTTATCAATTGACATAATTAATGTGAAAGCATTTTTAAACAGTATGTAGCTGTGTAACTACTTATATTATGCCAGCTATGTGTCAGGATGACAAATAACCCATTAATTCAAACCAATATTTATTCACATATGCAGTTAATTATTAGATAATAGACATTAAAGTGGAGAACAAAATGAGCCTACCGTAAAATTAATGAAAATGAGCTCTGTACCTTCTCTAGGCCTTCTCCAATTCCTTTACTCATAGGCTGGTTGGTTCCAACCTGTTGCCTTCACCAACACGATTCGTCACTGTCATTCTCCTCCTCGTGCCACTTTCATATGTCATTTAAATCATACACTTTAATGGGTTAAGAACAAAGTAATTTGGGGGGGAGTGTAAAAAACAAATGGAATTGCTGAGCCCTCTGTAATTGAATCCTGTATTTCTCATTCTTTCCAAAGTGGCATCCCACTTATTACATTTTTTAAAAAAGATTATTGTTTTAGACATTCTGTCTATGATCTTGAATAGATATTTTTAAATAATAAATTTATTAATTTTATTCACAAAAAGTTTTACTGCTACAAGCTACAAATATGTTTAAAACATGATGTGGTGAACACTGGCTGTTATATGCAACTAATGAATCATTGAACATTATATCAAAAACTGATGATGTACTATAAGTTGGCTAATTGAATTAAAATAATAAAACATGATGTGGGGCACCTGGGTGGTTCAGTTGGTTAAGTGGCTGACTCTTGATTTTGGCTGAGGTCATGATCTCAGTGTCCTGGGATGGAGCCCTGCATCAGGCTCCATGCTCAGCAGGGAGTCTGCTTGAGATTCTCTCTCTCCCTCCCCTTCTGCCCTTCCCCCTGCTTGTGTGCACTCTCTCTCTCTCTCAAATAAATAAATAAATCTTAAAAAAAAAAGGAAAACATGATGTGACATATTGTAAAGGGCAGGCATCTAATTCTTAACACTGAACTTTCGCTGGATTCCAGATACTCTCCGCTGATGAATGTGTGCCCTTTGCACCAGACAAGCTCATGGGGGTCTTGTGGAAAGATGCACACTGCCACAGTCAATCTTCTTGAAAGGTGATTTCTAAACCTGGTTTATATTCAGAATCATTTGAAAATCTTAGTAAAATGCAGAACCTCATATTTTTACATCCTAGAGACTCTGTGCCAGTAAGTCTAGGGAAAAACCTAATACTTTATCTGTTTTCAGCTCCAGGTCATTCTGAATATTGATTCAGCTTGGGCATCACTGGACTAGACTGTGTCTCCATCTCTAACGTCCATTCTCGCCTTAACCTACTATCCAACGACCACTCCACTCTACCAAAACTGCTTTTCATAAGTGATCTCCTTGCTGCTCAGACCACATTTCCTTATTAGTTCAACAAATGTTCATTGAGAAATGACTATGGGTCAGGCATTGTGTTATGCACTTTAGACACAACAGTAAGCAAAAGGAAGTTTCTGTTTTTGTTTTTACATAGTATTTGACACAGAGGGTCTATACTTCTTTTTGAAATTTTCTCTTTCTCTTGCTTCCACAATACCTTTCTCTCCTTTGTCAGATTGTTCACATTTGAACTCTTTGTTGGCCTCTGATAAATGAAACTATGATAAGAAAAAAAAAAAGAAACTATGGATAATGTAACTAGTAGGTTTATAGAAATGTGTACTTGGAGATTTTGAGATATTGAGATGACTTTATATAAGCTAAAATGATCTAATTTTCATTATATATTTTATAATATGATTATATTCCATTATCCCTTTACATTAAATTTAGACTATACACAGATATGATAAGGCAAGATTCAAAACAGAAATTAATGAAGCATACTATTTATTAATATTTAATACAGAAATGGTAATTATGTTTTCTTTAATCCCTTTTGATTGATTATTTTCTAGTTTTCCATTAGGGATACCTTTCAGAGACCATCTGAATGAAAAAAACACATAGCTTTTCATACATATCTGTTATGCTTCTAAATTTAATGAGGTAGTTTGCATACTGAGGGACTGTTTCATTCCTACATTTTAAAAAAATATTTGAAGGAAAGATGATTAAACATGTCCATACTAATTTGCACTGTATTGCTTGACTTTTTATCCTTTCAAAGATGCACATGAAACATTAATGTAAAACTTATTCTTTGGCAATTATGTGGTGTTTAAGTACTAATAATGACACTTAAGTAATCTATTGCAAACTGTGATTTCTAGCTTTATAGAATTGTCAGTACTCCCCTTTCCATTACATGTATGTCATTTAAGGAAAGATCCAAAGTCTATTTCCCTTCCTTACAGGACATGACCAGGAATCGTCCCTGTTGGAAAGGCCTTCTGTACCCATGTCTAGCATTCCTACTAGGTTTCTTGCTTCTCCTAAAACAAGAATTCTAGATCTGTTGCTAGCTCCACTATGGCAATCTTGTCAGAATGAAAGAGTTATAACTTTCATTCCTCCTCGCAGTTTCCCTAACATGCTTTATGTTTATGTGGTTAGATATGCGGTGGGAATAAGGGGAGGGGAGTGACATTTGTTTTCCTCCCCCCTCTTTTTTTGAAGAATTTATTTATTTATTTGAGAGAGAGAGAGAGAGAGAGAGAGAGACAGCATGAGTCAGGGGTAGAGGCAGAGGGAAAGGGAGAAGCAGACTCCCTGCTGAGCAGGGAGCCTGATACTGGGCTTGTTCCCAGGACCCTGAGATCATGACCTGAGCCAAAGGCAGATGCTTAACTGACTGAGCCACCCAGGAGCCCCTGCTTTCCTTCTTTTTAAATCCACAAAAGAAATTTCAGAATATTCTTTGAGTTTTCTGAAATCTAACAAGGAAATCTAGTTAATTGATCAATTTTTAGTAATTATCACCCCCAAAATTTCTCTGGTCATTTCTCATCTCCTCCATGTACAAAAGAATTTACCGTCAGCTTTCTGTACTTTGATCTTAAATATGAGTTGGCAGGTAGTAGATATCTAACTTTTGAGGAGAAATTCTAGCATAAAGAAACCAAACAAATAAAACTCTTTGAATGTATTAGTTTGTTTTTTGTTTGTTTAATATCTGCTTTAATTACATTTCCATGAATTCCAAGAATAACAGCTTGCAATTAATGTTAAAAAAAGAAAGCAAAGAGTGACATCTGAACATGTAAAAAGAAAAAATGGATTCACAGTGAAAATAACGTATATTGGTACTAAAATATAGTTACTGGACTCTGTGAAGGGAACAGTTTTCTTCTAATAGTTATTCAATACTTGGATTTTATTATGAGAAAAAAAATTTTTTTGCTTGAAACTTTGGAGAAGGTGTTCTACTATTATTGTTAGCCATTATTGAAACTATACTAGAAAGAGAAGTAAACAAAATTTTCTGAATTAGTTCCATAGATATGTAATAAGAACATATATTCATAAGAATAGGATGCTGTGCAAAAGAGTGACTTGAAAACTAGAAAGAACTTCTAGAAATTAAAAATATGATAGCAGAAATTTAAAAAATCAGAAGAAAGAATGGAAGCTAAAGCTAATAAAGTATCTTAGAAAGTAAAACCAAAAAGTATCTTAGAAAGTAAAACCAAAAAGAAGGTGGAGATGAGCTTGATAAAGTAAAAGACTAAGAAAGAGGAATTGAGATTCAAGCACTGGGACTCCAATTATTCAACAAGGTGGTGGAAGAACATTTTAAATTTAATTTAATTTAAACATTTTTAAATTTAATTTAAACATTTAAATTTAAACATTTTTAAAAAAGTAACAGGAACATGGAAAATTATGCAAACAAAACAATGATCAAGTAGCAACTCTAGATAAATCAGTGACATGTTTAAGAAAGAAAGCATAACATATTACTTAATCCTGCAGTGAGAGACAGTTGTTTAGTCATAATAACAGTATAGGGACTATTATATAAACACTGAATATAGCATACTAAATCAGGAAGTTGGTAATGGGAAGAATAAAGGTGGTATAAGAGAGAAAATCTTCACCTTTCATAACAGGATGTCAAGAGCAAATGTCAATAATATTTATTTCAAGAGACAGTAGCAGGAGGACATTTCTTAGACATATGGAGGTAATGATGTGAAATTGGTTCAACCCAGGAGCAGGACCTGAAATGAAATCAGGGGCTTCTATTGTTCTTTGTAGGCTCGTAGTGCTCTCTGCTTAAAACAAAAACAAAAACAAAACAAAACTTCTTTGAATGTATTAATCTAATAAGAAATTTAAAAGAAACAGAAAAAACAGTTCATTCTAGTTACTGATTGTAATGCTTCTTTTAGTTTCTTAAGAACATGCAATTAAGCAGAATGGGGAAGGAGCACATGTATACAGTGTTGTGCCATGTGCAAAGTCTGGGTAAAATAAATGCATTACGCATGCTTCTTTATTTAATTTGGTGTCAAGGTCCTTTGCTGTTGTTCTACTTTAAAATTTATATGTTTCTTATTATACATAGGAAGACTCTCTAAATAAAAGTATGGACTTTTTCTTATTGAGGTCCTGGGAAGGACACTTAATGCAAATCAGGAAGGAGAAAGAGAGGCTCCCCTCAGGCTGGGAGCTGTTCCTCTCCTGTGGGCAACGGGAAACAGCTTTACAGAACCTCAGAATGTCTTACCTGCTTGTTATGGTGCTTGAAATATTCTGAGTTTTTTAGAACACCAGACTAAATCAAATGTAAATAAGGAGAAGGTACAGAGTCATGGTATGGTTAATATCTGCTAATTGGCAGGCACAGTAATAGGTGCTCTCTCCGTTTTTTTTATAATTAAAAAACTTTGAGAGAAATGTTTTTATCCTCACCTTACAGATGAAGAAGACCTTAAGTGATTTTCCAAAGGATATCAGAGATGAGACAATGGCTCAGATTTGTTTGACTAAAATCGCTTTTTACTGTCTCGTGTTAACCTCTAGGTATACTGTAAGCTGAAATACTTTCAGAAAAATATAAAAACTTGATGTTCACATATAATTTTGGTTTGTTTGCATTATTATTACCCAAAAGTGTGTGATTGAGTTAGCTGTTTGGATTGTTTAAGCCCTGTGTCCTGGAGTGTAGTTCCTTTTACCATTATGATGGTTTTATATAGGAAGAGAGGATTTCATGAGGTCTCAACATGAAATAAATTTGAGCTGCAAAGACAGAATGTCATTTCATCTTCAGTTCTTTCAGTTCTTATGATTGAATTACCTCAGAAATCCCAGTCTCGACTAGTCTGTAAGATTTACTAATGTCCTCAGGAAACAAGTAGGAGACTCAGGCTCAAAAGCTGAAGATGGGTATCAAGATAGAACTTAGTAACATTATTTTGTAGACATTTTATATTTTAGGGTTATTGTATATTAGAGCAATTTCAGTATTGAGAGCCTTTTTTCAAAATGTAATGATTTAAGTAAAAATATTCAATAAATGATACTTTATAGTGTTACTGATTTAGAATAAGACTTGTGAAAGAGGTAAGCAAATTAATGCAATTTGGGGAATGACAGTTTAAAATCTTTCCCTTTCACTTCCTGTCTGCTGTGCAAATAAGCAGTGGAATGACTTGTAGACAGACAGACATCGGAGATATGAAATATTCCATACACTACAAAACAGCTAGGGAAAAAAAAAACAGTTAGGGAATAATGGAGTATTAGCAAGTAGGATCTTCTTCCCCCCTTCCTTCCTCTCTCTTTCTCCCTCTTTTTACGTTTTCCTTCTAAGAGAGTAATGTGAGGCGTGTTGTCTTCCCAGGTACAGAGCCATTGTCAACCCCATGGACATCCAAACGTCCGGGGTGGTGCTGTGGACCTGTGTGAAGGTGGTGGGGATCTGGGTGATCTCCGTGCTGCTGGCGGTTCCGGAGGCAGTGTTTTCGGAAGTGACAAGCATTGATAGCTTGGAAAACGGCAACTTCACGGCGTGCATACCCTACCCTCAGACGGACGAATTACACCCAAAGATTCATTCGGTGCTCATCTTCTTGGTCTATTTCCTCATACCACTTGCTATTATTAGCATTTATTATTATCATATTGCAAAGACCTTAATTAAAAGTGCACATAATCTTCCCGGAGAATACAACGAACATACTAAAAAACGGGTAAGCTTGGTAGGGGTGTGTGTGTATGTGTGTGTGTGTTCGGGGTGTGTGGGTCAGATGCAGTAACTGCTATTTTCTGTTCTATTTCGTAGGTTCTCAAAACCGTGAAAGATTAAACAGTCACAGGGCACCGGGATTTGCATTAACCTGAACTAGAAGGGATGTTGTGCCGGGAGGAGGAGGGGAGGCATCTCCAATATGTGGCCATGTTATAGCTCTGTAGAGGTCCACTGAAGTCCAGCTTCTCTGCCATCTGGGCCGGAGCTATTAAAATTTAATGTCTTTGAAGGCTTTTCCTTACCTTCAAATGTTCATGCAGAAAATGACATGATAAACCAGAAAATTACCACATTTCAAGTATACATTTATTTAATTATTGTCTCTTCTCCCATTAGCCCATTAAGGATGACAGAAAGTCTTGGACAAGGATTCATCAGGAAAGGACTGTAGGACATGGTCTGGGAACTGGGGATGCCATTTGGGTAGGATGCCAGAATGGGGCTCTGGGAACAGAGGGCAGAGAACAAGGGTGAGAGTGATTAAGAGGTCATACCTTCTTTAACTCAAATTTATAGCTTGTCCTATAAAAATCATATACTAATTTAAAATTACAAATGCACCTTACATAGTCTTTCTTCCTTAAGGAATATACAGAGATATTGACTTAAGGTAAAACAAATTGTGTCAATCCACAAATAGATGGAAATGTTGTCTAGTGGGACAGAGTTTCAAGTTGTGCTTTTGTGGACTCTTCGGGAGGAACTTCTTCCAAAGGATTCGTAGGTACAAGGACTTTTGGTTGGCTCTTCACCAATTTAAAGGCAAGTTGAATGACAGAGCATTAAAATTTTCTGGGTTGTAGATGGAGGCACAGGCTGGGGTGTTGCACACTTCAACAACAACAGAATTTCAAAAGAGTTCTTGCATGGACGGTAACCTCCACTTATTAATGACCATCAACATCAGAGATCCACATCTTTAAGAGTTAAAAAATCAATCAGTCACTAAAGTAATTGTAGATAAGTTAATAGATTTATTATCTAAATATCTAGCATCATTGAAACAAAAAAATTCAGGTCATGGGCTCAATGCACTTTTTCCTTTGCCTTGTGATCCAATTTGTATCTCAATTTGGGTATTTGAGTTTTTGCTTTGGTTTCTAAAATTGAGTTCCTCTTACCTTCCCACCTCCACTTTTATTTTTTAAAGTGGCCTTAGTTCTGCCTTGTTTTTGTGAATTTCTCTATTGGGACTTATAAACTCTGGCTGGGTAACTAGGCTTGGTATCAGTAAGAAGTACTCTCGGTGCCAATAGCCTGCCTGTGCATTTGAGTCTCCAAGTATAGGTAGCCCTAAAATCCTTGCACCCATGTTCCACCTGCAGGGTGGACACTGCTTCATAATATGAATTTATTCATAACCATGAGCTCCTTAATATTGCCAGGTTGCTTAACTCATGCCACCAGGATACATCTGGGGTACCACATTTTGCTTTCCTCCTCTTACTGCACCTTTATTTGCTTCCCCCATCACCACTCACTACACTTTTCTTTGGAATATTCTAATTCACTATCAATAGTTTGAGCTCAGAAAATATCATTTTGCCTACACTCAATATCCTTTGATAAATTAAGTTTTCACATTCATGTTGCCTTATTTAAATATTTAAGCAAGTAAAACATAGTAATACTTACAAGAATAATAGTTACATCAGAAGGTTGTGATTTATGTGAGTCAGAAGTTTAAATCTCAAGGTTTGTGTGTGTGTGTGTGTGTGTGTGTGTGTGTGTGTGGAATAAGGATTTAAAAAGTCATGCTCTATTTCAATTATCCTGGTTAAAAAAATCTAATCTTAAGTATATGGTGTGGTTCATTAATTCAGTGGATTTAATACAAACAAATGATTTATATTTGAAGTGTACACAGTAAGACTGTAAGCAACAGGAAAGTAGTTAAAAATAAGACAGAATTTTTATAGGTCACAGTTTTAAATGAAGACATAGCCATTTATTAACAATTTATCATCTAGTCTTGTAGAGGCTGTCAAATATTTTTAGATGAAAGGGTATAATGACCAAAACAGGCTTTGTTAAACTGTTGAAATTATCACTTTGTTGAGGAAAATATTTTTTGTATTTTTGGATGCATTTGCATGCCATGGTAAGTTTTTACTCTTTTTGCACCATGATGTTTTGCATGTGGATGGTTCCATTTTCATTTTAACCAATGGGACTGTTTCCTTGTATTTGCAGATGGAGACACGGAAGCGCCTGGCTAAAATTGTGCTGGTCTTTGTGGGCTGCTTTGTCTTCTGTTGGTTTCCAAATCACATTCTCTACATGTATAGGTCTTTCAATTATAATGAGATTGATCCATCTCTAGGCCACATGATTGTCACCTTAGTCGCCCGTGTTCTGAGCTTTTGCAATTCTTGTGTCAATCCATTTGCTCTTTATCTACTCAGTGAAAGCTTCAGGAGACATTTCAATAGCCAGTTCTGCTGTGGGAGGAAGTCCTATCAAGAGAGATCAACCAGCTACCTTCCCAACTCTTCTGCAGTGCGTATGACATCTCTGAAAAGCAATGCTAAGAACATGATGACCAATTCAGTTTTACTAAATGGGCACAGCATGAAGCAGGAAGTGGCGTTGTGATTTGAGCCATTCAGCTCACTACCTGGAAAGAACTTACCTTTCTATCTCTATTGAGCAGAGCAGAAAGAAACAATTTCCTCATTCTTACTATTGCTCAGCTAATTCATGAGGTGATTTCATGATTGACTCAGAAAAGGCAAGACAAACACAGCTAGCATTCTTCTCTGAACAGGACTTTAAATTACATTGAAAAATATATATTGCACGTTAAAAGTCATCCAAGATGCACTTCTACATGTGTATAAATTAATCTTGCTTCAGGATTTAAGCTGTTGTTAGAGCCAACTCTAGTGTATTTATCTTAAATTTGTTTCATCTTGAAGCATGAAATGAATTCCTATATTGACTTGATGATTCAGTGAGGGTAATATTCAAACTCCTATTATTTGAAATACAAGTCATATTTTCCTGGTGAATTTTATTCATAACCAGAGCATGTATTTATCTCCTTTGTTTAAATAAAATAGAAAATTCAGAAGGTAGAGCTTAATCACAAGTCCATAATATTTATTTATTGTGATTCTTTGTGTGATTAATCATAATTTATAGAGATAGCTTATGTCTGTAACTTTTAGGTGTGTGATTAAAAGGTATGATGACATTTGATTATGAATAGTAAAATAGATATCATATGAATATGATTGATTTTACATTAGTTATCATATGTCCCCAAACTATGACTTAGAAAATGGCATGGCCATTTTTGTATACATTGCTAAGTCCCTGAATATTTAGATGTTTCTGTATAGATACGATAATTAGTATAATTCTGGTGAAATCAATCATTTACTCATCCCCTCTTGCAACAGCCATCTGACCTCATTTAAGCAAGTTTACTCTGTGTAGTACCACAGTTTTTTCTGAATAAGTATTTTAGATATTTCACCAAAATGCAAACATGGCCTTGATTAAATTCTAAAAGCTACCCCTTCTTAAATTTGTACCAGTAAGTCTAACATTTGAATTAATATATTTCATACTCTTTCTCTTTCCAAATTTGCTAAATGGAAAATTCTATTAATATACTAAGCTCTTTCTTAAACGCCCCTAAGCCATACTCTTTAAGATATGAAATATTCAATCGTATGTAGCAATGGGAAAAATAAACACAAGCAAACTGCTTATGGTGGTTGATAATAATAATGGTAGTGAACATTAATCAAGTGTTTTCCCTGTTCTAGGCATAATCCTAAAGCTTTATCCTTTTTATTTATCTAATTTAATGCTCAGTATAAACCCTACCATGAAAAAGAGAAAGATCAGTTTTTGGTAGGGCATGAAGTTATACAATTTGAGGAATATCTCTATTAAAAATACACAATTTTGCAAATTTTACACAATTATACCCAATCACATAAATACATTGCCAGGGCACCGAACTTAGGCTTTATTCACTTCATGGTAAGTTCATCTCTGAAATATATCCTCTCATTATCTTTATTTTATAGATTAGAAAATTGAGATCAGAAATATTAAGAAAGTTAGGGTGGGGGGGATGGGTTAGCCTGGTGATGGGTATTAAAGAGGGCACATTCTGCGTGGAGCACTGGGTGTTATGCACAAACAATGAATCATGGAACACTACATCAAAAACTAATGATGTAATGTATGGTGATTAACATAACAATAAAAAATTATTTAAAAAAAAGAAATATTAAGAAAGTTAAAGAGGATTTACACAGCCTTGTGGGAAAGGTGAGATCTAAAACCAGATGCTTCACCATGGTGCATGCTCCCACTATTCCATCACAATTCAGTTGTAACTCTCTTCTATCTGGATTAGTTGTCCTTAACCTTTGCAAAAGTTATTGATCTACTCATCACAAAGATGCAAAATGTTACACACAAATTTT
Organism: Callorhinus ursinus; assembly: GCF_003265705.2. Classification (NCBI taxonomy): domain Eukaryota; kingdom Metazoa; phylum Chordata; class Mammalia; order Carnivora; family Otariidae; genus Callorhinus; species Callorhinus ursinus. The sequence continues at coordinate 57,331,582 of NW_027397068.1, read as the reverse complement.
ACATGGATTCTGAGTGTCTTTAAATCTTTTAAGGCTCATCCATTAAAATCTAAAGAACCAAGGGTAATCCTTGGCCCATGCAGAAACTTTGTCTTTGTTAGTATTAAGGTGATGGTGAAAGTAAATACAAGGATATTGCAAGCTATATGCAAATATATCTTGCAAGATCCTATTAATTTCTCATACACACACACACATATATTATGAGATACATGCTATATATGTATGAAACTATATATATATATATATATGAGGCTAAAGGGATATACATTCATCTTAATTATAAAGTCCTGAGAATTTAAAGTTTATGGGAATAATGTTTTTATATAATCTGTTATCTGATTTGTTTTTCAGGAATGAAAACATTTTTTCAGGAGATATTTTAGAAAATTTTTTTAATTTATACTTATTTTGTTAAAAATGTTTTTCTGTAATGACACTAATGGAATAAAAATAGCACCAAACTTCAGTTACCCTCTTTTAAACAAAGAATTTCAACAGTAGCCACATGTCTGATTATATAATATTATCAATATTATCAAACTTTGGTCTGCATTTTATTTTATTTATTAAGTTTTTATTTTATTGGCTACATTTAAAAATTTTCTTTCTGGTTGCTATCAATACTGAAAGTCAGACTTTCTCTTAATGTTGAGCCCTGAAGTTTGGAGACTCTGTCAATACTTTGAACTCTGTTCATAAATTAAGCAGGTTGAAGATTATCTGTGCAAACTTTGTTTTGAATCTGGCTGTTGCGCTCCACTGCTGGGTTATAATCCTAATTCACTCACTAACTATAATGATTTCTCATTTTCAAGAAGTCCTGTGAATTGTACCATTTTCTCAAATATTTTCTTTGGAAGAGACACCTGAGAATTAATATATTAGCATATGTTCTATATACAGCATGATGAGGGCAAATATTTAATATTTACTTTTTTCATATACTTTTCAAGTCAAACAAAACTTCATGCTTAATACACACATACATACTCTCACACACATATGAGATTGAATTCATATTAGAATAGAGCTCAAGGTTTGGCATTCGTTGGATTTTATATGTTTATACATGCTTCACATATTTATTTTTGAGCTTTTTATATTTATTGCTGGGCATTTGAAGACTGTTTTTAATACCAGAGAGTGAAATTAAAAGAAGTATATCCTAAATTTATCTATGAAGTCAAACTACAGAAGGAAATCAAACTAATTAAGCATATTAGTCAGAAGTAGACCAAAATGCAAAACCAAATTTGTTAAAATAAACAGAGTGAAACAGACCTTTGAAAAGGTAGTAAGTTTACTGATTTATATAATTCTGTCTAGTAGTATCTTATTTCAAGGTAATATTAGGAAAAAATATGTCTAGTGTGGTAATATTTGCCATAATGGAGGCAAATTCCACTCAATTTTGATTTTTCACGTAGATAAATGTCCTTTTATGTTATTCTCTTCTTTAAACCAGGTGTATTTCAAAAGAACTACAGCATGATAGGATCTTTGCAATGCTTGGGACCAGAGAATGCTCTTTTTTAATTGTCTTGTCTGTGAAATGGGTTCACAATATTGTAGGGGTTAAATTGGGTAATGCATGTAAAGTACTCACATGATTCCTGGCGTAATAACAAGCGTTCAATAAGAGTAGCTTCTATTATTATATTTTAAAAGTTATCTTTCTTCATGTAGTAAAGTAACAAAATTTACTAAAAATTTACTATGTGCCAGATCCTGTATTTTACAGGAATACCTCAAAAGGCAGGCATTATTCTGATTCCCATTCTATGGGTGTGGACACTGGGGGTTAATATGCTGGTAGGCAAATAGAAGAGCTTGTCGAACTCTTATCTATCTGACTTCAAATTCATATATTCTATCTCTGGTCAGTACTGCCAAGAATCTGAAATTCAGTTAATTTATTGAAAGATAGAATGGAAAGTAGAAATAAGTATGAGAACATTTTCTTCCGTGTAATGTGGAAGTTCCCTGATGATGGAGGACAAAAACGAATGGGTCTTTGCGTCTATGTTTATCCATTCTAGAGTAAGAATAATAGCTTAAATTCTGCGTCACCCATATGAATACTTCTTTTTTTTTTTTTTTTTTTTTTTAAGAGAGAGAGCTCGGGAAGGAGGGACAGAGGGAGAGAGAGAGAAAATCTTAAGGAGGTTCCACACCTAGCGCTAAGCCAGATTCACAATGCTGAGACCATGACCTGAGCCTAAATCAAGAGTCAGGTGCTTAACTGATTAAGCCACCAGGTGCCCCCATATGAATATTTTTATAAAAATAATTTCGTATATAAAAATATGGATCCATAATTTCTTCCCCCAATTTCTTTCTCTATTTTGTGCATGATACATAAAAAAAGGAGAAATAATAAAAATTAATGGAACTTTTTTTGATACCAAAACATATATTTTATTTGACTATTTGCTTGTTAGAACGTCTTAAATGTTTATATGATTGTATAGAGCTGTAAAACAGTTAATGGATTTTAAACAAGTATAATTTTTCCATTTACTAATATTTTACTACTGGCTTCATTGCACACACAGGAAATATTTCCACTGAATTTCTGAGAAATGAAATGTTTCAACCATTAAGCTTCTCTTGGATAGAATAAGCATGTGTATTTCAACTTTAAATAAATTAATATTTGTGCACGTTTTCCTTAGACTTTTTCAAATCAAGGGGCAAGGTGTGAGTAAATATGGTCAGCTTTAGTGCAGAAAACTATTTCTTTTGTAAAGTGATAAAAGAGTAACAAGAGTGCTAAAGAAAGTCTGATTGTAAGTGGATCTTTAATGGTTATTGGAGGAAACATTACTTACATGCTGTGGTTACAGCATTTTACACCATTTCATTTTCTAAAGTATTTTACCAAGCTCTTCCAAGAGCTCTATTTTTTTCCACATATTGTGTCTTACCAAAATTTCAAACAGGAAATTTTCTTATATACAGAGCCAAGTCTTAATCTGTGGTGGGTAATTTGTGTTTGAAGTAGTGTACAATAAAATTTAACCAAGATTTTATTTCTGGGAACTAATTCTCCTCTTGGCCAACAAACAGATAATACTTACCCTTATTCCTCAGAGTAGAAGAATAATATAAATTGAACCCAATTAGGGACCTAAAAATAGTTTACGAAATATTTAATGGTACTTAGAACCATCTGAAATGAGAAACCTGTAATCACTTGAGGTATTTTGGCAATTGTACATAATCAAAAATGAAAATCAAGTACTAGATGTTCAAACTGTTGTTTTCATATGCTGCAAAAATTTAATTGGGAGCCTGAAGGTGCTTACAGCTTTTAATTTTCTGCTGAATGTTAGAAATGTATCTATTTACTTTGTGTACTATTTTGCTGACTTCTTCAAACCCAAAAATGTAAGTCCTCACCAATATGACCCAACTTTTATCATTTTGCACATTTATTAATGTGCCTGTATAAAAGAGAGTATGTAAACATGGTCCTATGAGAATGCAGAAGGAGAAGGAAAAAACCCTACATATCATTTTAAGATAACCCTATTGTCTCCATTAGACTTACTCATTCACCTAAGTTTGTGGTTTTCAATGAGAAAAGCTTCTCCACGGAACAGCAAGAAGAGTTTGGTTAAACAACTGTGTGGTATCTTGCAGATACATAATAAAGTTCAATAGGAAATTGAGTTTAGTGTACACTTCTAGCGTATCTTAAAAACATAAATTCATCCAAACAGCAAATCACCAAGACCAGCGTTATTTCTCCCTAAGCATTTAATTAAATAAATCTCTTGGACTCAACAAGGACCATGTTCCAGTGCATGCTGGATTTCAGTTGTGCTTGATCCACATTAGTTTTGTATTTCAGCCTAAGCTATAATAAGCTGTCTAGAGTATTTATAAATTAGAACCTATTTCCCCTCTCCAGGTAGTTTTCCAAGAAGCATATCAATGAAAGCTATCACTGTTTAAATAAAATGATTTGGCATATCTCACTGCACAGGGCAGGAGGATACATTTTCTTTAGGAGAATTTATTAGTGAATGAAATCAAGAAATAGGAAATAAAGATAAATGTTTGAACACTGTTAATGCTTTTTAGTTCTTCATTTTATATTCATTTCAGTTTTAGAATACCATATTGGCTTCTTTTTAATTAACAAAATAGTACTTAATAAAATTAGGTTGGAAGTTACAAATATGAGGACAAAAAATCACAAAGTTCTAGGGTCAAGTTCTATAATTTTCCTAGAACACTATTTTGGCATTAAGCCTGAAACGAGGCTCAATTCCCATGACCCTGAGATCGCGACCTAAGCTGAAACCAAGGGTCGGACACTTAATAGACTGGCACCCCAGAAATTGCCTTCTTATATATAACTTCTTGTGAAAAGGCAGAAACTAGCATTTTTTGTTTGTTTTTGTTTTTATTTTAGCTAAAAATATTCATAGAGTAAGACAAAAATCAGAAATATAATTAATAGTGCTTACTCTACTGGGTATTTTCTTTATCAGGGAAACATAGAATGTTTTATATGATAGCTTTTATGTATATTTCAAAGAGCATTCTATCATATTAATATGGACTATAAGCTATCTTCAATGCATTCTTTATGAAGGTTCCAGAAAACTTTAAAAACTGCCCTTTATAGTTGTGGTCAATAAATATTTCATAAGATGCCCACACTTGTGAAACAAATCAAGAGGACATTGTTTATTGTTCTAACCTGCAATGAAGACTTTGAAGAGGATCCTAAGACTTAAGTAGAATCAGACAATTAAACTAAAGATGGGGTGGGTACGGGTTTGATTTGGAAGTGGCAGTCCGAAGTTGGTGCATTAAGGGTAGCCTGATGGGAGGGGACCCATCATCAGTCATTACTAAAACAGAAGTAAGAATAAATTCTTTTTTGATAGAGTGGGTATATTTAGGATCAAATAGGGAGTCATTTAAAACTGCGAAGTTATGCTCAATTATGTTATAGTATCCTAGGCTGAACAGTTTTAACTTTTGGGGAGTAAGAAAAGAAAGATTTCCACTAAGGGTGAGAAAATAAAAGAGAAGAAAAGGGGAAGGATTATTTAGTCACTGTGAGGCTGATTTTCCCAAGAGCAAGAGACATGGGTGCTGGGCAGGCCTTGAAGGGGGCAGCGGCTGTGGGCCAGAGCTGCAAATTTCACTGTCTAGGGGGACATCTGCTCTGGACATTTCAAAGTCACCCCAAAGTTGATGTGTCTGAAGCTAACTCATTACTCCCAAACTTGATCCTTCTCTTTTCAAACTTGATCTTTCTTTCTTCCATATTTTGGTAAATGGCATGCCTTTCACCCTTTACAGAAGGAAAATAAACCCAGGACTGGGTTTAATTTAATTTAATTTAATTCTTTCCCCACTTCTCCACGTCCAATCCATCAGCAACTCCTGCTGATTCTACTTCCAAAGTGTATCTGGAGTCTTTCACTCTCTCTCCTCTTCAACTCTTAGCATGTACTCTAAACAACCATTCTTTTTTGCCTATATTAATGCAGTAAGCTCTTTTTTTTTTTTTTAATGCAGTAAGCTCTTAACTGACCTCCCTATTTACCCTAGTCCCCAGTTAAATCCATTCTCCACATTGCAAACAGAAATTGTGTCGCACCTTGGCTTTCTAATACATTTAGAATAAGGCCAAAATTACTTGCTTGGGCTACATAATCTGGTTCCCGACTTCATTTTTTATTGTTATGTTAATCACCATACATTACATCATTAGTTTTTGATGTAGTGTTCCATGATTCATTGTTTGTGCATAACACCCAGTGCTCCACGCAGAACGTGCCCTCCTTAATACCCATCACCGGGCTAACCCATCCCCCCACCCCCCTCCCCTCTAGAACCCTCAGTTTGTTTTTCAGAGTCCATCGTCTCTCATGGTTCATCTCCCCCTCCGACTTACTACATTTTTAAATCATTTCCTACTTACCTTACCGAACTATAGCCTCACTGGCCCTCATTTGTGTTCCTGCAGCACACAGACAACTTCAATGCTTTTGCGCTTGTCCCTTGTGTCTAGAACTCTCTTTTCTGAGATATTCACATGGCTGACTCCTGTCAGAGAAGGTATCTGTGGTCAAAAACTTATAGTAGCCACTCTCAAATCATTCCATCACATTTTCCTGTCCTTACTTATTTTCCTATAGCACTTATCTTCTCTTTACTCGCTTCTATGGTCTTTCTCTTTCATCTCAAATAAAAGTCCTGTAAAATCAGCCACTTATCTGTGTTGATGTATACTATATCCCCAAGGCTTAAAACAGTTCTTGGACTGCAGTTTAATGTAGTTGGTGCTCACGAACTAACTGTAGACTGAATAAATGAAGGGTTAAATGGTGCTGGGTTACAAGATAAAGAAGGCACTTGGAAATAAAGAGTGGAAGAATTTTGTGCAATGTCTCAAGAAATCATCCTGCACCCCTTCTTCTTACTAAACTAAATGGAAACACTTCCTTTGAACCAAGATTTAGAGGATACTTGATCCAACTCTATGAAGTATTGGGTTCATTATCTTTTACTCTGCCTATATCCTCTGCACTACTCTACAACAATAAACATGGATTTCCCCATGTCAGTTACTGATAGAACTTTATAGTTTTGTGTCTTTGGTGTCACAATGCATGAGGTTTCTTACAAAATATCATTTGTATTATATTTTTTCAGGGAAAATGTCGAGGGCATAAAGCAAGACTGGAATATTTTTCCTGAAAGCCACATGGGATGCTCATGCCATTAGAATTTACCTTAATCTTAAATGCTCTGTGGTTTGAAGTGAGAAGAAAGCTCACAGTTGGTCATCAGGAAACACCTCTTTGTGTACCCCAAAATCCTTCCTGCAGATAAAAGCAGCCACTCTGTGGGACCATAACTCTACTATAGCTGGATAGTAATCCACTGACTCCCATTATATCTTCATGAAAATCTCTTCCCTTTTTAGGAACTTGTAACTAAAAATTGACTACATTCTATTTTGCTTGGTCCAGTAAGTGAGAAATATTTTAAAAAGAGTCACTGTGTAATATGATCTTAGATTGTATTCTTAACACTATATATAGCACAGATAAATTAGTTTTTAAAGATAATGTATAAAAGTTATGAATGCCTGTCAAATATTTTCCAATTTAAATACTTATGGTTGGATATAGTCGACTGATTAGAATACAAAGGCCAGAGACTTTGGGTCAGAGTGGGCATTTGCTATTGTGAGTGTCGGCTTTTCTGATTGAGTTCTTGAATTGAAAATTCTGAACTTCTGAATGCTGTAAATTCCATAGTTTGAATGATTTACCAATCTTCCATCCATCCACATTTGGTTCTTTATCCATTGGGAGGCATGTTGCCTAAAAAGGCCGGGTATAACTGAGTAACAGCACTGAGAAAGGCTAGAATTGTAATTCTTTTTTCTTTTTTTCTCCAGCTGGGTACCAGGTGTTTTGTTGATCAAGAGAGACTATTTCACTGACTTACAAAAAATATAGGTGAAGATTAACATGGAAGGTCTTTTTTCTTTTTTATCTTCTTATGCTTAGTAATAAAAACAAAAATAAAGTTGCTCAGAATCAGACATTGATAAAACACTAGTAAGGGGGGGAAATAATCAACCTTGGGATAAATGTGAATCTAACACCTCAGGATAACTCAGGACTGTCCTTTGCTGGTCTAATGTAGATTCTAATCCTATTCCTATCTCTAAATTTTGCATGGTAAAATGGCATTTAAACTATAGAGTTGAAAAGCAAGTTTAAGTATGGTGGTTTCTTATAGATTCATTGTATTAGCTTCATAAATAACCATAGATCACTAGAATCATAACCTGCGTCAAAGCTTTATCTGGGTGTAAGATCAGTATCTTATCTTTAATGTCTCCATGAGAAACAGCTTTCTTGGTAATGCATAGCAATGTACAGCTTCAATGTCAGAATATTTTTCTTGACAGTTTTCCCTTCCTTTTTTTGTTTTTTTGTTATTGTTCAACTTAGAGAGGAAAAGACTTTTTTTGGTAACCTCAAGGTTAAACTTCCCAAGATGTTTTGGCACTTTACTGTGACAACTACTCAACAGACCCAAATAGTAAGAAAGGCATGTACAAACAATACAATTTAAGCCTATGAAATGCCTGTAAACAAATTATTACTCTGCAGAGTGGTCTATTATGACTACTTATATTTGATGATGTTGATTTTAATCTCACAGTCCCCAAATGATTGGAGCCCCAGCCAAATAGAAAATCACTGGCCTCCAGGATTTTGAAATCTCTCTTTGCCTGAGATCAAGGTCTGAACTTGTGCAGAGAAAGCCTTCAACTATATTGATTTGATTACTTTTCTTTTCTTTTTTCTTTTTTTGGTGGAGGATTATAGCAACAGCGCTTAGATGTGTGTTTTCTACGTGAAATAACATAAAAATTTCATTTCGATAAATATTTATGTAGCAACAAGTATGTAATGTGTGCTCTATTAGGTCCTGGGTGTACAGTGTAAATAAAACAGACATGAACAGAGACATCTTAATTGTTGGCAACAGATAGTGGTTAACTCAAGTGGAAGAGAAATCTTGAGGAAGGATATTAAGAATTCTCCAAAATTAATGGAAAGTGGAAAACTAGTCAAGAACAAATAATTTACACTGAATAGTCAGTGTCAGTCCTCATAGGCCTTATAGAGATGTGTGGGAGAAATACAATAACCAAGAAAAAAAGTATCAGTATATCATTATAATGTGATGCTGGTGCTCTTAAAGAAATAGAGGGCCAAGATAGAGAATAACAATGTCTGGGTGAGAATAGGAAAAAAAAAAAAAAACTCTCCCGTTTAAGCTGAGAAGAAGGATGAAAAGAAGCCTCCCAAAATGATTTTTTAAAATTATCTTATTATTAATATTGTTTTATTGCATCATTCTACCTGAAGGAGATCTGACTGATACTTAGGGGCTAGGGCTGGGTCTGATGGGCAGTGATGATTAGGGAAGGGTTCCAGGTAGGGGAAATAGTGCTTATAAAGTTGTCATGGCAGAAAGAAAACCAGGATTGGGGAGCCTATGTGGCTCAGTCGGTTGAATGTCTGACTCTTGGCTTTGGCTTACATCATGATCTCAGGGTCCTGAGATTGTGGGGTTCTGTGCTCAGCGGGGAGTCTGCTTAAGATTCTCTGTGTCCCTCTGCCCCTGCTTGCACGCTCTCTCTCTCTAAAATAGAATAAATAAAATCTTAAAAAAGGAAGGAAGGAAGGAAGGAAGGAAGGAAGGAAGGTAGGAAGGAAGGAAGGAAGGAAGGAAGGAAGGAAGGAAGGAAGGAAGGAAGGAAGGAAGGAAGGGAGAAAGCAAGCCAGGATTTATTTAATGGGCTTAAAGGAGACCAGTGTGGCTGAAGCTGAGTTGGGGAGGGAGAGGATAAACTGAGATGAGGTTTGGGAGTTAGGCAGTGATCCTAACTCCAGACTTTGGAATCTATTTGAGGGAAAATTGGAAGTTTTAAAGAGTTTTAACGAAGCCAGTGTATATTTATTATTTCCATTTATTAAAGGCGATTTTGGCTGCTGTGCGGAAGACAGATCAGAGAGAAGCTGGATGATGAGCAATGTTACACATGACAGTGACTGATGTTGTCACTGATGTCTTACATCAACATGGTGGCAATATATATTGGAGAGAAGTGGTCAAATTCAAGATATGGATGAGAATATACATGTAAGGAATTGTTGACAGATTATATACTAATTTCAGTAGAGTGACCTTCAGTTCTTGAATGGAGAACTTTCACTTATGTGCATGATATAGCTGCATTATTTCAGGTCTTTTGACTGCAAATGACCAAAATCTAATTACAATTAGATTAAGGAAAAAAAGAATTTATTGGCTGGTATGATTGGGAAATCTAAGGGTGGACTAGGGCTTTAGGCAAAACTGTGCCCAAGCCCATAGATTATTTTTGAAAGTTGTATCAACCTCTTCGTTTCTGTCTTTTTAAAAAAATATGTTATTCACCCTTCTTCAAACTTCAGGGCACATTGTCTCAGGCAGCACCAAGTTAAAAACATCAGAGGAATCAAAGAAATTTCCTCATTCACAACCTGCATTTTGTGTCTCTGAGAAGGATTCTGATAAGTCCTTCTCGGGTGTCCTATGCAACAGTGATGAAGCAGTATGTCTAGGGTCTGATGCATATGCTTATTTCTTGGGAAGCAGCAGCTATTACTCTATGGAGGTATGAGGGAAACCTTACCCTGTGTACCAAAACAAACAAACAAACAAACAAACAACAAACAAACAAACAAAGCCATGGCCATCCACTGCAACTATATAGAAAGACAAAAAACAGTACTTGACATTCAGGAGCTGGCCTGGATTCAAGCAAGACCCTTAGTGTTCTTCTGTCAGATATAAACAATTTTGCAGAACATAAACATCCGATAAGGCAATGCTGTGACCATTATGGCTCAAGGAAAAATAATACCACCATGTAGTCATGTCTGAACACAGATAAAATATGTGCACTGTCCAAGCCCCACAAATTGCCCCAAAGCTATCTTGACTAACTATGAGAAGAAACAGCTTCTTTACCAATTGCAGGGTTAGCCTGGGTTTTTTATTACAATGCCAAATCATAGAATTACCCTTGCTTCCTGAGAGCCTCCAATCCAGAGCCCAGTCCTGCTTTCTTAGATCCTTTCCCTACATCACCTAACATAAACCCAAATCCTGTAACAAGTCGTTCCTAATACCTCCCTACCGAGAAACCCCATGGGTCCTTATGATGTGCATTTATCCTCACAGCAACAAGCAAAAACTCAACTCATTCAGCTATAACGTTATTCCTGGTGGTCTTTAGCAGAGGGCATTGGTATCAGTATTTTTATCATTAATAAATACAAAACAAACAACAATAACAATAACAACCAAAACTTTATTTAAGTTTAAGAGAAATAACCAAGTAGCCACCAGTAAATTTCATCCAGCTCTGCTTGGAATTCTTTCTCTCCTCATCTTTTCATTTTGGGGAATATTGCAAAAACCAGCAATAATAAGGAGCCTAGAGACAAGTAATCACCATATCATTACTATTGTGGTGATGCACTTGATCTTGTATGAGATACCGTGTCACTCCTCATGTTCTACATACATTAACTGGCTCCACTGTGACATAAAGTCTGTCCCAATTATTTGATTAATGAGGAAGGCATGATGCTTCACTTTAGCTATCAATCTGATAACACAATACTATCAAGCTTCCTATGGCTTTCTCTAATTTTAATCATTCATGTTTTTCCCCAGATTTTTCTCTAGGACTGTACCAGCCAAAAATTGGCCATAGCCATGAGAAAGAAATCACCTTTGTTTATGTCTATTTCATGGCTCTTAAAGCAGGTTGAATTTTCAGGCAAGGTGAGTATTTTATGCCACTTAGAGAGGGGATGGACAGATTTAGGATGGTCTTTGTTGAAATTGTTGCTTCTTGTATGTTCTTTTAGCAACCAGCTCTGACTGAATTGTACATAGATTACATGATTTGTCTGAATGTCTATCTGTTTCTTAGAGGGAATATTCATTTATTCAACTGTAAGTTCTTAATAACTAGCTAGCATTGTTCCTGATATAAAATGGGTACTTAATAAATGTTGAATGAATGAAAGGATACTATTATATATCAACTTCATTGTTTTCCCATTGCTCCTAAAACAAAACCCAAACTCTGTCCATGAACTGCACAGCTTGATAGAACAAAATCTCCAAGTTGGCCTCATACCCTATTAAAGACTCCACCTGGACTTTTAAAAGTGTACCAAACCATTAATATCCAGGACTTGTAGTTTCTTCAGGTGAAATGATCATTTCGAGCACTTCATAAGCCAGTTTTTGCTTACTTTTCAAGTCTCAACTTATCTTTCTTTCAGGGCAGTCTTTTCTATTACTCTAGGTAAAATTACCTCTCACATTTATACCACCATATTTATTTCCTTTATAGAATTTGTACCAATTTCTAGGCTTCTTATTTATTTATTACCTTGTGTACAGTCTGTTTGCCTACCTGACTGTGAGTTCCATGAAGGCAGGTATCTTGTTGGCATAACTCAATCTGTAGTGCCTGTCATGGGGCTTGGTGTTTAGTAGGTCCTCCACAAGTGTTTATTGACTTTATGAATAAAAGAGTGAACGAGAATTGATTTTGTAACTGACTAAAGGGATTCATCTTCTTCCAGGTGGAGCTAGATAGAATAATATCTGCTGTATGCATTTAAAGTTTAATTTACTATTGTGTCTGTAATAATAAAAAGGCAGTGTTGAAATATAGACACATTCTAATTAGATTACTCTTTACCCTCCTTAATCTTTGATTTGGCTGGCATCTTTTAACATTTTGGACCTATTATTATTTGCTACCCACAACCAGTATTTAGTTTAAATGGCTTTATCAACTATGCATACATTTTAATCAGCTCTTATTCCATGTTGGAGTATAGTTCAATTCTATTAAATAATTCACTCTGCCATTAATGGTGCTGCCTGTTAAATATGGTGTTTTGGAGAAAATCCATATTACTGAACATTCACTGGTGACATGAATTATCTCCTGAAAATGGTGTTGTGATTCAATGCCATAAGTTATTTGGACAGCTCTTACGGTAACTCTGTTTCACTCAGTAACACCTCATAACTCACTGCTGTCAGCTGAAGAGGGTGGGAGGAAGTCCCCTGGTCCTATATGCCCTCTTCCATGAGTCCTCCTTCCATTCCTTCTTGGACAGGAAAGCTCTGTCAGAGTAATCACTGGTAGAATTTCCCTCTGAACTTCATGGCTTATGCTGTAATTGTTTTTAATCTACAACAATTAAATAACCTCTTGAAAGAAATGGAAAGATTTTGATTCTTTCAGTTCCCAGTGTATTTATCTTCCAACTTTCTGGGACAAATATTGCATTAAGACATCCTTACTTCTTCATGTTCCCTTTGGGACGAAAAGGCTTATTTGCAACTTAATGAGGTCACCCAAGAACTGTCTGAACTGTGCCACGTCACTATGCTGTGTTAGAAATAACAGAAGGAAATATGAGGGGGAAAATTTTAAGGTTAGGAGGCAGAATTGATACAATTATCTGTCATTTCAGATGAATGCCAGAAGATGGCAGTCCTATTTGTTCAGAACTTTATGAATTTTGCAAGACCCATGAGTCCTCTTTGGTTTTAACATGATCATAGCTCATGAAGAAAGCCAGAAATTGGTTTTTGTTACTATAGAAACCAAATGGAATGACTTAAACTTTTTTTTCTTTTTAAAGAAACAGTCTAAAAGTCAGGTAAAAACAGAGTACTAAAGGAAAAAATCTAGGGAAAACAAAACACTTAATTTTTTCCCCTTATGGCAGCATTGTGAAAATGCTGGGCCCTCAAAATTTCTTTTGGATAATTTTTTTCTTTTCTTTTCTTTTTCTTTCTTTCTTTCTTTCTTTCTTTCTTTCTTTCTTTCTTTCTTTCTTTCTTTCTTTCTTTCTTTCTTCTTTCTTTCTTTCTTTTTAACAGAAATACATTCAAGTTGACTTTGAAATTGTGTATTGCTTTAAAAACAAATTAACTTAATTTATATTGTTGTAAGTGCAATAAATATACAAGCAGGAACCTGAAATTATTTGTTTCAGTACAAGAAATAGACCAGACTTTTCATGCTTTTTAGTTGGGTATAAGAGAATTCAATACAGAAATAGTCCAAAACAGTGCTAGACTTTGAAAACAAAATTCTTCTGTTTCTGCCTCCTCCTCAAGATGTTATTAATTCAGATAATTTGCAATTACTTTTGTTGAATTTATTTATTATGAGATCTACAGGTTACAATGATTATTTTTGACTACTCCAATGGCACATTTAACATTAGGACACTCAATGTCTCTCCTTGTATTTAGGACTTGATGAAGCCTATGTTTTATTACATTCTAATTTTACATGGAATCTGCTAACTAGTGAGCATAAGCAATACATACAAAAACTGCATTTTAAGAAAGCACTTTCTTCTCTATGCTGCGAGGAAACAATCGCATGGCCATGGATAGAGATAACTCACAAGGAAGGGGTACTCTGTAGGATAATTAAAAGGGGCTAATACAAACTGAATAACTATTACTCCCTCCTTGATTCTCAACCTCTAAAACCCTCCATTAGCTTCACCTGGGATGTCTGACTCTGCTGAATCTCTTAGACTCTACAGTCTATCAGGATCCAAGGCCTATAAGGCCTGGTTTAGCCCAGCTTTGTATGGTTCAGCATTTTCACACCACATAGTTGGTATGCCTCTGACCTTGGACACCAGTCTGGATAACTGGGTTTTTCACTTTCCTTGAAATCTACTCCTACCAAATGTCTCTCTTCTATTACCTGGACTCTTGCCTCATACCATAACCCTTGTTTAGGTGAGCTACTATCCCTATTCCTTAACATTAAGTCACTGCTTTATTCTACTACTGTTCTGGGGAGACAAGAACTCTGGCCTCAAACCACAGCTAGGTCACTGCTAAGGGCATGCTATCTAATGGCTGACTCCCACTGTACCCACTGAGGCTCTGCCTATTCTTCCAGGACTACCCCTTCCACCCCTCTCTTCCCCTATCTCTTGAGATACATTCCCTTAATGCCTTAGTCACCCATGGCCTCATCTAGACTGTGATCTGGTGTCACAAATAGACCCTTGCCTGTGTTTTGCTTGTCTGATGAAAACTTAACAGCTGTGTTTGCAACTTAATATGCTCCTAAATGATGCTCACAACTCCAAAGTAGCACTCTCGGTTCTGGGGTTTGGCTTTGTATTTACATGGAGGAAATGCTACATAATAGGTGTCGCTGCATACCTCTTCCTATTCTCCCATCACGTTGGGAGCTTGAAATCAGCCATTCTGGGAATATTTACCCTATGTAAATTTGCAAGCCCTAAAAAATCAGGCTTCCCCTCCCTCGTCCCCCACTCTGGACAGCAAGTGTTAAACAATTACCAGAACATCACTATCCTTCAACCTTTAATTGTTCAACACTCTCCTCTCCTTAAAAGTGTTTCCTCAGCCAGTTTTATTACAAGAAATGTTGCAACCATTCACCTACGGTGTTCAAGCCAGGGCCTTGAGAACAATCTCTGACCTCTACCTGTGAAGTGCTCCTAACTCTGGCCTAGTGATGTTCAGGTAAGTACAAATGCTTTGCCTGTGCTGCAGCAACATCTTCTTGGTAGCCTCCACACTGCTTCCTCTCTGATCCCTTTTCTACTGTACAGTAAGGGTGAATTTTCTAAAGAGAAAGTCTTTTCTCCCATTGAAATCCTTCAGTGGTTTCCTCTTAAGAAGGAGGCTCTCAAAGTGTGATCTGGGGATCAACAGAATTAGCAATTCCCAGAAATTTGCAAAAAATGCAAATTCATAGGCCCCTCCGTTAGACTTATTGTATCAGAAACTCTGGGGGTGGGGTCCAGGTGGGGTCTGTTTTAACAAGCCCTCCAGGTGATTCCCGTGCACACCTAAGTTTGGGAACCACTGACTTAGAGTGAACTTCAAACTCCTGTACTGTTTATAGGGTCTCTAAAAATCCTTTCTGATTTACCCCTCCCCTAAGCTTCCTTTTCTTGCTCTCCAACTTGAATTCCTTGCTTCAGCAATATAAAAATGCATTCATTTCCTTTATTCAGGATTGTTGGCTTTCACCAAGTCCTCTTTGGTAACTGGCCCTTTGCATATGGCAATGGTTAGGTTTCTTTCCTTCTTTCTCCCTCTGTCTTCTCTTGCCAGACATTGTTCCTTCCATCTTCAGGGTTCCCCATTTCTTTATCAGAGGAATACTTAAACTTTTTTTTTTTTTTTTTTTTTTTTTTTTTTTTTTAGGAGAGCGAGAGCACACTTGAGAGCACTGGGAGAGACAGGGGAAAAAGGAGAAGGGAGTGTAGGGAGAGGGGTAGAGGGAGAGGGAGAGAGGATTTCAAGCAGACTCCTGCTAAGCACTGAGCCCCCAGATACTGGGCTGGATCTTATGACCCTGAGATCAGGACCTAAGCTGAAACCAAGAGTCCTTTGCTTTACTGACTGAGCCACCCAGGCACCCCTGCTTAACCATTTTTGTAATCCAGGATTTTAAAGGCAGTTGCATGTCCAAAGAGAGCAATGTAGAATATGACTATTTTATCTTATTTAGCATAATCCTCAAATCCTTAATTGCATATTTCAAATAAATTGTAACTATAGCCTTATACATCATATTGATACAGAATAATTTAAACAATTGAAATCTACTTTATTCTTAACATTAAAATAATCTTTCAGTAAAAATTTATTTAAAGTTTTATGACTGCCTAATATCTTTATCAATAATAAACTTGGAGAAGCAGGAACACAGTTTCCCTTTCAAAAAATTATTTGTATAATGAAAGAGAATCCAATTTATGTGGAAAAATAGGCATTGGTAACATAGTAACATAGTTCCTGGATTTGTACTAAGGCATACTGAAAAAGAAAACATTAAATAAAAAATAAGCTTTATACTTTTTTATTTTTTATTTTTTTATTTTTTTTAAGATTTTATTTATTTATTTGAGAGAGAGAATGAGAGATAGAGAGCATGAGAGGGAAGAGGGTCAGAGGGAGAAGCAGACTCTCTGCTGAGCAGGGAGCCCGATGCGGGACTCGATCCCAGGACTCCAGGATCATGACCTGAGCCGAAGGCAGTTGCTTAACCAACTGAGCCACCCAGGTGCCCAAATGAGCTTTATACTTTTGGAAATAGAGAAATCACATGCTGAAGAATTTGGTGTGTGGTGCCGAGAAATGGATGAAGGTGGTCAAAAGGTACAGACTTTCAGTTATAAGGTAAATAAGTTCCAGAGAATTAAGTTATAGCACAGTAACTATAGTTAACAATAGTGTATTGTTTAAAAAAAGAAAAAGAAGAAGAAGAATTTGCATTCTCTCTTTACCATACTGGAAAATTTAATATAAACAAGGCTGTCAAAATTTGTTGATTTTTCAAAATCATTGTGTATTCTAGTAATGTCTTTGAGTGTTTTATGTCTATTTTGAATAATAAATGCTGCATATTCCTGGTAGATAGTACAATAATTTTTTAAAATTTCATATTTTAAAACAAAATTTTTGAGCTTCAATTTAGTAGGAAAAGAACACTAAGAAGCACAGTTATTTCAAAGGTGAAAGTGTCACCAAATGCCACTGGATGCTCTCAACATGAACCTATCTTTATTGTCTTTTTCTTTGACCTCTTAAAATGAGATCGTTTTAATACTTCCAACCATCTGATAGGATCTGAGAAAATACTATACCAGCCATCAAAGTAAAAAAAAAAAAAAGTTCTTGATTTGGAGCATACACAAAATCAAAAAAGACTAAGAAGTGAAGGGAAGAAAATTTCTCTTTATCCCTTATAATCCCCAGTGATTTATGGAAAAGTTGTTTTGATTAATGTATCGTGATAGAATTAGGTTGACCTTTCCTCTTCCTTTGGTGCCAAAAGCTTATAGCTGTAGTTGTTATGTACCTCTCTCTTAAACAGCCAACCACCTGGACCATTTCTATGGACTCCTGCATCCTGGATTTGGAGTGATTCCCTGCATTCTCAAAACGAATGAGCTTAGGAGATGCAGAGAACAGATGCACAAAATCAGGCTCCTCATTATTTAGAAGCATTTCTAAGACACAAGGGATTCTATTCTCTTTGTTGTCTGTGCTTTTAGGCATACACACAAATAAATTAACTATTTTTTTTCATTAGCTTATTGTGTGGGTTAAATAAATTAATACAGGTAATGCACTTAGAATAGTGCCTGGCACATAGTGTTTGCTATTATTTGTATTCAAGCCAGTAACGTTTATTAAACACTTCTGCCAGTAAATGGATTGCACATGAAATATATGGCAGGGCCCTGCATACCCCCTGTATATAACAAAAAAGACAATCACTAAAATTGTGTATGCATTGGAGAAGTGTCCCTTGTGTGTGTGTGTGTGTGTGTGTAAAATGTATAAAAAACACATTTTATTATGGGAAATTTTAAGCAGACACAAATTAGAGAAAATAGTATAGTAAGCCCCAACTGCCCATCCTCCAGCTTCATCAATTAAGAATACTTTGCCAGTCTAATATTTCACCTATTCTCCCATCCATTTTGAGAATATTTATTTATTTATTTATTTATTTATTTATTTATTTATTTATTATTTATTTAAAGATTTTACTTATTTATTTGACAGGGAGAGACACAGCGAGAGAGGGAACACAAGCAGGGGCAGTCGGAGAGGGAGAAGCAGGCTTCCCACAGAGCAGGGAGCCTGATGCGGCTCGGTCCCAGGACCCTGGGATCATGACCTGAGCCGAAGGCAGACAGACGCTTAGCGACTGAGCCACCCAGGTGCCTCCGTTTTGTGAACATTTAAAGCGAACCCCATTCAACATATTTTCTTTTTAAGTATATCAATACATATCAATAGCATATAAAAAGTGTCCCTTACATTAACGTGGACATAAACTCTTAGGTTTGAGTGAGAGTAGAAATTAAATGAGGGATTCTGGAATCGTCTCAACATTTAGATTTAGGTTCACCCATAATTCCGAGTAGTTTCTATATGTCAAGTGTCATATGTCAATTTCACATTTAGATGTAGCCGTGACTGTTTCAGGAGAGGAAACAGAGGCTTGGGGGTGGAGTGATTTGCTCAAAATGGCACATATGAAACACAGAAGAATCTGAATTTGAACCTGGGACTTCTGACCCCAGATCTGGAGTTATTCTCACTGTGCCTTAGCCAGCTAAAACCTGACCTTGTCAGGAAGTGGTGCTCCTGGGCTAACTGCTTTCTGTTTCAGCTCTTAAGATCCCCCTGGCATTCTAGGAGAGTGACCATACAATCTTGTAGTAGCCATCGGCATGAAACCAGTCTCTGAGATGAGTCTGGGGGTGAGGAAAGCCAGAGTCACAGAGACTAGATGATTGGTGTATGTATGATTGACTAGGCTATGGCAAATTTCAGAGGGAAGATTCTTGCTTATAAAAAGAGTTACCAGGCTATTAAAATGTCCTATTATGCTTCCTAAATGGTAATCCAGTAATCTTAAAATGTTGTCAGTTGTTGGTGTTCCTAATTGTTTCCTTGACATGGTGGAAATTATTCTGTGATATAGTTAATATCATAAAAGCATCTTAAAAATAGCCTCAGGAAAAAAAAGTCTGTTTCTGTTTCATTCTTTTTTTTTTCCTTTAAATTTTTTTATTGTTGTGTTAATCACCATACATTACATCATTAGTTTTTGAAGTAGTGTTCCATGATTCATTGTTTGTGCATAACACCCAGTGCTCTATGCAGAACGTGCCCTCTTTAATACCCATCACCAGGCTAACCCATCCCCCCACACCCCTCCCCTCTAGAACCCTCAGTTTGTGTTTCATTCTTATTAGAAGCTAATTATTTTCACACTTCAGACTTTAAATGTTCACTAAATCCCTTTTTTGTTGTTGTTCTTAGATATTGGTTCATTGTCTTTTCATGTCATTCTTTTTGCCCATTCTGTATTTCCATGAACTATTGCTCCACAGGCTTTATGTTACTACCAAAGTTGGTCCCTAAGTGAAGCAAATTGGTCAGTGAAATGAACAACTCATTCACTAAAGCCACCTACCTTCAGTGAGTTGAAGATGACAGATGTAATTACCTAAGACTATTTTATCACTGCCCAGATAACGACTGTATTTAAAACTACCATCCTTAAGTATCTTTTAAAGATGAATATTTCTAACAGAACTCAATGAATGGTCTGTAAAGCTCTAAGCAAATAATGAACCATCAAGAGAAAGTCAATGAATGATAACCAGTTTTGGGGGAAAAGCTGGCATAATTTTCTGTCTATAAAAGTTTATCGGACATTGAAGCATGTTAGACCAAAGAATATTAACTTGTTGCAAGTTAAACATGATTAATACTTCTCTGGGAACCCATTTCTCTCATAATTCTTTCTCAAATTTTGTACTTTTTCTGAACTTTCTGAAACATTAATCCTTAGAATAGTTCTCAGAATACCATGGATCTCACTGACATGCATAATTCATTACCATTAAGTGCTGTTGGTAGGAGAAGTGAGCAAAGAGGGGGAAGTAATATATGCAAGAGAAGACATCTATTCTGGCCACCTGGAAAAGTGGACAGATTAATTCATACTATATAACATTGGTGATGGTATTCCTAGAGTTAAAGTCTCAATTCGTGTAGAAATTATTGCATGTAGGATTCTGGATATGCATTGGAAGCATTTTGAAAGAGAATGTCCACATATTTATGTTTAAGTACAGAAAGATCTATTGATACCCCCTTCTTCCTCCTAAACTGGCCATCCTTGAATAAGGCATTAGCAATGGATGGTGAAGACACAAAAGCTACACCCAGGCTTTTGGGGTCATTACAGAGAGACGAAATTTAAACAGGGAATGTGTTGAGATACTATCTGAAAGGTGGAGGTTGTACTTTTTCTAACAGGTCACTTTTGTGTGCTTTGTTTTTGTTTTTGTTTTTTGTTGTTGTTGTCAAGGAAGTGGAAATCAGAAGAGGTGGCACTGAGGAAGGAAGGTCCCTGCAGCCCGTGATTCCACATCTTGGGGAGAGTAATGATCTCCAGACTCCGCTTGACATTGCAGCTGCTGATTTTAAGTAGCTCTTGTTGCAACACCAGCAGCGTGTCTACATTTGTCTCTCTTTTTTCCATCCCTCCCTCATTGTGTTTCACACTGTAAACTGATAACATTACCTTAATCTGAGAAGTTTGTCTTCTTTCTTCCTTCTTAAGGAGGCAATTACAATTAGAGACAATGCTATATTGCCAATGCTTCCCTTTATGTCCCTCCTTAGGGCAATATTTCTCAAAATCTTCTCCTTGAAACCGTCTGTATTCTGTCACCTGGGAGGCAAGGACTTATTCAATGTGCAAACCTATTAAGTCAGAATCTCTGGAATCTTCATTTTTAACCTGCTCTTCTTGTAAACCTCCTCTCTGTCTCTGTCTCTCCCTTAGCAATCAAGAGCCCAAACTATTGGGCCTTCCTCATAACAGGCCAATTAAGGTAATGTCATGTATATGTAAGTGGCACTTACATGTATATGTAAGTTTGGCACAAACAATAGGCTGCAAAGAGTTATTCTTGCATAAAATCATAATGGAAGACTGATGATAATGCAGTGTTTCAACAAAATGAATTGGGAATGATTTTAAACATACGCACTCACACTTTTGTGAGCCTTTGTGTTTTTTCTTCCCATCCTGTGGGTTGGAAAGTCAAGAGAATCAGTAACCTCAGGTGAGACAATACCTATGAATTAATTTCAGTAGAAATAGGAAAATAAATCTTGGATTTTCTTTTTTGCTCCTGTGAGCTTATTCTTATGACCAAACATGAAATTATTTTAATTTGGTTGCTTTCACAAGATCATTAAGTCAGAAGGAGAGAGTCCTGAGAAGTGGGCCCAAGCAGGGATTCAGTGATGGATGCATATAAAGCTTAGCAAAGTGGAGGCCACTAAACAATAATAGGAAACATTCCTATGTAATATGCTATGTTATGTTGCCAGGTGCTATTCGAAGTGCTTTATATATATTTAATCATTCGCTCTATCATTATAACAGCTCTATGAGATAGGTTCCATTATTATACCCATGTTACAAATGTAAAACTGAGACATATAGAGTTTTTGCCCAAGGTTACAGAGCTAGTATGGGATAGAGCTGGGATTTTGAACCTATACAGACTGGATTTAGACTCAATGCTCTTAATCACTGTACAATATGGCAACAAAAACAGGAACTTCAATCCTACCTTCAAGGACGAGAAGATGTGAAACATTGCAAAACTTTTGGAAAGGAAGAATGATATGTAGGGACTAGTCCTCTAAGATAAAACTTTTTCTAAGACTAGGATAATTAAATGTGTAATTTAAATGATTAAACTATAGTAATTAGTGGGTGAAAATAGACTGGCAGATCGATGGAGTAGAATAGTTATCATGGAACCAGATCCTATAGTGTAATTCATGATAAATGAGACCTGATGAATCAGGTGAACGAGATGGATCATTCAAAATGTATTGCTGTGAGTATTGAGGAGCTAATTAAAAAATCCATTTTGATTTTACTTCACTCTATTTCATCTAAATAAATTTAAAAAGGATGAAAGAGCTAAACATAGAAATTGAAACTAAAACAGAAAATATAGGTGAATATCAATCTAATTTGTAAATGGAGACAAGCTTTATGAATCTGAATAAAATCTAACACCTACAAATGACCAATGCTTCTCACTGTATGTAAACTCCTTCAAATCAATAAAGTAAAACAAAACAAGCCTGAATTAAATGAGAAAATATGGAAATGTATTTGAAATAAAATATGACAGATTGTTAGTATTCTTTTTTTAAATTTTATTTATTTGTCAGAGAGAGAGAGAATACAGGCAGGGGGAGCAGCAGACAGAGGGAAAAGTGGGCCCCCCACTGAGCAAGGAGCCCAAGGCAGGACTCAGTTCCAGGACTCTGGGATCATGACCTCAGTTGAAGGCAGATGCTTAGCCAACTGAGCCACCCAGGTGTTTGGACAGATTGTTAGTATTCTTAATTTACAAAAACATTAAACGACTTCACAGAGGGAAAAATGCCCTAAAGTAAGCCACAGAGAATTGGACCAGGAGCATACTTTTTGCAAAAATAGAAAGACACGTGGTTAATTAACACTGGGAAGAGATTACTCTTACTAATAATGAGTAGGTAGATCATAGCTATGATATACCACTTCCCAGCAAATTATGAAAGATGTAACACATTAACAATTGCTCTCTGCCTTGGTGCTAGTGGAGGTCTAAGTTGGAAAACAAGATTTTGGGAAACTGTTACTGTGACCCAGAGCCTAACTTGAAAACAGGATGCAGGGAAACAACTGTGGGTGTGTTTAGAGAAACGGTGCATGATTCTGCATGGATGGGAGAATATTCAGCAGCATTTGAGACAGTTGATTTCTCTCTATCTCCTTCCTGATATACTTTCTTCATCTGCATTGTGGGACACCACATTTGTCCAGTTTACCTATAGTCTCTCTGGCTTTACTTCTTAGTTTCTTAGCTAATTCTTTCACTGTCTTCCTCAACATTTTATTGTCTAGCCACACCTACTTAGGAAGTGATTTCATCCACTTTTTTTAAATTAATTTTTTTGTTATGTTAAACACCATACATTACATCATTAGTTTTTGATGTAGTGTTCCATGATTCATTGTTTGTGTATAACACTCAGTGCTCCATGCAGAATGTGCCCTCTTTAATACCCATCACCAGGCTAACCCATCCCCCCACCCCCCTCCCCTCTAGAACCCTCAGTTTGTTTTTCAGAGTCCATCGTCTCTCATGGTTCATCTCCCCCTCCGATTACCCCCCTTCGTTCTTCCCCTCCTGCTACCTTCTTCTTTTTTTTTTCTTAACATATATTGCATTATTTGTTTCAGAGGTACAGATCTGTGATTCAACAGTCTTGCACAATTCACAGCGGTCACCATAGCACATACCCTCCCCACTGTCTATCACCCAGCCACTCCGTCCCTCCCACCCCCACCCCACTTTTGAGGCTTTCAATATCACTCATTTGATGTAGTCCGTCAAATTTATATCTCCAATCCAGTCTTCTCCCTTGAAGTCTTGACTTCCTTATCCAAACACCTATTGGTCATTTCCACTGTTACCCATCCTGGTCCAAGGCAAAGTCATCTTTCAACTGGATTGTGTAGTCCCCTAAATGGTGTTATTCCATTCTTATCCTCTATGTTCTTTTCTATGGAGCAGACAGAGTGAATTATAAAACAGTCATATCATGTGAGTTCTCTGCTCAAAATCATAATGCCTGCCCTTCTCGGGGAAAAAACAAGAGTCTACAGTAGTCTGAAAGACACTATCTGACTTAGCCCTAGCTACACCTCTGTAACGTCATTCTGCTCCAATCTCACTGGATTCATGGAAGATGAATGTATAATCCTATCCCAAGGCTTTTGCCTTTTTTTTCCCCTTTTCTTAGACTGCTTTTCCTCAAGCAAGCTAAATGACTTGCTTTCTCACATCCCTTAAATATTTCTTCATCATTTATTTTGCTCTTGATCCCTAGCATCTCTAAACATGCCATTTACTTATTAATTCTTTCCTGGCATTATAAAATGACCTCTATGAGAATAGGGAATTTTTAGTTTGCTGACTGTCCTATTTTTGGAGATTTCAAAATGCCTGGCATGCAGTTGGTCTACTAAATATTTGTGGAATGAATGAATGGACACGGATTCTAGCCTACGATTTCAGGATAAAAATAAAGTCTTAAAGGACCCAATCTAGCCCAAATAAAATACTACTATATAGAAATTTATCCCCCTCACTTAATCATTTCATAATTAGACTGTATATTTTCATGATTTTAAATGTAAAGTAGAAAATTATTGAGCTTTTTACTACTTTGCCTGAGATTCAGATTGCCCTTCTGTTAAGATTTTTTTTCTTTTCTAAAAGGCATGGAGCTTTGAAAAATGAAATAATTTCTCTACAAAGTGTTTTTTTATTATGTTAACATCTTTGTATTAAAATATAAGTGAGTCAAACACAGCTTTATAGTTTGTAATTGTGTTCTCAAGGGGAAAAAATTCAGCATTCTCATTGACATTAGTTAATACCCTCAATAAGAGTCTATCATATCATTAAGTATTATCCCCTGGTGTGAATAAGAAAAAGCACTCTTACAATCTTTTTAATTTATTGTTTTACATTACAACAAGACAACCATAATTATATAACTCGAGTCTCAATTTTTTGTGTGTGGTTCACATAATTTTAGTCAACTGATTTTTCACAATGAAGAGGTGTTGTTGGCTATGTCAAGCAAATTATCAAGAGATAGCACTTAAAAAAAGTACTGATCAAGATTATAAAAGTGGAATTCCATTCTTGTGAGGTTTTAAGAGTTTCTGTGTCAGTTCTTGTATAATGCATGAAGGATTTGAATTCTTTACTATTCATGCATGGATGGGGGAATATATTAAAAAGTCATAATTCATATTTATCCATGGTAAAAATGTTCAGTTTTCTACATGTCCAGTACTTTTTAGTTGTGCATGAATCATACATAGTTCAGGGCTCTTCACATTAAACCATCTCTTTTTGCTTTTAGCCTGTGGACATAGGATAGTATTGTTATTATTACTGAATACCAAGCCACCCCCAAAACTTTAAAATGATTTTTTACTTTTCATTGATTTGTTCTTTTTCTGCAGTTTGAACTGATAAGCTAGACTTCTTTAAAATTGAATACTTCTGTTCCTCAAAAGACATCATTAATAAGAGAAACGAATAGGCAAGCCACAGCCTCAGTGATCATATTTGCAAAACATACAACTGCAGAAAAAAAAAAAACTGGCACCCAGAATATAATGAACTCTCACAACTGAATAATGCAAAGACAAACAATCTAATTAAAAAATGGGCAAACTCTTTTGGTAGACACCTCACAAAAGAACGTATGCAAATGTCCATTAAACATATGCAAAATTGCTCAATAACTGTAGTCATGAGGAAATATGAATTAAAACTATAAGATACCAACACACATCCACTTGAGTGGCTAAAATTAAGAAGACTGATACTTAAATGTTGGCTAGGATGTGCAGTAACTCAAACACTCCTATGTTACTGATGGGGATGTAAAATGCACTAGCCACTTTGGGAAAATGTTGGCAGTTTTTCATAAAATAAAACATACACTTATCCTGTGACCCAGGAGTTTATCCCTTTGATATTTATTCAAAAGTAAGGAAAACGGGAAGATTTTTACAAATATACTCATACTCTATTCCAAATAGCTTCAAACTGGAAAAAAAAAACCTTGGTGTACATCAATAAGAGAATGGATGAACAATCTGTGATGTATTCACACAATGGAATATTAATTCAACAATAAAAAGAAATAATGCACTGATACAAACAAGAAGAATGAATCTCAAAAAGCATGCTAAGGAAAAAAGCCAAACACGAAAGCACATACCGTATGGCTCCATAGATCTGAAGTTCTGCAATATGCTAATCTAATCAGAATTGAGGGGGGAAAGCCAACAAGCAGAACAGCAGGTGTCTCTGGAGGTGGGCTACAGCTTGACTAGGAAGGGGTATGAGCGAATATTCTGGGGTCAAGAATAATATTCTGTCTTGATAGGAGTTTGACAAAACTTAGTAAATATCACTTAAACTTTAAGCATTTTGTTGTAAATAAATGTAACAATTTCACAGGATTAGATAAATGAAAAGACTTAGAATAATTCACAGACTGTACTCACATAAAGCTTTAATCAAGGCAAGGAGAATGGCATAGGAAAGTGTAGATGATCATGGGGCCCGAGACTCCCAGGGGCAGCTCATCAGGGGTCTGTTTGACTCTCATAGAATGCACTTAGTCTGGATTATGAGCCACTGATAAATGAGTGGAGAATCTTAGTTTCAGGAGACCAAGAGGAAAAATTTCCAGCAGAGTATTTTATGGCCCACTAGTCACATAGGCAAATCAGGGTGTTTGGCTAGTTACACCAGGTGTAAGAGATAAATAAACAAGTTGGTCCTGGGTGTAAAGTTTTATGTTTGAAATTAAACAGCACACTAGAAATTTATAGATTTATCAGGTGTGCTATAACTTATAGTTTTGACCTTGAAGAAGGGGATTGTCCCAGTAAAAATGTGAATTAAACCAAGTACACTGTTTTCCCTTTTTTCCCATTCTTTATCTGCTCCTGTTTCTCTTGCCGCCTCCTGTCTGCTTCCATCTGATTATGAGCTTTCTGCTCATCACTAAATCTCTCCCTTAAAGTTTCTTTCAAAATAACTCTTCCTTCAACTCTTAAGTTTTTCATTTTCTCACTGCGCTAAAATCAGTTAACTGAAAAGGCAATTTATGCTAAGGTGCTAGTAACTACAGACAAATTTTAATGAGGTCTACTCTCTTTGACTAGTGCTGACAACTATGTTTCTTTAAGATTTTAAGGAAATTCCATTTTCCTGAGATAATTTTAAGGGTGGAAAAAATATTGTTCACATATTTTTCACAATATCATATGTCCAAGGAGGAATTTTATAAATGCAAAATTCAGTGGTATATCTGAGATGAATTTTGTTCTGGAGAGGATGAGAGCATACTTGACTGGAGGGCAAGAAAAAGTTTCAAACTGAAGGTGGGTCTTAAAGGAAGAGTAAGCTACTTGCCATGAAGATATTGTGGGCAAGGGAAATAAATTAAGTGAAGAGACAGTGGTCTGTCAATTTGCGGGATTCTTTTTGGGGGATAATGCAGGGCTCATATTGGACAATTGTACTTTGGCAGAGATTTTTGAATTTATTTTGGCTATATTTGGAAGGCAAGATGTTCAGTTTATTTCCAAGGAAAGTAGAAATCTTAGACTGTAGTCTTGGGACCAGGATTGGAGAGGTCAGAAGCCCAAGTGGTGTTGAATATGACTTTGTAAGTCATAAAAGAGTCCATTTCATTGTTGCACATTTTACATAGACTTTTAATGTGTTCTCGTACAATTGATTGCTGAATGTAGCATTATCTCCAGGGGAGAACCACGCAGACAGTGGGGCAGAGGTGCCAAGAAAAGAGAGATGAGAGAGAATGTCTCAACCTAAGAGGAAGATTTCTAAGAGCACTCAGTGGAGTGGTGCAACAGATAGATATTTCTGGCAAGGCAATGTTTATTGACATCTGCGTGTCAATAAATAGTACACCAATTAAAAGACATGGATTTTCAGATTGGAGAATAGAGAAAACCTAACTCTAGATTGAAGCCAAAGTCAGTGAGTAAATAATTCATAAAACATGGGGTAAAAAGGGGCAACTGTATTCTCATGTAGTGCAAACAAAAATTATGCAAGGGTCTAGACTTTTAAGAGATTAAACAAAATGCAGTTTAGGCCAACAATTAGTCGAGGAGAAAGAGAAGCCTCCTTTGTAATGCTAATATGAGGAATTTATAATGGAGATAAACATTATGAGTAGTTATGACTCAAATACAAGTACCTATAAAAAGCTGAAAATACAGGAAATTAAAAGGAAAAATGTATCTACTTACTAGTAGTAGATGAATTTTATTTACCTCTCTCAATCTATGGTAGATCAAACTGCACAAATGTAAGATTATAGGTGACCCAAATAACATAATTTAGAAAGTCTGATTGGTATATATCCAACTTTGAATGCTGAAAATAGAATACCCATTCTTTTCAAGTGTCCTTGTTATACTCATGATATTGATCAGATAAGAAGTCACAAAGCAACCTCAAAATTAATAAATACCATAGCTGGTTCTTTGAGAAAAAAAATTAGATAAATCATTAATCTACTGAAGAAAGAAAGAGAAAATGACCATAAAGAAATGACAGGAGGCAAAAAATCAGAGAAACAAAGGAAATCTAAAAAAAGCCTGTTAGATATAATTTTACTTAGATCCCTCCATAGTAGGATATAGAGATCATCCTTAATCTTGTTTATTGCTTCATTTTACTCCATTGTGTAGATATACATATTTTATTCAAGAAGTCACCTGTCGATAATAATTTAAGATTTCCTAGTTTTGGGGGGCTTTTTTGCCATTACCAATAGTGCTTCAGTGAATTTCCTGTACATATATCTTTTTACATTTTTGCTAATGAATCTCTAGGGACAGATTGCTAGAATTGGGATTTTTTGTTCAAAGGTCAGATGAACATGCAGTTTGCTAAATATTACCAACTTCCCTTCCATACTTTTGTTCCCACCAGGAGTGTATGAAAGTGGCACCAACATCTTTTTTAAACCGATACTAAATCTAATATGGGGAAATAAAAATAAATAGGAAAACTTTGAAAAAGAAGAGCAATGAGGGTAGAGAAGACTTAAAAGGTTTAAAGCATAAAGATTTACTAATTAAATCACTGTGGTACTAGTACATGAGGATTTATACAGATAAATGAAATAAAATAGAAAGTATAGAATTAAGCCCAAATTTATATGGGAATTTAATATATGGGTAAGATTGTTGTTGAGTCAGTGGGGAAAGGATGGGCTCATCAATAAGTAGGGTCAGACAACAAAGTAACTATCTGGGGGAAAAAAAGATTAGACATATTTATATCTCACAGCGTGTACTTGGATAACATCTTTTAAAGTTTATGTGTGAAAATTTGAAATATATGTACTCAAAAATGTAATAAAAGTATTTGCTCAAATTCTTGGAGTGGAAAACTCTAATTGAAAATGTGGATGGCATAAAAGAAGGATTTGAAAACTTAATGATCTAAAATTAAAAACGTTTGTATTGCCTTCCAAAAAATAACACACGCAAATTCAGAAGATAAATGACACATTTGGAAAAAGTTATTTTCAATACTCTTTGTATGTTTAAAGCATCTAGGAGAAGACCAACAATCAGGTCTAATTTTCCACTGGAACATGATGCCAAAGGCATGCCAAGTTATACCTGGCATCCATTTGGATTAGGCTGGCATCCTTTGCTATTGGCTGGTGATTGTGCCAAACTGATTGTTAAAATGTTTGAACATCAAACTTTCCAATAACTTGGCAGAGGAAAGGACATATAATATAAGCAGTTCATAAAAATAATGCAAAATGGTTCTTTACACATATGAGAAGTTTCTCGGCCTCACTCATCCTAAGTATATAATGCTGTGTGTCCAATATAATTCAGTGATGTCCTACTGTAAAATGTAAGAAGTTGTCTGTATCATCATGGTAAGATTATGTATTGTTAAATGTAAAGTACAAGGAACAGAACAGTGGGTATAGCATGCTGGCCTGGTGTAAAAATAGTAGATAAATGGTAGAAAAAATATATATGAGATTTTTATTGTATATGCTTGAAGGAATTTTGGAAAGATACACAACCAAGTGATAATGTTAGTACCTGGTAAGAATGGGGTGGGGAGAAGAGCTGAGCAAACAGAGAACTGTGGTGGGAAGATTTTCTTCATCCATACATTTCTTTACATTTCTTTGTTTTGGAACCATGTAAAATGCACTAGCTATTTAAAGATTAAATGAAAATATTAGAGGTAAGAAAATGCAACAAAAGGATAGCCATAGAACAAATAGAAAAATATATCTCACTGCAGAGGTCACACTCTATTTTGCCTACTCATAAGATTAGCCCAACTTTACATTGACTTTTGTGGTTTTTTTTAAAGATTTTATTTATTTATTTGACAGAGAGAGAGAGAGTGCATAAGCAGGGGGGAGCAGCAGAGGGAGAGGGAGAAGCAGGCCCTCCACCAAGTAGGGAGCCTGGCATGGGACTCGATCCCAGGACCCTGGGGTCATGACCAGAGCTGAAGGCAGACACTTAACCAACTGAGACACCCAGGTACCCCTACACTGACATTTTCCAGGGAGAGTGATGGTACTCTTTTCCCTCTGGTCACAGAAGAACCTCTCCTTTATAGAAACCATAATGATGTTATCTTGGTCAGTAGAAGACATTTTCTTTGTGTGTGTGTGTGTTTTAATGGTTTTATATTTTAATTCCAGTGTAGTTAATATACAGTGTTATATTAGTTTCAGGTGTGCAATCTAGTGATTCAACAACTCTACACATTATATTTATCCAAAAAATAGAAAGCATTTTTCTTACCTTCAAGTTGATCTTCCTCTATAGATGTTTTGGTATTTCTAACCACTCTAACCTTGACTTGTTCCTCCACCTCAACTGACTGCAAGAACTGAGTATCAAAATGTGATTTTGTTCTATTGACTTGTTATGAAATAATTTGGGGCTCCTTTTCCTTTGATCTGCTTTTTTAGAGTTCATCAGTGCTGACCACTTTTATTTATTGCAGTGGCTGTTAACCGAATTTTCTTTCTTTTTCTTTTCAAGTTCCTTGGATTGAGTGACAAAGTGTTGTTTTGACTACTTGGATACTGGAATATGCTCAATTATTTGAATTTAGCTTTAATGGACAGACCCACTTCTTATCATATCATGTGCTGCAGATCACAACTGCATATCATATCTGAATGTCATATCTGCAGATAAGAACTGCTCCACCTCCACTCAGTTGAAAACCCAGTTTACACCTTTATCTTTATAATAAATGGAGGTTGTTGATATAACACATATTTACCTTTTCACTCAAAAGGGATGGGTTGTTGGCACCTTTTAGATAATACTAATCCTGAAAGTAATCAGGATAGATAGAAATAATCAGTACTACCATAAAGGAAACATTTTTCCCCTTCCTATGTTTACTTCATCTGAAGGAAGAGAAAGAAAATATTTTTCCCCCTCTTACCACCCTTCCAATTTCCCAGAAGTGTTTCTTTTTATTCTTTGAAGAGATGGACAAACATCTAGAGGGCAGTCTTGATACTATGCTTGCTACTGACTTGGGGAATGTTTCCCTGAATTTAGAGATTACATCCCCTTTCTTACTTCTCCATCATGACACTTATTATAGTTTAGAATGTGTGACTTTATAATGCACATCAATCATCCTTTCCAGACTTTAGTTACTGTGAGGGTATGGTCCATATCTATTGGCTAACTTTTGTATGTATCCCAGTCAAAGGCAAGTACCCTAGCATGCAGTGCAAGCATGAATGAGCAAAGGAAGGAAGGAAGGAAGGAAGGAAGGAAAGAAGGGAGGAAGGGTGGGTCTTTGAGAATCTTTTCTGGGAGAAACCCCAGATAATAACCTGAAAGTAAAAAAAAAAAAAAAATTCTCCCTTTCTTTTAAAGTTCTGATATCTGGACAGGCTCAGGAAGTCCAATGAGAATCTTAAAAGTTAATTGAGTTTCCAGGTTTCTAGGCAGGAGTGTGTTTCTGTCTTAAAAGGTAATTTTAGATTACTCCCACCCCGGGAAACTTTAAATTAACTGTCATATAATTGTGGTGAGCATGAAAGCACTGCGTACCAAGAGAGACAAGACAAACTGGGACAACTTGGAAATAAGATGTTATTTATTTATTTATGCAGGTAAGCACATAGTTATCAAGATGAATAATCTTTAAACTTGAGTGTGCTTCAGAATCACCTGAAGGACTTGTTGACACAGATTTCAGGTCCTACTCTAGAACTTCTGATTGAGTAGCTCTGAGGTAGGGCCAACGGATTTGTGTTTCTAATAAGTTCTCTGCTGCTGCTGCTTCTTCAAGCACCCATACTTTGAGAACCATTGCTTTGTCATGTCTCTTCCTGTGAATTTTAATTGGAGAATTGAATAACTGCTTCCTCTGTGCTTTTCTGCCTGGCTGGCCTCTCTCCTACTATTTCCTTTAGACGCTTGATTCCTGGCAGAGCTTGGGATTCTGAAACACCCAGATCTTTATATATAAGAATTCAGGAAGTAGCAACATTCCAACAGGTCAACTAAATCATCCGTCTGGATAGAATTATAGTCATTTCTCATTTCTCATTCTTTGAAGTTGTCCAGAATGGAGATTCTTGAAATGTCTTCCTTAAGAGGACTGAGTAATCCATTCTTGGGGCTTGGCCAAACTATGGGTGTCTTCTGAAGGGTAAGCATATGGGAAGAAAATTTCCAAATTTACCCGTTCCTGGTATAGATTTTCTCTGACTACTACCAACTCTGCACTTTTATTTATTTACTCTGTTTTTTATTTATTATTATAAACCCAATGTTTAAAGGCAAATATAAGTGAGAACTAAGATAAAGGAAAGAGATAAAGAGAGAGAAGAGATGGGAGAATTGGAAGCAAAATAAAACCTAATTATTTAAGATACTCTCAAAGGATATGACTAGGAAATGGATAAGAAAAAATTCAAATAAACCTATAAAAATATATTCAATCTCACTGATAACAAAACAAATACAAATTAAAGAAATAATAAAGTACCAGGTTCTACTTAAGTAATGACAGTTTTAACAATGATGATTTCTTATATAATAGAAGGTGCAGCAAAATAGTAATTTTTAGATATTGCTGATGGAATGTGTATTATAAGAAAGTATGAATGATTTAAAAACAATAAATACCACTCCATAAGGTCATGATGTTAGAAGGTCAAATATTTAAAAAATCTTTCTCCTATATTTCTTTTCCTCTTTGTCTAGATTCCACAGCCTGCAATTATTACCACAGTACTTTCCTTTCTAGGTTAGATGAAAGAATATGGTCACAGAATGGTGCCCTCAGATCATGGACTTGACATTTAGAGATGATCAATAGAGTATTTAATTTAAAAAAAAATGCAAGGGGCTAAGACACAAATCAGGAGAGAGACTTAGATTTTTGGAAACAGAGAAATAGGGCATCCTAAGTATGAAATATGTGCAAGACTGCTTGTCAGTGGGAGAATTATTGATGGGTAAATATCAGAACATTTCACTAATTTAATACCAGATGACAGGAAAATCCATTTGAATCAACAAATATTTTTTCAACTGCAATTCTAATGCTTTATTGTACAAATAGTAACATTCTAAGCTAATGAAATGGTGTGAATATAAGGATGATTTGACTTAGTCCATTAGTTTTTCTGTTATTTATATGTTAATGAAAGTTCTAAGTACTTGAAAACAATTTATTTTAGTAAGTAGGGTAAATTCTCCCTCTCGAATCCTATTTATATTATTCACTGGCTATACCAAAACCTTTTCCTTGGACTAAGTGAAACAGCCCCAGTCCATGTTTGAATGAAACCATTTCAAATGACTGGAATCTACGTTACTTTTATTACATTGTATATGAGAATCACCAACTGAACATGAATGATTGATTGACAAATGGTGTGGTTTAAGTTTGTTAGAGAAAGACCAATAAATGAGGAAATTTGTTTATGAAAATGTTGCATTTGCTGACATGTAATTTATAGACTGTGTCTCTGTTTTCTTTGCTGTGTAACAAGTTACTTCAAAATCTAGTGGCTTACAATAACATCCTTTCTTTTGCTCCTGCTTCTATGGATCAGCAATGTGGGCTGGGTCTAGCTATGCAGTCGTTCGTGGCTGAGCCCATTCATATGACTGTGGCCAGTGACCAGGGCAGCAGGAGGACGGTTGGTTAAAGATGGCTTCAGCTCATGTCTGCCCCACATGTCTCTTACCCCCTAGCAGGCCAGCTTGGACTTGCTCACATAGTAGCAGGAGGAGTCTAAGAGACTATGGAAATGTGCATAGGGGACAGGTGTGCCATTCACATGAAACTGTTTAGTCCACATTTGAATGGCCAATGTAAAAGTAACAAGGTCATTCCATATCCAAGGGGTAGAGCATAGATTTCAATCCCCTTTTTAAGTCTATGAATTCTTGGCTTTATTTATTGTTTGTTTTTGACCATTGAGTGTTTAACACAAATGTAGTAACACAAAGTGGTGCTGCTTCTGGCTTGGTAAGGATCTTAACAGCTGCACTGTAAAGATAACAAGCATATTTATCTTTTGAAATTAAAAGTTCCTCAGTATGGATTTTTTTTTTAAACTGAAGTCTAGTTGACATAGAATAGTGTATTAATTTCAGGTGTACAACATAGTGATTTGACATTTATATACGTTAGAAAATGCTCACCATGGGGTGCCTGGGTGGCTCAGTTGGTTAAGCGACTGCCTTTGGCTCAGGTCATGATCCTGTAGTCCTGGGATTGAGTCCCGCATCAGGCTCCCTGCTCAGCGAGGAACCTGCTTCTCCCTCTGGCCCTCCCCCATCTCATGTGCTCTCTCTCTCTCATTCTCACTCTCTCAAAATAAATAAATAAATCTTAAAAAAAAAAGAAAATGCTCACCATGATAGGTGTAGTTACCATTTGTTATCATACAAATATGAGAGAATATTCCCTATACTGCACTTTTCACTCCTGTGACTTATTTATTTTATAACTGGAAGTTTGTACTTCTTAATCCCCTTCACCTATTTTTGATGGTAGCCACTTGTGTTGCCATTTTTGCAATATGCCACAGACTGGTAGAATTTTCTTTTTTAAACACAGAATATTATTATATCAGTTGTCAAAATAAGCTATTCTTTTTCTCTTTTTCATGACATAGGGTATCTGTTGGCATGGTGATTTCAGGTGAAGTTAATTGTTTGGTTTAAAATATAGAATTAATTTAATTGCATTTACCATTCTCTAGATACTCTCTGTTCTTTAATAGCTGTTCATCATCTACAGAATAAAAGCAACTGCTTTCCTTAAGAATCTGCCATTCATGACCCACCCTACCTCCCAACCCCTGGACTCCAGTCATATTTCCTTCCTTGCCACCCCTGGACACAGCCATATTATACAATTTGCTATTTCATGGACAACTCATGAGTTTTTTTTATCTCTGTGTAGACATGTGAGTGTTTCTGTGTGGAATTAATCCACCTTCCATGAATGCCATTTACTTGTTTATTTACTTAATTTGTCTTCAGTTCCTCAAGCATCAGCTTAACTCTGTGAACCTTCCTTGATGACCTCCTTTGCACCCAAGAAAGTTTCAGGAGCAAGCAGAGCCTCTATGCCTTATTACCTATTAATGAATTAAAATTATTTGTGCTCAAGTGTAATTCTACCTTTAAAACATGAGCTTCTTGAAGGAGCAAGATGACGGAGGAGTAGGAGACCAAAATTTCATCTGGTCCCAGGAATTCAGCTAGGTAGTTATCAAACCATTCAGAACACCTACAAACTCAATAGGAGATTGAAGAAAAGAATAGCAGCAACTCTCTGAACAGAAAAGTGACCACTTTCTGGAAGGTAGGATGTGTGGAGACGTGAATCTGAGGCGATATTCAGGAAGATAGACCCCAGGGGTGGGAGGGAGGCTCTGTCAGCCACTGCCTGCAAGTGATAGAGCAGCAGAGCACAAAATCGGAACTTTTCGAAGTCGATTCCGCTGAGGGACATTGCTCCAGTGGCTAAGCAGGGGGTAGAACCCTCACTGGGACAGTGTGGTCTCAGGACCCTCGGGGTCACAGAAAGACCGGGGGTGCCTGAGTGCGGCAGAGCTCCCAGGTATCGGAGCGGGGAAGCCGGCTGCAGAGACGGAGCCAAGGCGCGGGCTCTCAGCTGGGGGTTGCCATAAACTGTGATCCACAGCATAGTCGGGCCACTGCTTCTCAAGCAGGGACCCAACAAACAGCAGATCCGGGGAGACTCCCCTTCCTCACCCAGGAGGAGCAGCACGGGAGCACACCACAGGGATCTGCTAGGTTTGGAGACTCCACACGGGGTCATGTGCCAGAGATAGAAATGCTCGGTCACAGGCTGGGTGAGCATGGAGTGTGGCCAGAGACTGGGAAGATGGGAGTGACTGACTACTTTTCTCTGGGGGTGCACTGAGGAGTGGGCCCCGAGTTGTGGCTCCTCTGGGATGGAGATTGGGAGGCTGCCATTTTCTTTCCCGTCCTCCAAAGGTGTATGGAAAGCTTGCAGGGAACAAAAGCTCCCAAGAGCAAACCCGAGCAGATAGAATAAATGGATCCAGAGGCAGAAGTGAGAGAGGGGCAGAAGGTATATTGGAGCAAATTATAGCAGAGAACTTCCCTAATTTGGAGAAGGAAACAGGCATCAAAATCCAGGAGGCACAGAGAACCCCCCTAAAAATCAATAAAAATAGGTCAACAACCCAATATCTAATAGTAAAACTTACAAGTCTCAGAGATAAAGAGAAAATCCTGAAAGCTGCTTGGGACAAGATGTCTGTAACCTACAATGGTAGAAACATTAGATTGGCAGCCAACCTATCCACAGACACCGGGCAGACCAGAAAGGACTGGCATGATATATTCAGGGCACTGAATGAGAAAAATATGCAGCCAAGAATGCTATATCCAGCTAGGCTGTCACTGAAAATAGAAGGAGAGCTAAAAAGCTTCCAGAACAAACAAAAACTAAAAGAATTTGCAAACACCAAACCAGCCCCACGAGAAATATTGAAAGGGGTCCTCTAAGCAAAGAGAGAGCCTAAAAGTAACATAGACCAGAAAGGAACACAGATAATATACAGTAACAGTCACCTCATAGGCAATACAGTGGCACTAAATTCATATCTTTTAATAGTTACCCTGAATGTAAATGGGCTAAATGCCCCAATCAGAAGACACAGGGTATCAGAGTGATTAAAAATACAAGACCAATCGATATGCTGTCTACAAGAGACTAATTTTAGGCCCAAAGACACCCCCAGATGGAAAGTGAGGGGGTGGAAAACCATTTGTCATGCTAATGGATATCAAAAGTAAGCTGGGGTGGCAATCCTTTTATTAGACAAATTAGATTTTATATCAAAGACTATAATAAGAGATGAGGAAGGATACTATATCATACTGAAAGGGTCTATCTAACAAGAAGATCTAACAATTGTAAATATCTATGCCCCTAACATGGGAGCAGCCAATTATATAAGCCAATTAATAACAAAATCAAAGAAACACATTGACAATAATACATAATAAAGGGACTTTAACATGCCCTTCACTGAAATGGACAGATCATCTAAGCAAAATATCAACAAGGAAATAAAGGCTTTAAATGACACACTGGACCAGATGGACTTCACAGATACATTCAGAACATTCCATCCCAAAGCAACAGAATATACATTC
Source organism: Callorhinus ursinus (assembly GCF_003265705.2). Classification (NCBI taxonomy): domain Eukaryota; kingdom Metazoa; phylum Chordata; class Mammalia; order Carnivora; family Otariidae; genus Callorhinus; species Callorhinus ursinus. The sequence continues at coordinate 57,293,955 of NW_027397068.1, read as the reverse complement.
TTCTCTAGTGCCCCTGGAACATTCTCCAGAATAGAACACATCCTGGGTCACAAATCAGTTCTCAACTGGTACCAAAATATTGGGATCATTCCCTGCATATTTTCGGACCACAATGCTTTGAAACTAGAACTCAATCACAAGAGGAAATTCAGAAAGAACTCAAATACATGGAGGCTAAAGAGCAGCCTATTAAAGAATGCATGGGTCAACCAGGAAATTAAAGAAGAATTAAAAGCCTTAATGGAAACAAATGAAAATGAAAACACAACTGTTCAGAATCTTTGGGGTGCAGCAAAGGTGGTCCTGAGAGGAGAGAGTGTATAGCAACACAAGCCTTTCTCAAGAAACAAGAAAGGTCTCAAATACACAACTTAAATGAGCTGGAGAAAGAAGAGCAAATAAAGCCTCAACCCAGCAGGAGAAGAGAAATAATAAAGATCAGAGCAGAAATCAATGAAATAGAAACCAAAAGAACAGTAGAACAGATCAATGAAACTAGGAGCTGGTTCTTTGAAGAATTAATAAGATTGATAAACCCCTGGCCAGACTTATCAAAAAGAAAAGAGAAAAGACCCAAATAAATAAAATCATGAATGAAAGAGGAGCGATCACAACCAACACCAAAGAAATACAAACAATTATAAGAACATATTATGAGCAACTCTATGCCAGCAAATTAGACAATCTGGAAAAAATGGATGCATTACTAGAGACGTATAAACTACCAAAACTGAACCAGGAAGAAATAGAAAACTTGAACAGACCTATAACCACGAAGGAAATTGAAACAGTAACAAAAAATCTCCCAACAAACAAGAGCCCAGGGCCAGATGGCTTCCCAGGGGAATTCTACCAAACATTTAAAGAAGAATTAATACCTATTTTTCTGAAACTGTTCCAAAAAATAGAAATGGAAGGAAAACTTCCAAACTCGTTTTATGAGGCCAGCATTACCTTGATCCCCAAACCAGACAAAGACCCCATCAAAAGGGAGAATTACAGACCAATATCCCTGATGAACATGGATACAAAAATTCTCACGAATATACTAGTCAAGAGGATTCAAGAGTACATTAAATGGATTGTTCACCATAACCAAGTGGGATTTATTCCTGTGCTGCAAGTTTGGTTCAACATCTGCAAATCAATCAATGTGATACAATACATTAATGAAAGAACAAGAGACATATAATCTTGTCAGTAGATGCAGAAAAAGCATTTGACAAAGTACAGCACCCTTTCTTGATCAAAACTCTTCAGAGTGTAGGGATAGAGGGCACATACCTCAATATCATAAGAGCCATCTATGAAAAACCCACAGCGAATACCATTCACAATGGGGAAAAATGAGAGCTTTTCCCTTAAGGTCAGGAACATGGCAGGGATGTCCACTGCCCACTACTATTCAACATAGTCCTAGAAGTCCTAGCCACAGCAATCAGACAACAAAAAGAAATAAAAGACATCTAAATCGGAGGCGGAACAAGATGGCGGAGGAGTAGGAGACCTAGATTTCGTCTGGTCTCAGGAATTCAGCTGAATAGGGATCAAAACATTCTGAACACCTACGAACTCAACAGGAGACCGAAGAAGAGAGTAGCAACAACTCTCTGAACAGAAAAGTGACCACTTTCTGGAAGGTAGGACGTGCGGAGAAGTGAATCCGAGGCGATATTCGGGAGGATAGACGGCGGGGGAGGGGCCTCCGCCGGCCGCTTCTGGCAAGTGCTAGAGCCGCGGAGCACAAAATCGGACCTTTTAGAAGTTGGCTCCGTGGAGGGACATCGCTGCAGTGGCTAAGCGGGGGGTGGAATCCTCCCGGGACAGTGTGGTCTCAGGACCCTCGGGGTCACAGAGAGACCGGGGGTGCCTGAGTGCGCCAGAGCTCCCAGGTATCGGAGCGGGGAAGCCGGCTGCAGAGACGGAGCAGAGTCGCGGGCTCTCAGCTCGGGGTGGCCATAAACTGTGATCCGCGGCCCAGTCGGGGCACGGCTCCTCCAGCAGGGACCCAACAAGCGGCAGATCCGGGGAGACTCCCCTTCCTTCCCGGGGAGGAGCGGTGCGGGAACGCACTGCAGGGATCTGCTGGGTTTGGAGACTCTGCGCGGGGTCGGGTACCAGAGATAGCAACGCTCGGTCACAGGCCGGGTGAGCACGGGGCGCGGCCGGAGACCGGGGACACGGAAGTGACTGCTTTTCTCTGGGGGCACACTGAGGAGCGGGGCCCCGAGTTCTCGGCTCTTCCGGGTAGAGATTGGGAGGCCACCATTTCTGCCCTGGTCCTCCAAGGCTGTACGGAGAGCTTGCAGGGAACAAAAGCTCCTGAGAGCAAACCGGAGCAGCTTCCTTAGCCCGGACCGACAAGGGCGGGGCAATTCTGCCTCCGGCAAAGACATTTGGAAACCACAGCAACAGGCCCCTCCCCCAGAAGATCAGCACAAACAGCCAGCAAGCCAAGACCAAGTTGATCGATCAAGGAGAACGGGAGAACTCCAGCGCTAGGGGAATACTGCACATAGATTCATGGC
>NW_027397068.1:57277231-57291327 GCF_003265705.2 Callorhinus ursinus | reverse complement strand
TATTTTTCTTTTTCCCTTTTTTTAACCAACATCTTATCAATCCCTTTTAAAAAAAAAAATTTTTCATTTTTCATTTTTAGAGTCATATTTTATCCCTTCATAGTAGTTACCCTTATTTTTGGCATATATATATAAGTTGTTCTCTCTTTAAAATTTTGAGGTACAGTTTCTTCTAACAGATCAAAATATACCCTAAATCACTAGTGTATGGCTTTGTTCTAGTCTCCTGCCTGATCACATTCTCTCCCTTTTTCCTTTTTTTTTTCTTTTCTTAAATCTTCTTTCTTTTTTCAAACAACTTATCTTACCAAGTCCTTTTATAAAACCTTTTATAATTTTCATCTTTACAGTCATCTTCCATCCCTTCATTGTATCAACCCTTATTTTGTACATATATGTCTTTCTTCCTTTAAAATTTTAGGAGGCACTTTTTTCTAACAGACCAAAATACGCCCAAAATCTAGTGTGTGGCACTGATCTATGCACTAGCCTGATCATATTTGATCATATTCTGCTATTTTTGTATTGTTTTGTTTTTGTTTTTATCTTTTTTTTTTCTTTTTTCTCTTTCTTTTTTCTTTCTTTCCCTTTCTTTTCCCCTGGTTTCAGGTCTTTTCTGATTTGTATACAGTATATTTGCTGGGGACGTTGTAAACCTGTTAGCATTTCGTTCTCTCATTCATCTATTCTCCTCTGGACAAAATGACAAGACGAAAGAAATCACCTCAGCAAAAAGAACAAGAGGTACTACCGTCAGCCAGGGACCTACTCAATACAGACATTAGTATGATGTCGGACCTAGAGTTCAGAATCATGACTTTAAAGATACTAGCTGGGCTTGAAAAAAGCGTGGAAGTTATTACAGAAACCCTTTCTGGAGAAATAAAAGAACTAAAATCTAACCAAATCGAAATCAAAAGGCTATTGATGAGGTGCAATCAAAAATGGGGGCACTAACTGCTAGGATAAATGAGGCAGAAGAGAGAATCAGCGATATAGAAGACCAAATGATGGAAAATAAAGAGGCTGAGAAAAAGAGAGAGAAACAACTACAGGATCACGAGGGCAGAATTCGAGAGATAAGTGATACGATAAGACGAAACAACATTAGAATAATTGGGATCCCAGAAGAAGAAGAAGAGAGAGAGAGGGGGGCAGAAGGTATATTGGAGCAAATTATAGCAGAAAACTTCCCTAATGTGAGGAAGGAAACAGGCATTAAAATCCAGGAGGCACAGAGAACCCCTCTCAAAATCAATAAAAATAGGTCAACACCCCGACATCTAATAGTAAAACTTACGAGTCTCAGAGACAAAGAGAATATCCTGAAAGCAGCTCGGGAGAAGAGATATGTAACCTACAATGGTAGAAACATTAGATTGGCAACAGACCTATCCACAGAGACGTGGCAGGCCAGAAAGGACTGGCAAGATATCTTCAGAGCACTAAACGAGAAAAATATGCAGCCAAGAATACTATATCCAGCTAGGCTATCACTGAAAATAGAAGGAGAGATAAAAAGCTTCCAGAACAAACAAAAACTAAAGGAATTTGCAAACACGAAACCAGCCCTCCAAGAAATATTGAGAGGGGTCCTCTAAGCAAAGAGAGAACCTAAAAGCAGCAAAGAACAGAAACGAACACAGACAACAGACAGTTAACAGTCACCTTACAGGTAATACAATGGCACTAAATTCATACCTTTCACTAGTTACCCTGAATGTAAATGGGCTCAATGCCCCAATCAAAAGACACAGGCTATCAGATTGGATTAAAAAACAAGACCCATCAATATGCTGCCTGCAAGAGACTCATTTTAGACGCAAAGACACCCCCAGATTGAAAGTGAGGGGGTGGAAAACCATTTACCATGCTAATGGACACCAAAAGAAAGCTGGGGTGGCAATCCTTATATCAGACAAACTAGATTTTAAAACAAAGACTGTAATAAGAGATGAGGAAGGACACTATATCCTACTTAAAGGGTCTATCCAACAAGAAGATCTAACAATTGTAAATATCTATGCCCCGAACATGGGAGCAGCCAATTATATAAGGCAATTAATAACAAAAGCAAAGAAACACATTGACAACAATACAATAATAGTGGGGGACTTTAACACCCCCCTGACTGAAATGGACAGATCATCTAAGCAAAAGATCAACAAGGAAATAAAGACTTTAAATGACACACTGGACCAAATGGACTTCACAGACATATTCAGAACATTCCATCCCAAAGCAACGGAATACACATTCTTCTCTAGTGCCCATGGAACATTCTCCAGAATTGATCACATCCTAGGTCACAAATCAGGTCTCAATCGGTACCAAAAGATTGGGATCATTCCCTGCATATTTTCAGACCACAATGCTTTGAAACTAGAACTCAACCACAAGAGGAAAGTCGGAAAGAACTCAAATACATGGAGGCTAAAGAGCATCCTACTAAAGAATGAATGGGTCAACCAAGAAATTAAAGAAGAATTAAAAAAATTCATGGAAACCAATGAAAATGAAAACACAACTGTTCAAAATCTTTGGGATACAGCAAAGGCGGTCCTGAGAGGAAAGTATATAGCAATACAAGCCTTTCTCAAGAAACAAGAAAGGTCTCAAATACACAACCTAACCCTACACCTGAAGGAGCTGGAGAAAGAACAGCAAATAAAGCCTAAACCCAGCAGGAGAAGAGAAATCATAAAGATCAGAGCAGAAATCAATGAACTAGAAACCAAAAGAACAGTAGAACAGATCAACGAAACTAGGAGCTGGTTCTTTGAAAGAATTAACAAGATTGATAAACCCCTGGCCAGACTTATCAAAAAGAAAAGAGAAATGACCCAAATCAACAAAATCATGAATGAAAGAGGAGAGATCACAACCAACACCAAAGAAATACAAACAATTATAAGAACATATTATGAGCAACTCTATGCCAGCAAATTAGATAACCTGGAAGAAATGGGTGCATTCCTAGAGATGTATCAACTACCAAAATTGAACCAGGAAGAAATAGAAAACCTGAACAGACCTATAACCACTAAGGAAATTGAAACAGTCATCAAAAATCTCCCAAGAAACAAAAGCCCAGGGCCAGACGGCTTCCCGGGGGAATTCTATCAGACATTTCAAGAAGAATTAATACCTATTCTCCTGAAACTGTTCCAAAGAATAGAAATGGAAGGGAAACTTCCAAACTCATTTTATGAGGCCAGCATTACCTTGATCCCAAAACCAGACAAAGACCCCATCAAAAAAGAGAATTACAGACCAATATCCTTGATGAACATGGATGCAAAAATTCTCACCAAAATACTAGCCAATAGGATCCAACAGTACATTAAAAGGATTATTCACCATGACCAAGTGGGATTTATTCCTGGGCTGCAAGGCTGGTTCAACATCCGCAAATCAATCAACGTGATACAATACATTAACAAAAGAAAGAACAAGAATCATATGATCCTCTCAATAGATGCAGAAAAAGCATTTGACAAAGTACAGCATCCTTTCTTGATCAAAACTCTTCAGAGTATAGGGATAGAGGGTACATACCTCAATATCATAAAAGCCATCTATGAAAAACCTACAGCGAGTATCATTCTCAATGGGGAAAGGCTGAGAGCCTTTCCCCTAAGGTCAGGAACGCGGCAGGGATGTCCACTCTCACCACTGCTATTCAACATAGTATTAGAAGTCCTAGCCACAGCAATCAGACAACAAAAAGAAATCAAAGGCATCCAAATCGGCAAAGAGGAAGTCAAACTCTCACTCTTTGCAGATGATATGATACTGTATGTGGAAAACCCAAAAGACTCCACCCCAAAACTGCTAGAACTCATACAGGAATTCAGTAAAGTAGCAGGATATAAAATCAATGCACAGAAATCAGTGGCATTCCTATACACCAACAACAAGACAGAAGAGAGACAAATCAAGGAGTCTATCCCATTTACAATTGCACCCAAAACCATTAGATACCTAGGAATAAATCTAACCAAAGAGGCAAAGGATCTGTACTCAGAAAACTATAAAATACTCATGAAAGAAATTGAAGAAGACACAAAGAAATGGAAAAACGTTCCATGCTCATGGATTGGGAGAATCAACATTGTGAAGATGTCAATGCTACCTAGAGCAATCTACACATTCAATGCAATCCCCATCAAAATACCATCCACTTTTTTCAAAGAAATGGAACAAATAATCCTAAAATTTGTATGGAACCAGAAGAGACCCCGAATAGCCAGAGGAATACTGAAAAAGAAAAGCAAAGCTGGCGGCATCACAATTCCGGACTTCCAGCTCTATTACAAAGCTGTCATCATCAAGACAGTATGGTACTGGCACAAAAACAGACGCATAGATCAATGGAACAGAATCGAGAGCCCAGAAATGGACCCTCAAGTCTATGGTCAACTTATTTTTGACAAAGCAGGAAAGAATGTCCAATGGCAAAAAGACAGTCTCTTCAACAAATGGTGTTGGGAAAATTGGACAGCCACATGCAGAAGAATGAAACTGGACCATTTCCTTACACCACACACAAGAATAGACTCCAAATGGTTGAAAGACCTAAACGTGAGATAGGAGTCCATCCAAATCCTAAAGGAGACACAGGTAGCAACCTTTTCGACCTTAGCCGCAGCAACTTCTTCCTAGAAACATCGCCAAAGGCACGGGAAGCCAGGGCAAAAATGAACTATTGGGATTTCATCAAGATAAAAAGCTTTTGCACAGCAAAAGAAACAGTCCACAAAACCAAAAGACAACCGACAGAATGGGAGAAAATATTTGCAAACGACATATCAGATAAAGGGCTAGTATCCAAAATCTATAAAGAACTTATCAAACTCAACACCCAAAGAACAAATAATCCAATCAAGAAATGGGCAGAAGACATGAACAGACATTTTTCCAAAGAAGACATCCAAATGGCCAACAGGCACATGAAAAAGTGCTCAACATCACTCGGCATCAGGGAAATCCAAATCAAAACCTCAATGAGATACCACCTCACACCCGTCAGAATGGCTAAAATTAACAAGTCAGGGAACGACAGATGTTGGCGGGGATGCGGAGAAAGGGGAACCCTCCTACACTGTTGGTGGGAATGCAAGCTGGTGCAACCCCTCTGGAAAACAGTATGGAGGTTTCTCAAACAGTTGAAATTAGAGCTACCGTTCGATCCAGCAATTGCATTACTGGGTATTTACCACAAAGATACAAATGTAGGGACCCGAAGGGGTACATGTACCCCAATGTTTATAGCAGCAATGTCCACAATAGCCAAAATGTGGAAAGAGCCAAGATGCCCATCGACAGATGAATGGATAAAGAAGATGTGGTATATATACACAATGGAATATTATGCAGCCATCAAAAGGAATGAGATCTTGCCATTTGCAACGACGTGGATGGAACTGGAGGGTGTTATGCTGAGTGAAATAAGTCAATCAGAGAAAGACATGTATCATATGACCTCACTGATATGAGGAATTCTTAATCTCAGGAAACAAACTGAGTGTTACTGGAGTGGTTGGGGGTGGGAGGGATGGGGTGGCTGGGTGATAGACATTGGGGAGGGTATGTGCTACGGTGAGCGCTGTGAATTGTGCAAGACTGTTGAATCACAGATCTGTACTTCTGAAACCAATAACGCAACATATTTTAAGAAAAAAGGAAAAGAAGAAGATAACAGGAGAGGAAGAAAAGGGGAGTATGTCAGAGGGGGAGACGAACCATGAGAGATGATGGACTCTGAAAAACTGAGGGTTCTAGAGGGTAGGGGGGTGGGGGGATGGGTTAGCCTGGTGATGGGTATTGAGGAGGGCACGTTTTGCATGGTGCACTGGGTGTTATGAACAAACAATGAATCATGGAACACTGCATCAAAAACTAATGATGTAATATATGGTGATTAACATAACAATAAAAAAAATAAAAAAAAAAAGACATCTAAATCAGCAAAGAAGAAGTCAAACTCTCACTCTTTACAGATGATCTCATACTTTATGTGGAAAACCCAAAAGACTCCACCCCAAAACTGCTAGAACTCATATAGGAATTCAATAAAGTGGCAGGATATAAAATCAATGCACAGAAATCAGTGGCATTTCTATATACCAACAACAAGACAGGAGAAAGAGAAATTAAGGAATTGATTCCATTTACAATTGCGCCCAACCATAAGATAGCTAGGAATAAATCTAACCAAAGAGGCAAGGAATCTGTACTCAGAAAACTATAGATTACTATGAAAGAAATTGAGGAAGACACAAAGAAATGGAAAAACATTCCATGCTCATGGATTGGAAGAACAAATATTGTGAAGATGTCAATGCTATCTAGAGCAATCTACACATTTAACACAATCCCTATCAAAATACCATCCACTTTTTTCAAAGAAATGGAACAAATAATCCTAAAATTTGTATGGAACCAGAAAAGACCTAGAATAGCCAGAAGAATATTGAAAAAGAAAGGCAAAGCTGGTGGCATCTCAATTCCGGACTTCAAGCTCTATTACAAAGCTGTCATCATCAAGACGGTATGGTACTGGCACAAAAACAGACACATAGATAAATGGAACAGAATAGAGAACCCAGAAATGGATCCTCAATTCTATGTTCAACTCATCTTCGACAAAGCAAGAAGGAATGTCCAGTGGAAAAAAGACAGTCTCTTGAACAAATGGTGTTGGGAAAATTGGACCGCCACATGCAGAAGAATGAAACTGGACCATTTCCTTACACCACACACAAAAATAGACTCAAAATGGTTGAGAGACCTAAATGTGAGACAGGAGTCCACCAAATCCTAGAGGAGAACACAGGCCACAACCTCTTCGACGTCAGCTGCAGCAATTTCTTCCTAGAAACTTTGCCAAAGGCAAGGGAAGCAAGGGCAACAATGAACTATTGGGACTTCATCAAGATAAAAAGCTTTTGCACAGCAAATAAACAGTCCACAAAACCAAAAGACAACCGACAGAGTGGGAGAAGATATTTGCAAGTGACATATCAGATAAAGGGCTAGTATCTAAGATCTATAAAGGACTTATCAAACTCAACACAACACCCAAAGAACAAATAATCCAATCAAGAAATGGGCAGAAGACATGAACAGACATTTTTCCAAAGAAGACATCCAAATGGCCAACGGACACATGAAAAAGTGGTCAACATCGCTCAGCATCTGGGAAATCCAAATCAAAACCTCAATGAGATGCCACCTCACACCAGTCAGAATGCCTAAAATTAACATGTAAGGAAATGACAGAGGTTGGCGAGGATGTAGAGAAAGGGGAACCCTCCTACACTGTTGGTGGGAATGCAAGCTGGTGCAGCCACTCTGGAAAACAGTATGGAAGTTCTTCAAAAAGTTGAAAATAGAGCTACCATATGACCCAGCAATTGCACTACTGGGTATTTACCCCAAAGATACAAATGCAGTGATCCAAAGGGGCATGTGCACCCCAATATTTATAGCAGCAATGTCCACAATAGCCAAACTATGGAAAGAGCCTAGATGCCCATCAGCAGATGAATGGATAAAGAAGATGTGGTATATATACATACAATGGAATATTATGCATCCAACAAAAACTGAAATCTTCCCTTTTGCAAGGACAGGATGGAGCTAGAGGGTATTTGGCTAAGCAAAATAAGTCAATCAGAGACAGACAATTATCATATGATCTCACTGATATGAGGAATTTGAGAAACAAGACAGAGGACCATAGGGGAAGGGAGGGAAAAATGAATTAAGACGAAACCAAAGAGGGAGACAAACCATAAGAGACTCTTAATCTCAGGAAACAAACTGAGGGTTGCTGGCTTGGAGGAGGCTGGGAGGGATGGAGTGGCTGGGTGATGGACATTGGGGAGGGTATGTGCTATGGCGAATGCTGTGAATTATGTACGACTGATGAATCACAGAACTGTACCCTTGAAACAAATAATATATTACATGTTAATAAAAAATGTAAAAATAAAAAACAAAAACAAAAACATGAACTTCTTGAGGGTAAAGAATGCATCCTAATGCATCGTAATCATCTTTGTGTTGGCTGACTTAACTCTGTATTTAGCATATAATAGATACTCAATATTTTTTTAAATTATTAAATGAATGAAAGGGTGAGTGAGTGAAGAACTAGTCATATTATTCTCCTTTTTTAAATCTATGACAAATTCTTTAAACTTGTTTTACTGTCTCATATAATCTCATAGTTTTAATCATCAGTGCTCCACAGTTGATTCTTAAATCTTTTTTCTGTTTGGCTTTGTGTTTTTGTTTCTTTGTTTAGCCATGACTGTTTTCTTGAGTCCCAGAGATAACTTCAAATGGCCTTTTTGATATTCACACCTGCATATTCTGCTGTTTTACTAAATATAACATGCCATGATCTGAAAGCCCAGTCTTTCTCAATGCTTGCCAGGAATCTGCATTCCTACCTCTTACAACTACTGCCGTCAGTGACATTGCCACCTTCCTAAAAACCCAAGGGGTCTTTTGCATATCTTCATTTCAGCTTTGAACAAGATGAGTGATAGAGATAATGAAATACAGTTATCATCTCCATTTTACCATCACCAAAATCAAATCTCAAGAAAATTAACAGGTTTTCCCATAGTCATTTTGATCACAAATGTTAGAACTGAGACTCAAACTCAGGTCTGTCTAATTAAAAGGATTGTGTTCTTTTACCTCTGATTTTAGAGTGGTGGGGATGGGTTTGATGGGGCTTGCTAACTCAATGATCAAGGATAAGGAAAAGAAGAAAGACATTCTCATTTGTCATTCTTCCTCATTCTCCACACCCAGCCGATTTCCAAGTGCTTGATTTATCTTAGCAACATCTTCTCATCACTATTTCCCTTTTTCATTTAGCTCGTGCTTCCTTAGTTCCTCATTGCTTCTTTTTTTTTTTTAAAGATTTTATTTATTTATTCATGAGAGACAGAGTGGGGGAGAGAGAGAGAGAGAGAGAGAAAGAGAAGCAGAGGGAGAAGCAGGCTCCCAAGGAGCAGGGAGCCCGATGCGGGACTCGATCCCAGGACCTCGGGATCATGACCTGAGCCGAAGGCAGACGCCTAACCATCTGAGCCACCCCCTCATTGCTTCTTTTATTTTTTTTTTTTAAGATTTTATTTATTTATTTGAGAGAGAGAGAGAATGAGAGATAGAGAGCACGAGAGGGAAGAGGGTCAGAGGGAGAAGCAGACTCCCTGCTGAGCAGGGAGCCCGATGTGGGACTCGATCCTGGGACTCCAGGATCATGACCTGAGCCGAAGGCAGTCGCATAACCAACTGAGCCACCCAGGCACCCTGCTTCTTTTAGTAATTATTGCAAAAGCTTTCTAAGTTATCTCCTGTTCCCAGTATCTCCTGAGTTTTAGGGCAGGGCAATGACTTATCTTAATATCTTCACATAAACTAACTAACCTTGCATAGTAGGATACTTGATGGAATTTTTGAGTTGCATTTTACTACTGAACTTTTTTAAACAGAGTATTTTTCTAGAAATAATAAATAACTGTAGAATATGTGATGAGTAGCGACATGGAAATTTTTATCAGCCGAATCTAATTAAAGAATAAATAAACAAAATTTTTCTTTTCAGAAATCAGTAGCAGGTGTTGCAATTAAAATACAGACAGCATATTACAGAATGTATTGATAAAATGGACACAATCCCAGTCATTTAACTGTGTTCCGCTTACCTAAATCCACCTGCTGTTGAAGCCAGATAAATGTTTATTTGCATTTATATGCTAACCTTAACAAACAGACATTATTTACAAAATTTTGTTTATTATATCCTGAACACATGGGTATTTATTCTGGCTGTTATACACATATTTGTGTTTTTTAAGCCAGGAAAGAACATTAGAGAAACAAAGATATTTGCCTGGTATAGTGAATTAGTATTAGCTAATGCTTATGGGTATTTACTACCTTCTAGGGGATGCACTTAAAGCTTAAAGGAATAATTTCATTTAATCCTCATAATAACCTCATGAAATAGTTATTCTAATCCTTATTTTACAGATAAGAAAATACAGGCTGAGGTTAAATATCTTGCCCAAGATCATTTAGCAACTAAAAGATAGAATGGGTTTTGAAAGAAATTTGTGAAGCTTCAAAACTCGGGAGAAGATTGGTTGCAGACCACTGGAAGTAGCAGATATCTCCTTCTACCTCGAGAGGTTGGATTTCAGTCATAGGGACAGAGTCTCAGGAGCAGGATTCAGTCTCTAGAAGCCTTGCTAAAGTTAGTCCTACCTTCCTAAACCTGTCCAGATGTAAATGTCAAAGATCTGTAAGCTAGAAGCTAAGTCCTATCTATAGCTCTCAACATAATCCTAAACACATTAAGGAAGGGATTGGTATATAAAATTAGCTGCCTGTTGTATTTATCTAATATTGTTGCAGTGTAGTACCACAAACTTACCAACACTATATATTGACTAGCTCAGAGTTCTGTAGGTCAGAAGTATGGTCAGGGTCTCACAAGGCTAAGATCAAGTGGTTTGCAGAATGTGTTTACATCTGGAGCTCAGGATCCTATTTCCAACTCATTCAAGTGTGAGGGAACTAAGTTCCTCATGGTCGTAGGATTGGGGCCCCTATTCCCTGGCTGGTTGGCAGTCAAGGCCCATCTCAGCTGGGAGAGGCCACTTTCAGTCTCTTGCCACATGTTCCTCTCCATCCTCAAAGCCGGAGATGGTGACTTTTTGTTGTGTTGAATCCCTCTCACACTTCAAATTTCCTTTTGTAAAAAAGGAGTCCATTACCTTTTATTTTATTTTTTTAAGATTTTATTTATTTATTTATTAGAGAGCAAGTGAGAGAGAAATAGCATGAGAGGGGAGAGGGTCAGAGGGAGAAGCAGGCTCCCTGCTGAGCCAGGATCCCAGTGCAGACCCAATCCAGGGACTCCAGGATCATGACCTGAGCCAAAGGCAGCCGCTTAACCAACTGAGTCACCCAGGCGCCCTAAGCCCATTTCCTTTTAAAGACTCATGATTAGGTCATGCTAACCTAGTTACCTTTCTTAAAGTCAACTAACTTGGGACCTGATTAAATCCACAAAATCCTTTCACAGAACCACCTAGATTAATATTTGATTGAATAACTTAAAGAAGGTGTATGTATACCAGGGATCAGGACCTTGGAGTCGTCTTAGAAATCTGCTAATACCTGTCAAAATTCCAGCATCTGAGATGGACTTCTTTGCATGTATATGCCACATTCCTGGGAGCTAATAGTCCTCTTAAACTCTATTTTATTTACTTAAACATTGTGCCAGGTATTATTTAATATCAAGCATTATTCACTTACTTAAGCACTAAACATATATCTTGATTTTTCTGAGTCTAATGCCAGCCTATCTGGCTGTGGTTATAACTCGCCTAGCTTTTCTCAGGTAACATCTTGCCCTGTGCTTTTCATAGGAACTAAACCCCTTTTCCTATGCCCTTTGTTTATGCTTGATATATAGTTTAACCTCATCATATCACCTAGAATCATTAATATCCATTGAGACTTTGCTATAGGCTGGGTCTTGAGGACACAGAGGTAAATAATACATACAGCCATTATCTGAAGAGAGAATAAATGCTAAATAATAGCTGGCTTATATTATTAAACATCATCAAAGAGATATTTATATGCTCTCTCTAGTGAGAGAAAAAGGAAGAGAGTGACCTTGAGCAAAGTCTCTATGGATGAGTTGAAGTGCCAGGTGAACTAATTGGGGCAGAGTGTCCCAGATGCGGACCATGGTACATTAAAGAAATTGCAAGATATTTGGAATGGTGGATGCATAGGGTTAGAGGAGTACCAATGTGAAAAATATGACTAGAAAAGTAGTTAATGATGCTAAAGTTTACAAATTATAATGAAGTTGTAAAACCTATGAATATACCAAATATCACAGTAATTATTCATTATAAGGCAGAAACTACAAGAAATGCAAAATGAAATGTAAAGATACAGTGTAATGTTAAGATATTTAACACACCTCTCTCAATCCAACTCAAAGGGACAAAAAATAAGACCTGCAAGACATGTACAACATAATCAATACGGCAGATCTTATATATGTGTATTGAAGTTTACACCCCAATATGGTGTGCTTTCTTTTCAATCAACATAAAATAGTAAAAAACCTGACCATATTTTAGGTTTTGACACATCATTTTAAAACTCTTGTGTTAATACTTTGTGCTATTGATCTATGTAGATTTCTTTATTAAACCTTACTTATTAGCAGCAGCATATTCAATTAATATTTTCAACTGTTTTGTGGCAATTTTTTTTTTTTTTTTAGTGAGCAATCTTAATATGCTATTTGTTTTTCCCATGTTCCCTTTTAACCTTTTGGTTGGAATATCCTTGGAAATATCTTATGATGGTTATTTTACATTTTTACTTGTTCATGATGAGTTGCTCTAGATGAGCCATTCATAAATGGTTCATGGGGATAGAGTGGGGCCAGAGCGAAACGTCAGGCTGTCCAGAATAACGGGAGTGTTGGGTCTGAATACAGAGTGCTGTATCTTTCAGTGCAGTCTTTTCCCCTTTCAATTTCACCAGCAGACTGCTCCATGAAGATATGTTTTGGTTTTGTTTTTGTTTTTTTTCAATTTAATATTACATACAGCTCCACTTATTTATACCTCTCAAGCCTTCATGCCAAACTGGGGTCAGAGAAGTTATCTTTCTTATCCAGTCTTTGTATTTGTTTCTCTTGTTCCAGTAAGAAACTATTGGTTTCTTTCCCAGGATGCCACTTTGGAGAAGGGTGCTTTGTGAGCTTTGTCTAAGATCTAAAGGATGGAGTTGTGCTTCTAAAGCTAACTCTTGTTATTTAGTGATGATTACTGAGAAGATGAGGAAAACTTCTTTAATCTCACCTTTTAAACTATACATTTAATTTTGCTATTTGTTTTTTTTTTAAGATTTTATTTATTTATTTGAGAGAGAGAGAGCACTTGCAAGAGTAGGGGGAGGGGCAGAGAGACAACCAGACTCCCTCCCTCTTTTCCTTCCCTCTCCCTTTCTTCTTTCCTCCTTCCCTTCTCTCTCCCTTTCTTTTTTTCTTTCTTTCTTTTTTTTTTCTTTCTTTCTTTCTTTCTACAATATGAATTCTTCCAATCCATGAGCGTGGAATATCTTTCTATATTTTTTTGTGTCTTCTTCAATTTCTTTCCTTGACATCTTATAGTTTTCTTTCACTTTCTTCATTAAATTTATTCCTAGATATTTTATTCTTTTGATGCAATTATAAATGGGACTGTTTTCTTAATTTCTCTTTCTGATAGTTCATTATTAATGTATAGAAACATATTTTTGTGTATTGATTTTGTATCCTGCAACTTTATAAATTCTGCCAGGTTGTTTTTTTGGTTTTGTTTTTTTTTGTTTCTTTGATGGAGTCTTTAGGATTTTCTGTATATACTATGTCATCTGCAAATAGTGACAGTTTCACTCCTTCCTTTCCAATTTGGATAACTTTCATTTATTTTTCTTGCCTAATTGCTCTCGTTAGGACTTCCAATTCTATAATGAATAAAAGTGGTGAGAGTGGGCATGCTTGTCTTATTCCTGATCATAGAGGAAAAGATTTCACCTTTTTATTCTTGAGTATGATGTTAGCTATGGGCTTGTCATATATGGCCTTTATATTGGGGTGTATTTTCTCTATATCCACTTTGCTGAGTTTTTATTATAAATGGATGTTGAATTATGTCAAGTGCTTTTTCTATATCTATTGAGATAATCCTATTATTTTTTTCTTTCATTTTGTTAATGTGGTGTATCACATTGATTTGCAGATGTTAAAGTATCCTTGCATTCCTGGAATAAATCAGGCTTGATCATGTGAATGATCCCCTTACTATATTATTTAATTTGGTTTGCTAATATTTTGTTGAATATTTTTGTGTCTATGTTCATAAAGGATATTTGCCTGTAATTTTCTTCTCTTGTGATATCCTTGTCTAGTTTTGGTATAAGGGTAATGCTAGCCGTAGTTTTCTTTCTTTCTTTCTTTCTTTCTTTCTTTCTTTCTTTCTTTCTTT
>NW_027397068.1:57209224-57277221 GCF_003265705.2 Callorhinus ursinus | reverse complement strand
CTTTCTTTCTTTCTTTCTTTCTTTCTTTCTTTCTTTCTTTCTTTCTTCTTTCTTTCTTTCTTTCTTTCTTTCTTTCTTTCTTTCTTTCTTTCAAGAATTTGCTTAGGTTTGCTTTTATTATGGTGCCTTATGGTGACTCATTTTAAGCCCTACCTCTTCTGCTCTCTCTGGTTTGAAATGAGCAGAGGTTGCCTTCATGACATAAACCCTCTTCTAGACTTTGCTTTTCTACACAGCAACATTTGAGTAGGTTCTTCAAGCAAATTCCAGCAATTTTTGAAGACTTCAACTTGTTGCTTAAAGTCCATGTTTACTTTTTGTATCTTCTCATGATTCAGCCCCATTCCCCATATTTGTTATGTATCATCCTACTTTAAGATATGAGTTGGTAGCTATTTCCTAGTTTTATTAAAGATGAAGTTGCCCTTTTAAATTTTGTTTTTATTATTTATATATTGCTTTTAGTTAGTTTCTGAGAGGGGTTAGGATAATGTAAATTTTACCCTATCATCTTAACAAAAATATGTAAAGGAATATAATGTACAAGCAGGTTTTATTTTATTTTGTCTTACAATATAGAGTATGGAATAGCAGATAAAGCTCTTGGGGATAAAAACAATGACTACCACAAGTATGTAAAAAAGGAATAATCTGTATTAATGATAATAAGTCCTTTGTGAATGTAGTTATTGAGACATAAAGAACTTGCTGGCATCCTTGTAGAATGGATTTAAGCACATGGTAGTTTTTAAAAATTAGATTACTTCTAAGGTCCCACTTCAGTACTTTAATTCCATTAATTCATGATTTGTTTTTCTGCAAAACAATTAGTCAAGGGAATTTTTAGATTCATAAATGGGAAATCCAGAGCAGTCTGATAAGACATATTTTCTTTTTAGTAATTTTTAGCAGATAAAGAGAAAAAATATACATGTCTTTTTTTCCCTGTATATTGCTTGATAATAAAAAAATAAAATAATCATTAACAAAAGAAGGAACAGGTAGATTTTTAAAATTTTTTAAAGCTACTTTGAGATTTAAGTGATTTGTAAATGCTATGAAGATGGTAATTTTATATATACATATATACACATATATATATTTATAATATTGCATATATAGTAGCCCATATAATTTCATTAGCCTTTTAATGATATTTCTTCTTAAAATTTAATTAGCAAAATTTATTTATGGTATAACAGCAGTTTGTTGTAGAAACATCTGAAGATGCTTTCTTGCAGTATTTAAAGGCACCAACTAAACAAAAGGAAATAGTAAAATGTTCGGCACCCTGATCTCAGAGGGAAGGAAATGGACCAGAACATACTTGTGTTCAAGCTGTTCTAGGGACTTCTTCAGAATATTCTATGAGCACTACTCTGTACTTCAGAATAACAAGTTGCTAGAACAGCAACATCATCAGCATGAATTTGCACCTTTGGTGGATAATCATAAGGCTTCATTTTTCTGAAAGTCATAATTCACATCAGCCTGCTGCACTGAGTGAGATAACATTATTTTCTTGTTCATGGAAATAAAATTCTACAGGTAATTTACTGTTGTGCTAATTACTATTTCCAATGATGAGCTAAGGAACACTGTGGTTTCTCAAATTGTTCCTACCCTGAAAAATGTATTTATACTTGCAAAAACCCTGAAGCATAAAATGGTATTATTGTTGCCAAACATGGTAGGCAATATGCTCATATATATATATATATACATACATATATATATATATTTTGTCAATAATTAGCTATGTTTGAGAAGAAAATGCCATAATGGTTGATTTATTTGCATGTGTGAGTAACAGTTTCTCCATAATATCAGTGATGAAAACATTTCAGCATCCGTGGAGGCTTAGCAGATAGGAAGATATATATAGAGAGAGATCTATCTATCTATCTATCTATCTATCTATCTATCTATCTATCTATTCCTTTTTACACAACAGAAACATTGAACTGCTAAAACCTTGCAAAAGAAGTAATACCTCCATTGATTCAAAATTTCAAAAGGTCTTTATTTTAATTGTCTGCTACCTTTTAGTTCTCCCACCTGTATTGCTTGCCACCATCTGGTCATGCTCCAGCTTTTCATTCTCAGTCATTTCTAAGGCTTTTCTGTTTGCTTTCCTGTCTCCAAATCTACACATATAGGGCTCCAATTTATCCCTCAAAGTTTATTTTACCCTTCCTCTGTGAAATCTGTCGTGATTTCCCAACTGATATCTCATTTGTGCCTTTGATATCTCATTTTGTTCCTCACTCAGGGCTCTTATAATTGTGTGCCTTAATCAGGGCTCGTGTTACTAGATGTGAAATATGGTAATTGAGGTACTTATGCTTTTGCTGATTTGTGGACTTCTTGAGATCAGGAGCTTTGCTTTTCTCATTTTTGTTTGTTTGTATTTCTCCTTTCTTCACACTTAGCTCTATAACACTGTAATACTATACCTGACATATGGACATATGGTAAATTACAGTAGATGTTTCTTATTAAACTGTTGACTGAAACTTGTGTCTTACTATCATTATCTCCTTCCTTGGCCTTGTGGATATTGTTCTCATTGTTTTCTTTCTAATTTCTGGCTATTCCCTCATGTCTGTTCATTTAATTTTTTTTCTTCTTCACATATTTCTTTTTTTTAGGATTTTATTTATTTATTTGAGAGAGAGAGAGAGAGACAGAGAGCACAAGCAGGGTGAGGGGCAGAGGGAGAATCCGACTCCCTGCTGAGCAGGGAGCTGAGGCGGGGCTTGATCCCAGGACCCTGAGATCATGACCTGAGCCGAAGACAGACGCTTAACGACTGAGCCACCCGGGAGCCCCAATTATATCTCTTTTCTATCTTCATTTTTCCAAACCGATGTCAATGTCATATATTTATGTCCTATCTTTACAACCTTGCCTGCTTTCATCATTCCCTTCCTGAGTATAGTAACCAGAGGTGCACAAGCCTTAAAGGTGTTATTTTGTACCGCCTTTCTGTACTACCTGCCTGACAAAATGCTGACTCTCAACTAGTTCTACCTTTTTCTTACACCTGAATTTGCTGAGAGCTAATTTGCTCATTTGAGAAAATGCATAATCTACTTGAATACCTCCATTTAGATGTAATTTAGAAACCTCAAATTTAATCCACATTTCTAAACCATTCCTACCCACCATTTCCTATTTCCAAAATTAATGGCACCAGTAATTATTTATGCCAGAAAATAATATGCAGTTTATAGCTAATGACCTCAATTAAACATACATACACACAAACACACAGAAAAGACATCAATAAATTAATGATATTTGTCCTTGGGTATTTGCCTTTGGGATATTATCTTTTCTTATATCTACTATACCTTATTTTTATAATTCACAATAAATATGAATGAGTTTCATAATCAAAAAATTTTAAGAAATGTTACAGAAAAACCAGAAAAAAGTTAGAACCATAGGAACTGGTCTAGAAATGAACAGGCTTTAGTCTTGATTCTGCCATTATCAATGCATGTGACAGTGGAATGTCACAAGCTACTATTTGCTTCTGTTTTGTCAACATTGTTTTACCAAGTATTTTTTGGTATTCCTGTGACACCTGGCACTACAGTTTGGTGCTTGGGTACAAGACCTCATGTATGACCTGATGGTAACACAGTCTAGTGGAAGTGACAGATATCTAACAATATACTAATGGAAGCAACAGAATATGAAACCAGTGGAACAGGAACAGAGGCGAGAGATTGAGTGGTTTTGTTTCAGGTAGTCTAGAAGGGTTTGGTGAGCAAGATTCCAAAATTCTTTCTAGTTAAGTGATTTCAGTATTGACTATCTCATCAGTAGGGACAGTTCCTAAAAGATACATTTTTATTTGGCTCATTTACACAGAACAGAAACATTAAAATAAAAAAGAAAAGTAATAGAGCATTAACTTTTTTATAATGAATATATTAGCATTCTCAATAAACTGTAATGCACACATGAATGTAGAAAGTAAGAATACTTGTGGATATTTTTTTCTTCAAAGAAGTACATCCTTAATCTTGAGGAGTGCTCTTTAACAAAAAATGGGATCAATGTTGCAGTTGTTTTAGAGGATTATAAATGTGATTATGGAAATTAGAAGAGAGCAATGGAATAATAATTTTAAACACAGTGATAGAAAATCACATTATTTAAAAGAGAATGGAATACTTCTATCATACAGGGAAAGGGATCAGATCTTTTCACATTTCAAGTCAGAAAAAATATTATGTTAGTCTGATTATATTAAACTTATCTAAACGTAGAAGTAAAAGCGGCCATTATAGGTGTGCAGAAGTCACATTTATAGTTCTTAGAAGTCATACCTAACCTGTCTAAATATTAAGACACTTTTTTGAAGGCAAAAAATTTCACAGACCAGTATATTATAATAGTGTTACATTCAGTGTTTATTTATTGAGAAAAGAGCTATCTGAATATGGGTTTACAGATTTCTAGAAATAATTCTGTTCCTTAAATACACTACATACATTCTCACCTTTGGGTATTAACTTTTTTTTTTCCACTAGCAACTTTCTGCCTAATCTTTTCTGTCAAATTATGCCAATTATTCAAGGCCCATTTCAAGTTCTACATGGTACATGAAACCTTGTTGCCTATATTAGACCCTTCTGAAAATTAGAAAACCATGCTTCTTTTGGAAGATGCAACAAGCGCATATGGCTAGGCAGGTGGAGCATGAGCTAAATTTGAGCCTTTAGCAGCCCCTTGGCTGGGCATCATTGTCCAGGGCACAACTGCCAATACGCATTTTGTTCTGATCATATCTTGCCTCATAATGTTATTTGACTTTTCAATGCCAAATAATATGATATAGAAGATTGATGTAATTCCTGAGGGGTATAAAAATTAATTTTAGGGGTATGATTACACACTTCTTTGTACAGTTATAGAATCCAGAGTAGACCATCAATGAATAAGTGATACACATATTAAAACTCCTAAAGGCAATGAGATCATATTACCACAGAAGTCAAATCAACGTTTCAGCACTAATATTTGAACTGAGCATAAATGAAAGAAGCTTAAGCTTGGGAGACAAGTGTAATAGGTTATTTATTGACAAAGTGTTTATACAAAGGAAAGAAAACTTTGGAAATGTCATGGGGGAAAATAAGGAATTTTTAGGTTTAGAGAGGACAGGGTAGTCCAGAGAAAAAGATAATTCAGGCACTTGCATGACAGTGTGATATTGGTGAAGAGATAGACAGATGAATGGAACAGAGTGGAGAACACAAAAATAAGCCTGCACACATATTCAGCAGATTTTTGAAGACGTAAAAGTAATTCAATGGAGGAAGGACAGCTCGCTGAAGAAATTGCTCTGAAATATCAACTGGATATCCCTAGGCGTAATAAAGGCAACTCAACTTAAACCTCACATCTTATACAAAAACAAAACAAAATTCAAAATGGATTCTAGAGAAACGTTAAGATGTAAAACTATAAAATTTTTAGGAAAACATTGATTAAAATATCCAGAACCTAGGGCTAGGCAGTGTTTTTAGACTTGATTAAAAAAAGCATAATCTATAAAAGGGAAAATTGATAAGTAAAACCTCATCAAAATAAAATAAAATAAAATAAAATAGCAAAAACTTGCCTCTTGGAATGCAGGTCACTCCTCTATTTTATAAGTAGGGCCAGCTAGATTTACCTATGTGTGAAGTTATCAAAGCTGTTTTTTTTTTCCCCAATGAAAAGCTCATCTTAAACCTTTTTTTTTAAGATTTCAAAACGGCTCAACATGCAAAAGATAAAATAATTTGCAACAGCTGTTAATTGGAGGAATTTTTCACAAACTTTATTATCTGCAGACAGATAAGATTGCTAATTTTAACCATTAACAGACGCTTTAGCTAATGATTTCTACATAGTCATTGTATGAAATGTGCTCAAATGTGTATTTGATTATTTTAGTTGATCCTAAGAATTTACTGGAATTGGTGTAATTCATTTTCTGAAAAGTCTGCAACCAACCATATGAACCACTATTTCAAATAAGGTTGTCTTTTTAGGAGATGGCGTATAATATATAACTCTCTGATTAATAGCACTCAAGCTTTCAAGCCATTGAACATCTGATCAGAAGGATAAGAAAATCTGTAAGAAACACTGTTATGAATTTGTAATCCCCTATCTTATTAAGGGAATCTAGTTTTACCTATATGACTACAAAGTGTGTTATGTTAGTGCTCCATAATGCTCTTGCTTAGTCCTGAAATGGTGCTGGTTTTCTGGCTCAATTTTATAGACTTATGATTGTTGATTAATCTGGGATAGTGTGCAAAACATGACAGTATAATAGTTGTAAAACAATAGACAAAAAAGTTACATCTGAATTTTTTTCTTATATTTGTTTTCTTTTTAAAAGGGAATGTCCTTAAACGCTTCCACACATAATAGAAGTCTTTATAAAACTGATGCTATTTCTCACACTCCATTAAACTGCCTCTTGTATCTTTGAAATTGATGTGAAAGCAAAAATATTTATATTACGTTGACTCCACTTTTTAAATTGCTTTTTGAAGGGAAAAAGTAAAACAAAAAAATATGTTCGAGACTCAAGAAGTGGACAAATACATCTAATTTATTTTGTGAGGATCATTAAAACCCTGCATCTCTGTTATATTGCAACTGGTTAGCTTTTAGGCTGACAATCTAGAATATTATAGGACGTTTTTGATAATTAAAAAAATACCATTTTGCCCATATTAAGAAAGAGAAATCTGTTTTGCATCAAGGGTGAAATCCATAGAAAGCCTAAAAACAAAATTTCCTTTCCCTTAATCATACAATTGAAAGGTTGATTCTAAGATTGGATATCATGAATGTGCCATCAGTATTTAACCCCTCCAACATCTCAGTGTGCACACCTAATGGTGGCTTCTAGGAGCTGTGGATCGCCTTTAATTTTCACTTCTTCTTAGTATGAATATTGATGAAATAATAAATTATGAAAAGCCAATAGAAAACAACTTAATTGATTTAAAGTAGTCAAATGTTATCTTCAATCAAAGGCAAATTAAGGTATGTTTTTTTATTCCCAAGATCATAATATGCAATGCTTACTTTGCTTAGGTTAACTATAATACCATGTACAATTTAGTCAAGAAAATGAATCATCTAAAATTCTCCTGGGGCCTAAATTTTGCTTTCTAGCCTCAGTATGGCCTCTAGCCTGCAGATCTCCATTGGAGAGGAAGGGGCTATGCAAGGAATTCTCTGAAGCCCTGATCAAAGATGGTTTGCTCTTTGCTCTGGCTTGCTCCAGAATGAAAATCAGTGCACTGGTGCCTTCGTTGAGAAAGTCTTGCCCCTTCCCAGCACACACAATTTAGTCCGTTGAGCTACATAGTGCATTTAGTTACATAGTTGATTTATATCCCTGGCTCCAGCTCCTTATCTATAGTCAATCGAACTGACAGTTTGCAGTCAGTAGCCAGTTTGGGGTCCACACTTTGATAGCATTGCCACAGGGGCTCGTTGCCCACAAATCAACTAATGGGGTGAACTCTATCCAAGAGGGCAACCCGCAAAAGCTGCTGGTGAGTTTGCGCCCTCTGCTGGAGGGATGGAGACATTTCATGATTACTTGTTCCGTAATTTGGCGCTCTGAAATTGATAAAATCAGAAGTCTACTGACTAATAGACTTCACTTCTGGGTCCTGGTGCAAAAACCTTGCTTGGGGCTTAGATCTGCACTTACTTCTGTGGGAGCTTCACAGGAGCAAAGTGGAGCTTATCTGCTTGGTTCATTTAAAGACACCAACCTATCTGCTACCTAGAGCAAATGTGTAACAATTATGCCAAAACGTGTCATGCTAGCATACTGCATATGTGGAGAATATGGTAAAGTCACCCATGAGAGGAAACACTTCATTTTTAAGTAAACAACAAAGTTTTTCTCTCTATTATTGGTAGTTTCCAGTGTGGTCCAATGGGGCCAGAAGCTACCTAAGTATATGATAGTTAATGAAAACAGGCCACAGAATCAGATATTTTGGCAAGTTTTTTTATTTTCCATTTTCACTTGTGTGTGAATTTTAAGGCAGTACATGGGCATAAAGGACCAAGGCAAGCCAAAATGTTTCAGTAAATAGGTTTCAGAAATGCCACATTATAGCAAGTATAAATAAACTTATAAAATTGTTCTGTACAATGACAGCTTTTAGATATTTTAAAACCACGAAATTTCTTATTGGTGGCAGCTAAGTGGTTTTTGTGGACTTCTTATTATATAATACATTCCATCTACTGACTATACTTTTCTAACTGAGTTCTTGTACATACAAGCACACCCTTGTAATGTGGGTTCTCTGTGTTATTCCTATAAGTGTTCTGTTAAAACAAATGAACTCTTCATAAAAATTACCCTGGGCTCACTGAAGTCAGATGCGAGCTTCATGCCATGCCTTGTCAAATCACAGGATCAAGCGAATCTCAAGTTCCTCAATTGTGAAAAAAAGGAGACTGGTTTAGCTGACATCCAAGCCTCTCCACTAAACAATTTATTGTGTGTCTCTCTGGTCCGCTGTGCTAGGTACTGGGGCCAAGGAGATAAAATTAGGACAAAAAACCCCGTTATACTCTATAAATCTTTTCCAGCCTCTAAAATAGTATAACATCCTGATATTTGTTAATGAGTCTCCATTAGACTGCACCATAGTTTCTTTATTATCTTGAGAAATTAATTAAAAGCATTTCAAAGAATTCATTACTTTTTCTACTTAAATGAAAATGTTTAATGAAAGGGGTACTGTTTATAGAAAGCAGAGATGGAGAGGAATGATTTACTGCTAAAAAAAACCATTAACTCACTATTGTCTTCTTTACAATTATTCAATGGTTGTAGCTCTGGAATCAGTCAGATTTGATTTCAAATCTCTTTTTCTGGTGTGTGACCTTGGGGGACAAGGTCTTGGGGGAAGTTCTTTCAACTTTCAGTGAAAGTTATCTTGTCTATGAATAGGGACGCTAATCCCGTCTGAGGAGAGTCTACTGGTAGATTGAATGAGAGGGTGTTTTGAACAGCAGTTGGCTTGAAAAGGCATGGTAAGCCCCCTTGGGGAATATTAGTGTCTGTCGACATTGTAATGGGTCAAGTTTCCTTCTCTTGGTCCCTGTTGGTTCTGTCCTTATTCCCTTTCTTGGGCTTGGTCTCCCCAGCTCTGATCTTCTCTACTTCAGTCCAGTTCCACACTGACACTAGAGTTACAAGTATGATTCCATCACACCCCTTCTTTAAACATTCAGTGCTTTTCATCAGATAGTTCAAACCTATCTTCCTAAATTCATTTCCTGAAACCACTCCCAGGTGCTCCCAGGCCTGACGCTTCAAGGGTCCTTTGCTCCTTTCCAGGCTGGTTTGCGAACATGGCAGCTCCTGCCCTTGCTGCGTGTTATTGTGTGCAGTAACTTTGTGCTCCCATCCTCCTCTGCCTGCATATCATCTCATTTCTCCTCCAGAAATCATCACCTGCAATGCCGTGGAACACTTAAGAGTTTAGCGTCGTACACTTGCAGAGTTGTTGGAGGTAATACCAGACTACCCTGTTTGATTTTGTTTTCTGAGGATGGATCAAGTAGTACCGAGTCCATAGTAAACACTCAGGGCTGGGAAATTTGGAGATATTTTGAAAAATAATTTGATGAGAAAGTACAATATGATATACATCTCAAAAGCTCTAAAAAAGTATTCTAAAATTCACTCTAGAAACAGCTAAAAATTACCAAATAAGGTGCTAGGATGATCTTGACTCTTTAATTGAATTTCTACAAAACATTTTACTATTTCTATTTTGAAAGGAAATTAGATCTTTGCTTTGCAAGGCCTTTTGCACTTATTTACAAGTATGCTTAGATGTGAAATCAATAATTAATATTTTTTGGTTTCTCTCTAAACTGTGTTGAGTCTATAAAATAACGTGTCTCACCTGTATTTCTCCATTCCCCAGAAAAGAAAAAAAAAAAAACCCCAAAACAAGCAAACTGTTTTTCAGTTGGAGTAACCTTTGAAATAATTTTTTGTGTTCCTAATACATTACAGGTATCCTTATATTTGTGTTTAACATTAAATTATCTATATTCTTCAAATTACCCACTGCTATAAACTAAGTCAACAATCCAGCTCGATATTGACTGGATAGTACATATTTTCCAAAGTAATGGTGATGAAGGGAGTGAAACAAAAGTCAAGAGGAGCACAGCTTTGGGGCGCCTGGGTGGCTCAGTCGTTAAGCGTCTGCCTTCAGCTCAGGTCATGATCCCAGGGTCCTGGGATCGAGCCCCACATCGGGCCTCCTGCTCCTCCCTCTCCCTCTGCCTGCTGCTTCCCCTGCTTGTGCTCTCTTTCTCTCTCAAACATAAAATAAAAATCTTTAAAAAAAAAAAAAAAAGCACAGCTTCTCATAGTCATAAGCCAGGAGAACCAAAGATACAGCCAAGAAGCAGATTGCACCTTGTTCTCGATACTCTGACCAGGTGATCAGTGAAGCCTGCAAACAGAAATCATTAGTCACACGTTCCTGAGATTCACAGGAATATATTTGCTCTTTTGAGCAGTTCACCAAATTTCAGTGTTGCCATGACAACCTCTGTATTCATCCTTAGGTGTGCACTGGTATCACATCTTGCCAATTAAGGGGACCATATGATCCCTCTGGGTAACTACTTAAATTGCCACCTTTTATTTTTTTTTAAAGATTTATTTATTTATTTATTTAATTGACAGAGAGAGAGACACAGCGAGAGAGGGAACACAAGCAGGGGGAGCGGGAGAGGGAGAAGCAGGCTTCCCGCGGAGCAGGGAGCCCGATGCGGGGCTCGATCCCAGGACGCTGGGATCACCTTTTAAAATAGTGACGATTACAACATTTTCACTTCACTGTGTATTAAGGAATCAGGCAGCTCTGGGCAGAAGCTAAGTGATAATTTTTGTAATTATCTATCTACAAAGTAACATGCAATGCCTTCCAACTAGGAGCCATTAAATTCTTAGTGGTGGGTAGTAAAAACTCTTCTATTTTGATTCCCAGAATTTTACTTTAAATTACGTGTGGGGGTGCCTGCCCGGCTCAGTTGGTAGGCAGAGCATGCGATCCTCAATTTCAGGGTAATGAGTTCAAGCCCCAGGTTGGGCATGGAGCCTACTTGAAAAAAAAAATGTGTGGCTCATAATTTGGTTGAAGAAAGCAGTGAGAAGGGGAGTGGGGTGGCTTATGTGACTGACTCTTTGGAGAGAACGAGAAAAGTTTTCCCAAACTGGAGCTTGGGAGCTCAAGTTAAAAGATTAGTTGGAAAGGAAGTGAAAATGCTGTGGGACATTTTCTTTTTCATTTTTAAAATGGTGATCACTTTCATGCTTTAATTATCTTCTCATCTCTGCACAGAAAAGTAAGGGACATTAATTTGTAGAGATAAAATGATGCTTTAGTTACTTCTTTTATGATAACAGAAATTCCAAAGACCAGAGAGCAAATATCTACTTTTAATTTTTAAAGAAAAAAATAAATATTAGAGATGATAATATATTTAAATAAAAGTAATCCTTGTAAGCATATTTTAAACTATAGATTAGCTTATCTTAGAATTAGTCCTTACTTCTTTTTAAGATATAGATAGTTCATTAAACTAACTGATATAGTCTATTTTCCAAGAAAAAAGAAAATATTTGCCCTGTAGGATATGTGAATGTGCACAATGTAATATAATAATTATTGACTAAATCACCTCAAATTAGAGAAAGTAATATATGACTGTCCCAAACAAGTGATATGCCTGCACATTTTAACCAATTTAGTAAATTTTACGTTAAATGTAAGTAATAATACATAATTAAAGTTCTGCCGTCCCACAATATTGACAGGAAAGGTAGATTATTTTTGCATCATGAAAGACAATGGCATTTGCAACATTTAGTGCTTTTCAGGACAGTTTCTAAAACAGACTCGATACCTGCTTGTTGAAAGATTAAGTGAGTGGGCTTCTCATTTTAACACGCTAAATGGTCATTAATACAGTTACCACAGAAGATGACATGAATGGGGACAGGAAAGGTTCAAACTTCCACCTGCTGTGGGGATGGTCATGGCTGTAATGGCGGTAGGAAAACAAACTTAAATCCCAGTTAGTAAGGGAAGGTGGATGCACACTGGGAAGTGGGCAACATAATCAAGTGGGAGGAATAATGGAAACAGATGCTCTTGAAGGAAAAATGAAAGGGCTCTGTTCCTGGTGTTGGTTTGGGACTGACCTTGATCCATTTGGAGAAGGAGCTCAGGAGGAATGGGATGGGGAAATTTAATTCAAGTTATCAGTGCAAAGAATGAATGGTCACCAAATCTGAGCCAGGAGAGGCCCTGCAGTTTGGGGAAAGCCAAGCACTGCCATTTAAAGGATAAAAGACAGTTTGGTGTGGCCAGAGGAAGGTCACTAGCACCAGGTTACTGGAGGACATTTTACAATGCAAATGGTGACCTCTTTCCACGAACACCTTGGAGTTAGGAGAACAATGAAAACTGTAAGAAAGAAGGCTGGGAATAGACCCATCAGCAGTCCTTCCTGTCTTCAAAATGAGGAAGCAATTAGGAAAGAGAGAAACTCTGATGATCTAGCTGGAGACCCACTAATTCTTTTGTGTATAGATTTGTTTCCGCTAACTAATATTTAGGGGAAAAAACTGATATGTTTTAAAACAAAGGTTTTTTTGTTGGTGGTGGTGAATTTGACTACAATGAACTAAGGACTCCACTCAAGTGACTTAATGAAATGCATACTTTACACTGAAATTCCAATGTGGAAAATTGATTCTAAAATCATAGACAAGAAACAGGTTACTGGTACGTTCTCGGACCTACAAGGATAATTATATTTTGCCACACTCTCTTCACCAAACCCATTGGGTTTTGCCTATCTAGTTTTTGCTACTATAAATAGAATCGATCTTGTGCATGAATATATACACACACATATATATATGCACGCGCGTGCACACACACACACACACATCCCTTTATGGAGCTCACTGCTACTCATCCTTCAAAACTCAGCTCAAACATCACCTCCTTTGAAAAGTCTGCCTTGATTTACTCACAGGCTGACCTAGGTGACCCTCTTGTGTATTCTATTCCATTTTATTCTAGCTCTTGTCACGCCATATCGTAACCCATTAGTTTGCTTATCAGTCTCCCCCTCTTGACTGAGTGCTCCCTTAGAGCAGGACTTCCTCTGGAGGGCCTGACCATTCCCAGGGTCTGGCACTTTTGTGAGTACTCTGTTTATTCAAAGGGTGGCTGGAACAAATTTAGCAAGCTTTTCTTTGGCACCACTGTGCCAGGTGCTATGGGGGTGACCGAAGAATTATAACACATGATCCCTGACAGCAGAGTGATTCAAATGTAGCTGAGATAGATCTATTGTCTATATCCTCTCCCTACTTTTTTTTTTTTAACCTTTCCTCTGATTCGAGACTCATTTTTTTTCAATTTAATAACTAAGATTTTATGGTCTTTGTCCTGGGAGAACTATTTAAGGTTTGAATACAGAAGCACCGGAGTTAGGATGAACTGATTTGTACCGGAGGAACAAAAGGCCAAGCAGCAGATGGAGAAAAAAGAAAAGAAGAAAAAAGAAACAGGAAGCTCCTATACTCTGCTGATGCTCAGGGAGTTCAGAATATCCCCTTATGGGACAGAAATGAGTGCTCCAGACAGCAATGAAACTGAGGTAGTTCCCTAGTAAAACATGCCCAGTGTGGGCTATCCCCACCATGTGCGTCCATCCTTGCTGTGGCTATGGGAAATTTTCTCTGGCACAGAGTATGCTTCTTTCTCCCTTGATATTTTTAAAATACTTAGCAGCTCTATTCTCATCTGGTGCTTTATCAGGAACCTAACCTTCCTTCTCCCTTCTCTCTCATAACCCCAACAGCCTGCTGCAATAGGACAGTCCCTGGCTACCCTCAGCTGTTTCTTGCCCCTCTTCATCCTACAGTACCATCTGTGGGACGTCCACCAGAAGAGGCCTTAGTCCACCTCCTCCCCTTCTCCAGCCTGCCTCAGAGTTTGGTCCAGGATACTTTCCTGTCACATGAACAAGGGGAGACCATAGAGCTGTGTTCAAACCCACTGAGAACGTAACCACTAGACAAATACATTTTTCTCTCAGAATTAAGTGTAAATGCTAGCGTTGTGGTTCCACTAGTTGCAACTTCAACAGGGAAAAGTTGTCCTGAGTTCAAATTTCTTAGTTTGCAAAGCCACATTTAGAAAGTGAATCCTTCTGTGAGGTAGTGGTTCCTTGTACCAGCGGAGCAATTATATTCCAAAGGTGTGGAAAGAAAGAGATTTCAGTATCAGAGACTCAGCGATGATGTCAAGGGGTGTTAGTTTGGCAAGAGTTTACAGATCTCAGTGGAGATGTCTGAGATAATCCATGCTAGGAATCCAGTTAGGGATTTCTTTTGTACTGAGAAGTGAGAAAATTAGGTGGTGAAATACGGTGACATCAGTGAGCTTAAAGATTAAAACAGCTAAGAGTAAAATGTAAAAACATCAGTTGAGTATTTGGTTATAAGATATTCCTGGCCAGTGAGTTTCTCTCTTTTTAACTTTTCTGGACCCTTCATCTGTCTCTTCTTCCTTCAGGGCTCAAACTGTGTCTGAGCAAAGACTCAGAGTGGGTGAAGATTGTGGTGCCCTTGGCCCCACCCTAACGCAATCTTATTCTTTCAAACATCCAATTCTTCAATTTCTGTACTCACGTCATTCTTGAGAATGACTCTGGACTCAAGGATGTATGTAGCTCTATGCAATTTTAATTCAGCACATCGCCTGTCTTAGGGGTTGGGGGGGTGATGATGTTGAATCTTACATAGAATCAGAGAAGACAAAATTTCTGCAGGACTTTGGAGGGTATAGAAACACTTTATTATACAGAGAGGGAGAGGGAGGCCCCAAGCAGTGAAATGATTTGTTGGAGATGGCTATTTTCACTTAAGATTGTCACCTGGGAGAGGTGATCTTTTGTCCAGATAAAGAAATTTCGATTATCAATCAATCATCCTGTAAGGAAATGATGATGATTTCAACAAATCTGCATTTTTAAGGCCGTCTTTAGCTAAATACAAACTAGTCTTCACCATTATATATGTGTATATTTAAAATGATGAAATAGTTGTGTTTACAATAAGAGATACAGATGTAGTCATTTTCGTTAATGAAGAGAGGATAAAGAAAAGAAAATCCAGTGTCATGAAAGCTAAGCTGGAAATAACTTTTCGTGCAGAACTTGGGCAGGATCCAAACTGAAAAGAGTCAATGGATTTAGCTATCTTGCTATTGATATTTCTTACACAAAGAAATATAACTTATTTGAATGACTCACAGACTCTTAATGAAATTATCCAAGTCAAGATATTTTTCTTTATTAGAAAAAAAATTGTGACAATTGTTTTGTAAATTACAAGAGAATAAAAAATAGGGGCTACTATGTGGCATTGTGCTATTTGGTTCCTTTTTTCAATCTCATTTCCATTGGTAATAAAGGCAATAATATTTTTAAGTCAACAGTAAGCTTTTGTGTCTCTTATTAAAAATAATGAAGAACACGTTTTTATAATATGAAGCACAGAAGCCTCAGGTGAGAGAGGAAAATTTATTGACCAGTATTTTATTAACAATAAAACTTGATTTGGGGTTTTTGAGCACATACAGGGACTAGAGCTAAAAAGAAAAATTCAGGAATAGATTACTTTTATCTTGCCTTTGAAGTGAGGCTTCTGCACTTGCCTGAGATCTAATCGCTCTTCCTCATGAATAACAATTTGGTAAAAGAGGAAGAAGAAAGAAAAGGTGTAACACTCTTCCTGCCATCAAACCAGTGGTCAGAAATCAACGCCACCAAATGCAGTGGGTGCCGTGTAGGACAGAAGAGTTAGGGATGAGGGAGAAGACTCAACCAGATGAGAAGGTAAGAATGAATTGCTTTGCTAAGTAAGATGAAAACACGTAGAGATGGCAGTGACCTACATATTGACCACTATTTCACAATTTGGGCGTACTTATACTAGAACTATTTACTTTCTACTCTCCTCAGTTACATTTTCAATGCCACTTTGCTTCATTTTCTTACTGCATCTTTGGATTTCCTCATGCTCTGTCTTGGAGATCTGGGGCCCTCCATGGCTTGTACTTCTAGGCAGTGATTCACTTTTCGGATTTTTTTTTCACTTTATCCCTCTGTTAAAATTTACCCATTCAACATTTCACTCTGCCTCCTAAACATTCGCCGTGTCCCATGGGGGCAAGATCCTTTATATCTACCTGATATCATTCCTTGCGATGAGTTTCCAAGATGGCATATGACAAGGAATGACATGCTTTTTTAACTCTCCAGTGAAGTCATTTCAGGCTTGACCTTGGACTCCTCTATACGGCTGGAGGTTCAGGATGCCCTGACCAAGCACACTGCAGTGGGATCAGAGGACGGCGTTGCAGTTTGTGAGGTAAATTCATGAAAGTTGTATAAAATTAAGGAACTTGGTAACCTAAAATAAACTTCACAAATTTACTGAAGGTTGGCCTCTCGTGTAATTATAACATGGTTTAGATGACATTGACCAAGTATTTTGCATTAGTATTGGCATAAAAAGAAATATACAAACATACTTCAGTTACATAATAAAAATAGGACTTTCTGTTGAACAGAAAAAAGATTTAGTATCTATATCTGAATCTCTTTAAAAATAGAACATATTCAAATTTGAGTGGTTTGCTTTGTGAAAGATCAAGGAGAACCCTGATTCATGTCATAAAGGCACCGACTAGTTCCTAATTAATACATCCAAGCTGGTGCATGCATAGATCTCTCACTATAAACATGAGAAACAAACAGAATCTTGGGAAATGTGTAAAGTGGTTGAAGGCTCCAAGGGACTTTTTGGCCTGTGAATGTTCTCTATCACTGTGGTAGGGCTATGTGTGGGGTTTTCTTAGTGTGTTTTTAGGAACTCAATTATTTTTTGATTAGTGGAAATTCAACTGAGGCCTAACAAAACATTGACTAATATTGCTGGTTTCCGAGGAAGTCAGAACTTTTGGTCTCCCGGTATACATTTTCTCCCTCTTTCTCCTCATCTCCGACTCTTCTTCCTCCTTCTTCTCACTTAATCTTTCAATGAGAAGTTGGGAGAGTAAGCTACGCATCCTCTAACCTCTAATTCTCCTTCATAATTTTATTATAATGGGTGGTGACAAAATAAATAATCCCTGTTGGCTAAATGTACTTTGCTGAAATTGGTTTGAATGTATAAACAAGTGCAGTATCCCTAGTGAACTTAATTTAACATTCTAATTAGAATGTTACTTCCAAACCTAGAGTAATTGACTTGTGATTTCAAGGACTTTAAGCGTATTTGCTTAAGGAAGCTATGACTAACGCTTCGTATTTTCCTGGAAAAAATTATTCACGGCCATGACTCAAATAAAGAGAAAAGGCTTCTGTAACCTATGTGTGAAAGACCTGAAGATACGTGTCAGTGGCCTCTGTTCTGCCCTGATGACCATGTTGATTGACTGATTTGGGTGGCTAAGCTGTGTTCTGTATTTGTTTCTTCCAAAAAGGAAGACCTTCCGCAGTAGAGAAGCCCAGATTTTTGGTTCCTATAGGAAGGAAAGCCTTTGGAAATGTGGTGCTCTGGCTAAAGAGATTTGCCATTTTTTTCTTATGTTATGCCATGAAAAAGCCATTACATTTCCTTACATGAAATAATTAAAAATATTGTCTGAGAGTTGCAACTAATAATTTTTTTTTTCTCATCTGAAGACAAAGTTCTGATCAAAATAGTGACAAAATTCAAAATTTGAGCCAGGAAACACGACCTTGTCCTTTGCTTTATTTTTTTTTTTCAACATATATGGACTCACCTGGACCTGCTTCACTTTTCTTCTCATAATATTTCTGTCTTAAACCTCTCTCGTCAGTGACATATCTGCTTGGGTTTCTCATTGGCTAAAATTCAGCACGTCCAAGAAATGTAAGAAGTCTGCTTTTATTTTTTTATTTTTTGAGGGAGAGCACATGCGAGAGAGAGAGAGCAGGAGTAGAGGTGGGGGCTGCAGAGGGAGAGGTACAAGCAGACTCCCTGCTGAGCGGAGAGCCTAATGCGATGCTGGGGCTCAGTCCCAAGACCCTGAATCATGACCTGAGCCAAAGGCAGATGTTTAACTGGCTGAGCCCCTCAGGCGCCCCTCTCCACCATCTTTTCTTCTGCAACATGCTTGTATGTGCGCCGCACAAGTTCACTCTTATCCACATCCCATACCTCTTACCTAATTTCTGTTTCTCATTTCAGTGAGAAGCAATGCCATCCAAAGAAAGAAATATGGTATTATTTTTTTACTCTACTTCATCCATGTACTTCTCAGTCAGTGAGCCATCAAATCCTGTCACCCAGCAATTGCAGTTCAAAAGCATATGGTCCACTAAGATAGACAGACCCCAGGAGGGGCCATAGAGCAAACCTCAATAAATTTAAAAGGGTTGAAATCATTCAGAATCCTTCCTGACCACTATAAAGTAAAATTAGAAAATTACCAATTACATTTAATCAATAATCAGTCAATCAAATTTCTGTAAGATATTTGGAGAAATCCAAATATTTGGAAATTAAGCAGCAAACTACTGAATAACTCATGAGTAAAATAATAAGTTACATGGGAAACTAAAACAAGCATTTGAACTGATGATAATGAAAACACAACTTATCAAATTGTGGACTACAGCTAAAGCAGCACGTAGAGGGTTATTTGTAATTTTTAATGCTTACATTAGTAAATTCCATGAAAGTAGATATTGCTCACTGAGCATCCAGGTGTCTAGAACATAATAACATAAGTCCTTACTAAATATTTATTTATGGAATCAACTTGATTATGTATAAGTTTTTTTCTGACATGTTCTAACTCTCTAGATTCTCTCTCATTCAACTTTCTTATTTATCTCATTTACAAGATGTATAAAAGTAAGAAACTGTAACACTACTATCTCTCGCTTCTGGGATTAATTTTATATTTTCCAATCATGACAGTAGTGATTTTTTTTTCAAGTGTATTTAATTTTTTTGCCCTTATGGAAGTATATTCATCTAGTTACAAATAGTTATTAACAAAAATTCCTGTTTGGCTTCATTTTCCTTTTATCTAAATACATTAAACGAGAAGAATATTTAAGATGCAGGTCATACACTTTAGAGGATGGTAAAACTTTTACTAGCTTACCACAAAACAGCTGAATAAAAATACAAGTTTTAAGGATAGAATTATTCTTAGAGCGGATACGTTGCATCAGCTTAAAATTCATCTACTATTGGAAAAGTATTTGAAACCCTAGATTCTATTTGTGGGTTAATGACATCACACCTTTTTTAAAGTCATATTATACTGATGTTTGACATTGATTGATTGTAATCTGTGCCTGCCAGTTCTGTATTCTTTTGTCATTGGCTTTCTTTAGAGGTAAAGTTTTGCACTGATAATGATCTCAATAACTATTAATACATATTGACCAATTGGTTTGATTTCAAAGTGCTCACTCTAAGCTCAGCACTCTTTACTCCCCAGTCCCAGTGAGGAGGATAATTTCTGGCTCATTCCCCGAATGCCTAGCATAGCACTTTGTTTAACATTTAATAATTCAATTAAATAAAAGAATGTTGGTAGCCTTTTTTTTTTTTTTAAAGAAAAAACCCTGTTTAGTTTTAGGTTGGTTTCTGATGAAAATTCTGAGGAGCTCATCACATCAGTCTGTGGCTCTAGCTCTACCTAATGTCTAATGAAAAACAGATGAGGAAGGTTTACAGAGCTGATCTTGCTAGAAGTGCTTGTGCTTCTCCTTGCTTTGACAGTATTACTCCCCTAAAGTTGAGAAATGTTGGCATATGCTACCTAGGACAGTGCTTATGGATTAAAGACTCACTTTGACATTTTGACAAATAAACATGCGTGCTAATTTCTCAGAGGAGGCACAGATGACTGATTATTTCATCAGGCACTCAATTTAAAATGATAAGTGGTGCCAAGCCAAAATTAATCAGCAATTTAAGTGACTGACATGTTGCTTAAAATCGAAGGCTCTGCCATGCAACTTTATATGCTCATCCATTAGTCTCAAAATGCAAAAGTGGTAGAGAAAGGAAATGTCA
Source organism: Callorhinus ursinus (assembly GCF_003265705.2). Lineage (NCBI taxonomy): Eukaryota > Metazoa > Chordata > Mammalia > Carnivora > Otariidae > Callorhinus > Callorhinus ursinus. The sequence goes on along the minus strand of NW_027397068.1, from coordinate 57,256,982 downwards.
TTTACTTGAAATACATTTTATTAGTATCAAACTAACAGTTTTTAGAAAAAAAGGATAATTTGATTATACACTGGTATTGATTATTTGAAAACAAATACGAATGATTTTTTTCACAAATCATTTTTCATTTTTTTTTCATTTTTTTAAGATTTTATTTATTTAATTGACAGCGAGAGAGAGAGAGCGAGAGAGAGAGCGAGCGTGAGCGTGAGAGGGAACACAAGCAGGGGGAGTGGGAGAGGGAGAAGCAGGCTTCTGGCTGAGCAGGGAGCCTGATGTGGGGCTCGATCCCAGGACCCTGGGATCATGACCTGAGCCGAAGGCAGTTGCTTAACCAACTGAGCCACCCAGGCGCCCCCACAAATCATTTTTCAGATAATAGAGTACATCAAGCAGAAAGAAAATTAAGAACAAGAGAAACGACTGTTTATAGTTAGATGAATATTTTTTTCAGGCTTTGTTCTGTTTAGTTACCTAGGTATTATGCTATCTATATTGGGACATTATTTTCTCAAGATAAAAAAATTGGGGGATGTGTTCTATCTAATATTCTACAAATTGGTTTTTGGATTTTTAATTAGCATTTTATTTTCTGTATCTTTTCCTGGTCCTTTATATAGCTCTGATTCTTTATAATGGTATGGTGTATTTCATTAATTTTGATTCCAGTTTCTTCTTGTTACAATGGTACAATAAATATTTATGCACATAATTGAAGTGCTCCTACTCAGTGAATAAGAGATTTCAGGTTGGAAAAATTCAAAGATAATTAAAGACTTATAAGAAATGGTATGTAAGAATATTAATTTTTAAATATGAATGTATAACTTTTTGCTATTCTGTATATTGGACCAACACTAATTAGATTACCATGCCATCTTCTTTTGCATAAGCTACTGTTCTTTTGCATCCAGTTTTTGTAAAAAGTTCGGTGAGAATTTAAGCACATTTAAAGCATATTAATTGCAGGATAATTTTAGATTTTTTTCTTTTGCATGCAATTTGACAAGTGTATTTTAATATCTTGTATTTTGCAGATCTTCCCAAAACTTTCAAAAAATTGTTTTTAAAAGAAACAAGTGCATCCCTTTTTTTCTGGTGTGTATAATATTTAATAAAATTACATAATTACATTTACAAATTCAGCAGGTTTGTGAACAAACACAACTGGTTTGTTTGGTAACTTGGTAAACTTTAAATTCATTGGTGTGAACAGGAGTATCTAAGCATACTAGAAAGCAGCTGGCTAGCCAGCTTGTGGCGAGGCATGGGTATCTGTTTAAGTGATTTATAAATGAGAACAAGTGTCACCTAACCTGATATATTAGCTAAGTGGAGGTCAGTTAGGAGAACTTCTGCACATTTTTACATACTTTCTCTGTATGACAAAAGATTGAATTAGGGGCTCAAAGAGTTTGACAATTTAAGATTTCCATAGATATCACCATTTTTTATATCCTCCAAACTATGTATGCTTCCATCAAAAGTACATAAGTTTCCATTTTTCCATAGATTTATGAACGCTGGGTATTTTCTTTTAAGATTTTATTTATTTATTTGAGAGAGAGAGAGAGAGAGAGAGAACAAGCATGGGAGGGGCAGAGGGAAAGAGAGAGAGGGAGAAGAAGACTACTCAATGAGTGCAGGGCTCCACGAGGCTCGATCCCATGACCCTGAGATCAGACGCTTAACCGACTGAGCTATGGAGGTACCCCTATAAATTCTGGGTATTATCCATCTTGTTAATCTTCTCTACATAATAGATAAAAGTTATACTTTGTTTAATTTGCATTTCTTTGATTTTTAGCAAGATTGAAAATATTTTTTTAAAAATTTTTTATTGTTATGTTAATCACCATATATTACATCATTAGTTTTTGGTGCAGTGTTCCATGATTCATTGTTTGTTCATAACACCCAGTGCTCCATGCAGAACGTGCCCTCCTCAATACCCATCACCAGGCTAACCCATCCCCCTACCCCCCTCCCCTCTAGAACCCTCAGTTTGTTTTTCAGAGTCCATCATCTCTCATGGTTCGTCTCCCCCTCTGACATACTCCCCTTTTCTTCCTCTCCTGTTATCTTCTTCTTTTTCTTTTTTCTTAAAATATGTTGCGTTATTTGTTTCAGAAGTACAGATCTGTGATTCAACAGTCTTGCACAATTCACAGCGCTCACCGTAGCACATACCCTCCCCAATGTCTATCACCCAGCCACCCCATCCCTCCCACCCCCAACCACTCCAGTAACACTCAGTTTGTTTCCTGAGATTAAGAATTCCTCATATCAGTGAGGTCATGTGATACATGTCTTTCTCTGATTGACTTATTTCACTCAGCATAACACCCTCCAGTTCCATCCACGTCGTTGCAAATGGCAAGATCTCATTCCTTTTGATGGCTGCATAATATTCCATTGTGTATATATACCACATCTTCTTTATCCATTCATCTGTCGATGGGCATCTTGGCTCTTTCCACAGTTTGGCTATGGTGGACATTGCTGCTATAAACATTGGGGTACACGTACCCCTTCGGGTCCCTACATTTGTATCTTTGTGGTAAATACCCAGTAGTGCAATTGCTGGATTGAACGGTAGCTCTAATTTCAACTGTTTGAGGAACCTCCATACTGTTTTCCAGAGTGGTTGCACCAGCTTGCATTCCCACCAACAGTGTAGGAGGGTTCCCCTTTCTCCACATCCCCGCCAACATCTGTCAATGCCTGACTTGTTAATTTTAGCCATTCTGACGGGTGTGAGGTGGTATCTCATTGAGGTTTTGATTTGGATTTCCCTGATGCCGAGCGATGTTAGCACTTTTTCATGTGCCTGTTGGCCATTTGGATGTCTTCTTTGGAAAAATGTCTGTTCATGTCTTCTGCCCATTTCTTGATTGGATTATTTGTTCTTTGGGTGTTGAGTTTGATAAGTTCTTTATAGATTTTGGATACTAGCCCTTTATCTGATATGTCGTTTGCAAATATTTTCTCCCATTCTGTCGGTTGTCTTTTGGTTTTGTGGACTGTTTCTTTTGCTGTGCAAAAGGTTTTTATCTTGATGAAATCCCAACAGTTCATTTTTGCCCTGGCTTCCCGTGCCTTTGGCGATGTTTCTAGGAAGAAGTTGCTGCGGCTAAGGTCGAAAAGGTTGCTACCTGTGTTCTCCTTTAGGATTTGGATGGACTCCTATCTCACGTTTAGGTCTTTCAACCATTTGGAGTCTATTTTTGTGTGTGGTGTAAGGAAATGGTCCAGTTTCATTCTTCTGCATGTGGCTGTCCAATTTTCCCAACACCATTTGTTGAAGAGACTGTCTTTTTGTCATTGGACATTCTTTCCTGCTTTGTCAAAAATAAGTTGACCATAGAGTTGAGGGTCCATTTCTGGGCTCTCGATTCTGTTCCATTGAGCTATGTGTCTGTTTTTGTGCCAGTACCATACTATCTTGATGATGACAGCTTTGTAATAGAGCTGGAAGTCCGGAATTGTGATGCTGCCAGCTTTGCTTTTCTTTTTCAGTATTCCTCTGGCTATTCTGGGTCTCTTCTGGTTCCATACAAATTTTAGGATTATTTGTTCCATTTCTTTGAAAAAAGTGGATGGTATTTTGATGGGGATTGCATTGAATGTGTAGATTGCTCTAGGTAGCATTGACATTTTCACAATGTTGATTCTCCCAATCCATGAGCATGGAACGTTTTTCCATTTCTTTGTGTCTTCTTCAATTTTTTTCATGAGTATTTTATAGTTTTCTGAGTACAGATCCTTTGCCTCTTTGGTTAGATTTATTCCTAGGTATCTAATGGTTTTGGGTGCAATTGTAAATGGGATAGACTCCTTGATTTGTCTCTCTTCTGTCTTGTTGTTGGTGTATAGGAATGCCACTGATTTCTGTGCATTGATTTTATATCCTGCTACTTTACTGAATTCCTGTATGAGTTCTAGCAGTTTTGGGGTGGAGTCTTTTGGGTTTTCCACATACAGTATCATATCATCTGCAAAGAGTGAGAGTTTGACTTCCTCTTTGCCGATTTGGATGCCTTTGATTTCTTTTTGTTGTCTGATTGCTGTGGCTAGGAGTTCTAATACTATGTTGAATAGCAGTGGTGAGAGTGGACATCCCTGCCGCGTTCCTGACCTTAGGGGAAAAGCTCTCAGCCTTTCCCCATTGAGAATGATATTCGCTGTAGGTTTTTCATAGATGGCTTTTATGATATTGAGGTATGTACCCTCTAAGGATTGAAAATATTTTTACATCTTTTTCTGTGAGCTGCTTGTTTATATATTTTTCAAATTATTATGTTATTATATTGGGCTTATTTTTTCATAGGAATTTTTATGTATTTCTTTTATATATCAGAGGTCAGTTTACCCCAAATATGCTGAATTAATCGGTCCAGGGTAGCCTTGGGTATTGGCAATTTTTAAAAACTCCCAAGATGATACTAATATGCAGCCATAGATGAGTGTCCCTGGTTCAGCTTTATTTTTAGCTTTATGGATAATATCTTTTACAGTATAGAAATTTCTATTACATTGCTAAACTTGTTAATGTTTCTCTGTTTTTCACTCATAATCAATATTTAACCAAGAACTGAGTATCCCTTTTTCCAACTTATTTATAATGCCTTTCATCCTACAAAAAAAAAAATCAATTTTAATGTTGTCAAGATTATCAATCATTCTCTCTTTGTCATCAGATTTTAAAAGTCTGTAGTATTTGTATTGTCCTGAAAGTAGATACAAGGTTCCTGGGTCAGGGTCAGATGAATTCTTGCTTACATATAGTAATAACTCTGCTGATTCTGCCACACTCTAATTTCCCCTTTCTGGGGTGACTCAATGAGAGCCTGATGTCAGTCTACCTAACCAGTGTTGACTCCATGGGCAAGGAACCACAAAGTAAGAATCTAGGAGCTTATACAGGACAGGGGCAGCTGTCTCTTCCCCCCCTCCTCTGAGAGACAAGGAGAAACTCCATCTCCTCAGTGTAAACAAATTTTCCTTTGAACCCATAGAGAAGGATCTTTGGTTTATACACTTTGGAATGTAAATAAACATCTCCAGGGAGAAACTAAGACTAGTGTCTCCCAGTTTACAACCCATAGGATATCCCCACGGTGCTGGGTGTCATCCTTTCTTTGAAATGCAAACGAATGCCTCAATGGGGGGTAAATCTCTGGAGCTTTCACTGTCTATTCAATCATAATTTAACTTTCATACCTGTGTTTTAGTCCAGAAGCTCTAATTGTGCAGAAACAAAAAATAATTTCTCTTCAGAACCCATAGTGTGGTTTATACTTTTGTAACCTACTTAAGTAAAATTTTCTTATGCTAAAGCATAAAGATAATCTCTATTCTTTCAAAATTTAGTTTCTATTTTATATTTGAAGATTTAAGCTAAAAAAATATAATAGGAGAAATAAAATGCTTATTGTTTAAGGGAATAATTCAGCAATTAAAACATCAAAAGGAATTCCAATTTTTTACAACTTTAAAAACACAATACAAATCAGAAATATAATCCCAGCAATGTTTGTTTTTTGTTTGTTTGTTTTGTTTTTCTTTCCAAAATGTGCCTTCTCTAGCTCTTGATTCACTTCTCAGGTGTAATTACATCTAGAACCTCTCATTTGCTAATCAATCTCCTCAGGTGCCTCCCCCAATCTAAGCCTCAGCTCCTCTCCACTGAGTCCAGCCCATCTCCCTGGGACTTTGAGAAGCCTCATTCTGACAGCCTAGCTCTTTCTCTGATATAGAATTTACATCATAGAAGACTAGAAACTTGTCTTCAAAGACTCCTCTAGGAAGTGAGTGTCAGTCAGGGTTAAGGGTGAACAAAACGTAAAACTGAGGGGGATGTCGGACAATATTCTTATGTCAAAAATTTCTTTTGTTGTTGCTTTTGTTTTGTTTGTTTGGAGCCAGATTGGTTTCAGGCTGCAACACCGGTAAAAACAAACTGAACAACATGCAAGAACAGATGAGCAAAGTAAGGAAAGAAATAAGACTCAAGGAAAGAATCAAAAGAAAATGCTAGAAATCAAAATTGCTAACAGAAATAAAGAACGCCTTCTATGGACCCATCAGTGCACTAAACATGGCCTAGTTTGCAGAGAGTTTGCATCATGAATAGGTTGGAACATCAGAAAATGCTTTCTCTGCATCTATTGATATGGTTATATGATTTCTCTTGTTTAGCCTGTTGATATGATGGATTGCGGTAATTGATTTTTGAATGTTGAACCAGCCTTGGATACCTGAAATAAATCTCACTTGGTTGTGGTACATAATTCTTTTTATACATGGTTGGATTCAACTTGTTAATGCTTCATTGAGAATTTTTCAATTTATGTTCATGAGAGATATTGGTCTCCAGCATTCCTTTGTTATGGTGTTTTTGCCTGTTTTGTATGAGGACAATGCTGGAGTCATAGAAAGAATTAGGGAATATTTCCTCTGCTTCTATTTTCTGAAACAGATTGTAGAAAAATGGTGTCATTCTACTTCACAGTATTTGGTAGTTAACCAGTGAACTCCCTGATGCAAATAAGCACATGAAAAGATGCTTAACACCATATGTCATTAGGCAGTTGCAAAAACAAAACAAAACAAAATCAACAAAAAAACAAGATACCATTACATCCAATAAATGGCAAAAATCCAAAGCACTGATGACACCAAATGCTTATGGGGATGTGGAGTAACAAGAATTCATTCATTTTTGGTGGAAACACACAATGGTACAGTCACTGTGGAAAGACAGCTTGAAAGTTTCTTCCAAAACTAAAGACAACCTTGCCATACAATCCACAATTGTGCTCCCTGGTATTTAGTCAAAAATTTATATTCACATAAAAACTTGCACACAAATGTTTATAGTGCTTCATTTATAATTACCAAAACTTAGAAGCAACCAAAATATCCTTTAGTAGGTGAATGGATAAACTGTGGTAATCCATATAATGGAATATCTTTCAGTGATTAAAAAAATGAGCTGTCAAGACACAGAGGAACTTTAAATGCATATTGCTAAGTGAAAGAAGCCAGTCTGAAAAGGCTACATACTATATGATTCCCACTATATGACTTTATAGACAAAGCAAAACTATAGAGAGAGTAAAAAGATCAGTGGTTGTCAGGGGGTAGGGAGAAGGATGAATAGGTGAGGTACAGGAGATTTTTAAGGCAGTGAAACTATTCTGTGTAATATTGTAATGATGAATATATGACATTATGCATTCACAAGGTGAAGCCCAATATAAACTATGGACTTAGTTAATTCAAATGTATAAATATTTGTTCATCACTTGTAACAAATGTAACACGCTAATGCAAGATGTTAATAAAAGGGGAAACTGTGGGGGGAGAAAAGGGACTATATGGAAACTGTACTTTATTTTCAATGCTTTTATAAACCGAAAATTGCTCTAAAAGTGAAGTTTATTTAATTTTAAAAAGTTCTTTATTTTCTTGTTGTTATAATGAATAAGCTTTAATTTCATGAAGAGAATTAATAAAAGAAATAGCACTGTTATTGCATTACTTAAAAAAAATATCAGAGTGTGGTAAGGTGTAGAATAACTCTGTAGCCGTGTACTTAAAAAAAGTGATTGCTCCTTTAGCAGCACTTAAATGACAAAGGGCTGCTGATGGGGAAGAGAAGAAATTATTTTGTTGGTTGGTAGCCTACCTGAGGGCATGATTTTATGGGTGGTTGCCGTGTCTTAGACTACTTCATAGTTAATATTGGTCAAAGAAGCAATGACAAATTCACTTGGCTTCTGCTTTCATTTTATAGCACTGAAGTGATTACAAAGTAGATGTGAGCATAGAACAAATGATGATTAGCATTTGAGATAAAAAAGATAGCTTTTTGTTCATTTTTGTTGCTAGATAAAAAATGAATAAAGGGTACATAAATTTAGTCAAATTAACCAGAATCTTATTGAATAACTGTATCATATAACCATTTCAGAGTTTCATTTATTTTAGGTTACCAGACACTTGATAAATGACAAGAATTTTAAGTATACGTGGCTCAGTTCTGTCATTTGCTTGGGAAAATAGAAAAATGAAATTTCATATTAAATTATATCAGGTTTTATGGTAATCATTTGAACTGTAATATAATTCTAATTGGTTTACCAGTGAATTTTGTAGGGTTCTTATTTCTGGCATTTTTGATGACCAATTTCAATTTGCTTTCATGTATTTTATTTCTCCTTCCATCATCTGTCTTTTAATATTTTGAAACTTGGTGATAATATATTCATTTGAGTTTTATGAGCCCAGTAAATGTCCTTTTATGATGCCTTTTTCATTTCTAGAGAAAAAGGCATTCCCAGCCTCAGAAGGTTATTTCTTTAAGCTTTTTATAAAAACTAGTCAAATTGGTTCAACTGTCCTGACCTCTTCAGTTTTAGTTGGTTTTCCATTTTACTGTTGCAAGTAAAAGTACATCTCAAGTTTTTAGTAGCTATCAGAAATTGAAGTACCACAGATAAAAACTGGGAGAAAAAAACCCAGCATGCTATGAAAACAAATTCTATAAAGGATATTATAGTATCATTACAATTATATTATCCCCTTTGGATATAAAAGAGTAAGAAAAGTTTTATTTTGTGACCAACTATCCTGAGGTTTGTATTATAACACCCTTATCCTCGAAATATTTCCACATATTTTATACATTTATAATAATAACGACTATTGCCTGAGCACTTTATATGAGATGCCATCAACCTAAATGCATCAGCAACGGAAGATTCAGTTCAATAAGAGAATAGTAATGGTTTTAGCACAGAGTAAGTGCTCGGTAAAAGTCAGCTATTCTTATTACTTTTCTTAGGCCATTACTTTTTTTCTAATCTGAGATCTCTCAATTTTCTTCCTAAATTAAGATTTAATTTATGTGCAGTGAAGTGCACAAGTGCACATTCTAAATGTACAATTCAATGAGTCTTGATAAATGATTACATCCATGTAACCCACACCCATTCAAGATATAGAATATTTTGATCTTCCTAGAAAAAGTCTTTGCTCCTTTCCAACAAAGTAGAGGCAACTTCTAGTCTGACCTCTATTAGTTTAGGTGATTTGTGCAGATCCCCAAGCCTGCTAGAGTGGAATTATATAGTTGTTACTCTTTTGTTTCTGGCTTCTTTCACTCATGTTTTTGAGCTCATCCATGTCCTTGTGCAAATCAGTAGTTTGTGCCTTTTTATTTCTGAACAACAGGTCATTTGTATGAATATATCTCAATTTGTTGGTTCATTCACCTGTTGATGAACGTTAGTTGTTTTCAGTGTTTGACTACTGCTAATAAAATGAATCGAGATCCATTCAATGAAACACAAGGAGGTACTTATAGCTAGATTTTAGAGCACAAGGAAGATGGAATAAGATGAAAGTGAAAGTATGGGGACAGTCATGAAAGACTTTATTTTGCTAAGGAAGTTTGATTTTAATTGTCAAAAGGATAAGGGACCATTTGAAGAAGGAACATGTCAGATAATCATTTCAGAAATACTACTTGGGGGGACAATGATTGAAAAACATGGCTTTCTACAAGCTCTACCTCACAGGAGGAAAAACATATTGCTTGGAATTAAAGTATGCATAAATTAAAGCACTCTTTCCTGTGAGTTAAAGCATAAGATATAGGTATATGTTTGGGGAAGAGATTTTTTGGGGCACCGTGGCATAGGACATAAGTACCCCATGCATATACAGATTAGTCAGCTATAGTTTTGAGGGGATGACCTTTGTATAACTCTGGAATACCTGCCCTGTGAGGACCTTCCTCTTCAGTACTCTACTACACAAATTCTAGCACCACAACAACCCCCCCCCGCCAATTTCTAACTCCAATCCCTTTCTCCTCAGTCGATGAAGATGGTCAACCTCTGTTTGAGTTCCTCCTCCCCCTACTAAAGCTGGGAACCTGACTCCAGACAGTAAGTTGATGTAGTCATGAAGCTCACCTCATTTGTCTCAGGAATTAGAGTCCTGCATGGCCAGGTGTGCAATATATGAAAAGGGTATTTTCACATATTTTGTCTAGATTTCCATGCACTTATAGCAAAAGCACAATTATCATATCAGTTCATCTTTATAAAAGTCACCATTTTCTTTCTATTGCTAGATAGTTTGGTTGGCTACTATGTCTATTTCTCACTAGAGTGCAAGCTTCTTAAGCAGAAGAATTTATTCTTTTTAAATTCTTTTTATCCTCATTGCAACCATTCAGAACAATCATACCCAGGGTGGGTTTTGGTCTGCAGGGTCCAGAGGAAGCCATGCTAGACTTGAGAACACAGGGGAGAGGGGATCCTGAACATACATACCCACACCTAATTCTTTTTTATTTTAGAAACTGCCTAACTCAGGCAAGTTTGTCTGGAGTAGTTATGAATGTTTGTGCATTAGGTACCAAAGACAAAGTATGTAAGAGAATGAGAAGTTGTCTTCTGATTTGGTAACTTAATGGATTGGAATTATTGGTTTCAGTACTATATGTATATTACTCTGCAAAGGGTATTAGTATATTATATCATTTTATTCTCACTGGAATTTCGTGCCCTCTCAGAAACCTCCCTCGGAGTACATAGCTCATTTAGGATCACAGAGCTAGTGACAGAGCCAAATCTTCTTATACCTTCAAAATCTTTTTCCATCAGTGGGGCACGTGGGTGGCTCAATTGGTCTGACTCTTGGTTTCGGCTCAGGTCATGATCTCGAGGGTCGTGGGATCAGGTTCTGTGTTTAGCAGGGAGTCTGTTTCAGATTCTCTCTTTCCCTTTCCCTCTACCCCTCCTCCACTTACACATATGCATTCTCTCTTTCAAATAAATAAATCTTAAAAAAATACTTTTCCATCATACAATCCACTAGCTGCAGAATTCACAAGCTTTTCAGACACATAAAAATCACAATGGTTTGATATAAATACTGTGACCACGATAGGCACAATCACATTGTCAATTTTAATTATCATTGGTCCTATCAAAGGGATATAGAAGGGGCTCTCTCTACTGATATTTATTTTTAATTGAGATATAATTGACATATAACATTGAACTAATTTTAGAGGTACAGCATAATGATTTGGTATAGGTATATATTGAGAAATGATTACCACAATAAATTTAATTAACATCCATTACCACACATAGTTACATATTTTCCCCTGGAGATGAGAACTTTTAAGATCCATTCTCTTAGCAACCTTCAAATATTCAATACAGTATTGTTAACTATAGTTATCATGTTGTACTTATACCCCTAGGACTTACTTATCTCATAATTGGTTGCTTGTACCTTTTGACCACTTTCGTCCATTTTGCCCACCCCGAAACCCTGGAAGAAAAACAAAATTTTAATCATTATATATTCAAACTTAGCACAAAATAATGCTTAGAACATAAATAAATATCTCTTGAATGAATTAATGAAGGAAGGAAGCTACTCAAACAGAAAGCCAAACAAATATTAAATGTCATAGAGACATCAGTTAAAACAAACCCTGTAATTTGTCTGTAGGTCATTAGCCAGAACCATTTTGGTGGAGTGATGTCGATGAAAGCCTTACTGCATTAAGTACAAGAGGAAAAAGAAAAAGAAAGTAATGATGTTAAAAACATGGTAAGGGTAGACACATTGAGGTCTGTATATTAAGCAGGATTCAATTCAGCAGTGAATGCCAGGAAAGAAAAGTGGCTTACTTATGTGATAGTTCAGTAATTACAAATCTAGTAAGGACAGGCTTTCTGTAGTGTATCCTGGTGTCAGCGATGACCAAGATTCCCTTATCTTCAACTTTATCTTTATGTTTATAATTCCACACATCCTCTAAAATTATTAGAAACTACATTTATACTTACATTTTTATGTATTTCCTTATTTGTGCTTCATTATGAATCCTTTAATTCGTCATAATATCCTTAGGTTTATAGAGAATGATTTTTTGAAGATAGAAAGGATGCGTTTACAGTTTATATAGAGGGAGCTAGCAGACACTTTGATGTGGAAATCACAGGGGGGAAAGAGTGAGTAATTGAAGGGTCAGCTTCCCTGAGGAGATAGGATAAGATTTGTAGAATTGCTTGATGCATTATCTTTGAATGCAAAAAATAATTTTCCTTTCAGACTACTGAGGAAAGAAGTAAATATATAGAAATAAATATACATGGTATTCTTATAGGTGTGGGATTTAAAGCTAATGGCACTCTGTTAAACATTAAGCATCAATTTTCACTGTGAATTTGCTGGTGATTTTATTTGTTGGGACAGGATGATTTGTTACTTCTGAGGATGGTGAAGGGCACCTATCAAGGAATATTAAAATATAATTTTTCTTAGCAATATTAATGGCCCAGTTAAAGAGGTGGTCATAAATTTGTGGTGATAACAATTTGGTCAAGCTCTTAGTTTCTGCAGTATGGTCTACAGTTTGGGTATAAAAGAAGAGAAGGCAGTCTGACTCATGACCCGGGGTATTCTGGGAAAAGCACCAAGATACATGGACAAGGGCATTGAGAATACAGAAAAGAGAAGTCAAAGCCATAAAGTATGCAGCAGTATAACAAGAAAAAGTCGTGAAGAAAGTGGATGTCAGGTTGGGAAAAAAAGCAGTTATGGGGAGACTGATGTTAATAATGAGTTTGGAAAGGAATAGAAGATTGTGGCCATAAGTTGAGTTTTTGATTTTAAAAGGGAACTTAACACAGACTCTACACTATTGGTTCCCAAATGTAGCCAATGATCAGAATATCCAAGCTGCTGAATTTTGAATCCTACGTTTGAGAGTAGGAACAAAATCAAATTTTTTTTACAAAAAGATACTTGGTTGATTCTGATATTTGATAGATCTGAAAACCACTGTTCTAAATATTCCAAGATGAAACGAACATCCTATGTCTTTTCTCATCTGATCTGTTTCGTTTGGACAGTCCTCCTTCATTTCTAGCTAAGGAATTCCAATCAAAACTTTTTAGACCTAGTCCCCAATTTTCCTCATTCTGAAGTTCCAGGTATTATGCTAAGTACTTTACTTACATTCTTTCTTTAATTTCAAAAACTTCTATAAGGATGCTAAGAAAGCTGTCAAGATTATACACACATAAGTCACAGCACCAGGATTTGACCTAAAGCTGTCCAAACCCAAAATATTGGTAAGAGAAAAGCATATTTTATTGGGACCTATCCCAATTATACAAACCCAATTCACTTATTTTCTATCAGTTATCTTGCCACATGATTTTGTGATCTTCTATAACGGTAATTCCACGCTGCTGTCATTAGTACCTGTGATATTTGTCTTAGTTGCAGCTGTGTTTTGTTTTAGATTGGCTCCTTTGTCACTGAAATCTACAATGAGAAGAATTACGGAATCACAACTTTTTGAGCTATGTTGATTGAATTGTGATTAACTTGATTCACCAAACATTGATTGATCTCCTCTTGATACCTAAAGTTAAACAAAATAGCTAAATTCTGTGATAAATAATATGTACTAGAAACATCAAGGACTCAGGACGGAGGGCCCGGGGGAAGGGAGAGGAGCCTGGAAGGTGGGCAAATTCAGTTTCCCAATTTATAAGGTAAAAGGGTAAATGAAAATAATTTTTATCCTTTTATGAAGAGCAAGGAGAAATTTTTCCCTTACCTTTTTCCTTAACCTGTTTTCTTGGACACATATTTAAACCGAGTCCTGCCTCTAACTTCTGGAACAGAAGTTGATCTCTGGGATTAAGCCCAGTCTCCATTTGCCCAAATAGGGCCTTCTGGATTATTTGTTCTATTTTGGAGTTCATCTTGTTTTCTTGTGGCCATAAAAATTCTTAGACTTGGAAATCGCCAAACTAATTTTCCTGCACTGCCTTAGAAACAGATTTCTAGTCATGCCATGTTTTCTTAAAAGTTGTTTTCATACTTACACCGAATATTGCCTATTTCTGAACTTCTAAATGAAGCAAAAATATATTTCTGGAAAGCAATAATAACATTTCTTATGTGTCCTCCTTGCCCTCATTACATGTCTACTTTTTGTATAGCATGTTCCCATTATCACATTATTCTCAAAACAATCTAATAAAAAGCACATAAAGATGGTACCTTCACTCCCATATACAAATGCCAGAACTGATATACAGAGACGGTGAAGCGTTTGTCCAGTAGGATAGGTATTGGGAGGAGGAATGAGTCAATAACAGCCCTTCTGGTGTTCAGTCCCTTAGTCTTTCTGTTTTCTGTCAGTTTTGACAAGTGTTTTAAATATGACTGAATACTCAGAAGAATTGCTCCTTCCTCCTACAACCTAAGGCAGAAGCAGGCAGGCTGACCAGCCTCCACAAGCCTCCCTCTTAATGCCTTAAACCACTTGCAAAGAAAGTGAGTTAAAACTACTCAGGAAACAAACAAGTAGCACTGTGAAAACATCATGAAAATTAATATTCAAAGTGCTCTAGAACTTTATTTTAATGATTCTCAAGCTCATGATTTATCTTCATAGCAAATGCCTAAGAAACTCCATCGAGACTGAATTTAGAAAATATTAGGCTGAAAGAAACGGAATAAAATAATATTTTCATTTTACCTCTCAAATCAGGATTTATCTGACTAATAACATTTCCGTGTTCATGTGTATTTAGCAATTTCATGAGTGGTACAACTCCTATTTTAGGGATTCTTATGAATCATATGAAATAAATGAGTTTGCTGGTGAATGTGTGGCAGACAGCAGTCAATCATTTTTACTAGTTAAATCTACTGATAATATAAGAAAAAAATAACAGACCTGTGAAAATTGCAATGAGAATTAAAATGGCTGATTTTGTTTGAACACAGCATATGTGTCTTGTTTTGAACTGTATATAATTAGAGGGTTTTTAATGAATAGAAAAATGTAGATTTGTATTGATCTCTTTCCTCTGAATGTACCCTCACTTCCTCCTTTGAAATCTGATAGCACTTGGTGCAATCTTGAGATACTTGAAATGAATTACATTACTCTAGAGTAATTTATAGTTCTTTCATCTTTTTTAAAAATTTTTTATTGTTATGTTAATCACCATATATTACATCATTAGTTTTTGATGTAGTGTTCCATGATTCATTGTTTGTGCATAACACCCAGTGCTCCACGCAGAATGTGCCCTCTTTAATACCCATCACCAGGCTGACCCATCCCCCTACCCTCCTCCCCTATAGTTCTTTCTAATCTATTGCTGAGTACAAGTACATTTTTCCAGATTGGGCACATGCTAGATATTCTCCTTCTTCCTATTAACACCTAGCTCAGTGTCTGGCTAAAAACATACTGGAATTTTGCATAAATTATTCAAAGTCATGATTAATAAAACCTTTCTCAAAATTCCTTCCTTCAGAACCTTGATTTCTTTGGATTTTTCCAGGAGGAAGAAGAAATTTGCTAGCGCAATCAGTTTAAATTTTGCAGGATTACAGGATAGAATCCACAGTTAAGCATTACTACCTAACATCTTTCTGTAGGGTGGAGACAGTTTGCCAACTATTTTTCTTTGCTTTTCTAAAATGTATCTTTAACTTTTTAAAATTTAAATATTGTTACTAGGGTTTTTCTTTGAAATCTTCCTTACAGCTTTTCAAATATGTCATGTGGACTGTTTTAAAGTTAACCTGAGCTGTGTGATGAAGTGGGGTGGGGTTGGAGCAGGATTCCAGGACAGCTTCTAATGTCCCAGAGAATTAAAGAAATAGAGTGATACGTGAAGAAATGCTTGGCTGTGAAACCAGACGTGCAAGGCCTGTGGTAGATAACATTCTATAGGATGTCATTTCTTTGAAATTCTAACATTTTATCAATAAATATTTTGGGGGCATGTCTTTATCAAAATGTAAATATACTCATTAATCTTTTACCAGCTGATACCCAAAGATAAGTTTAATGCTAAAGAAATAAGCTTTGAAAGGGCAGTGCAGGCAAAACACATGTTTGTTCAAAAGGAGAATTTAAAAAGTGTCAACAGAGAATATCTTAGATCTCCACAGAAGATATGGCAAGAGGTAAAAGAACAAGTCCACTTGCTTCGTAATTTTACTGTAGGCCTACCCTGGTTAAGGGTGAGCATTTCATTAGCAATTGGCTTCCCTGTCTTAGCATTTAGTCTCAGTACTTGAAAGAGACTCTTAGAATGACACTAAAGCTGCTTTTCCTCTCATGGGAGCCTTGTTAACAATAGCACATTCCTTTAGCAATCACTGTGAGTGGCAAGGCAAGGACGCCTTCCATTCTGATGCTGTCTGGAAATGTTCTCCTGCATTCTTCAAGCTCCAGATTAATAGGAAGCCTCTGCTCACACATTGTGCTATTAGTATTATATCTGCTGCCTGGATATGAAGAGATAATATCAAGTGATGAATATGTATTCTAAAAATACAGCCCAAAAAAGTAAGGTTGACATTTTATTATAGTAGAATCTATGGAATCAAATTTACACTTGTCAAAAGATCATAAAAGGTCTTTGAAAAACCGTGGCAAAAGAGCTTTCCAACTATAACAGAAGTCATTTAGTAGCTGGAAAGGTCAGAAATGTCAGCCAAGGTCAAAAGAATTGAGAGAATTACATTTTATCTTTTGCTTTTCATGTGGACAATGATTCACCCTCCAGATATTCAGAAGAAATCTGTATTTTGTACAGTTGTTAGATTAGTTGATATTATCTATGAGTTGATATTAATTTCCTTGTTTGGTGAAATTGAGTGGACACACCATCTCTCTGTTTAATGCTGCAAAATGTTACCTTAGTTCTTTTTTTATATTTATGAATACATAATTTTGGTTGGGTTCATGAACAGAGAAATAGAGAATTGTAATTATATATATATATATATTTTTTTTTTTCTGGAAGTGAAGTTCTTAGTATTCATAAAATTTTCAAAGGGATCCTATATCAATCAATGTCACAGCAGGAAACAGATGTCATATACAAATTGGGATAGTCTGAAAAGATTTAAATAGGGGACTATTTATAAGCAGTGGGAGGGTGTAGAAAAATCATGCTCAATAACACAATATCCTTGGGCTTGGACCATACAAGAGGAGAAGTCCCAAGGCCTAAGCGGTAAGGAGAGGGAAAAGTGACTGGAAGAAGAGGCACAGAGGTCTATGCAGAGAGAGCTGCCTGATAGTAACTGCGAACTTCGACTGAAAGATGATGCCATCCCCTTCTCACTCCTAGGTGGGAGCCAGGGGATACTCTGATCTCATTCTTGTTTCACTGTCTGTTCTCCTATTCATGCTCTCTCTCTCTGTGTCAAATAAATAAATAGAATCTTTAAAAAAAAAGAAAGGAAAAGATTGATAATGGTGGGTATTGGATCCAGAGAATGAGTGAATGAAAGAATGAATGAATGAATAAATGAACAAAGGTATACATATGTAATATTATATATAGTATTATACATAATTATATAATGTGTATAAGTATATAATATATATAATGTTAACTATGTGTATATAACTATGTGTATATATCTAGCTCAGTTCTACCACTAAAGCAAGGTAAGTCTTGTCTTGTTAACTCATTTTCTTCCTTTAAAGTAGAAATGTGTCTCCTTGTGACTTTCACAATTGTTCAAATTCTTATTCTCCAGAGCATGATTTGATATCCTTTAAGTATTTGAATACATTTATCATTTTCCTTTCAACTCATCTCTTCTCCAGTTTTAACTAACAAGATTCTCAAGAATTTCTCATATTACAGCTTACATGGTAGTTTAGATTGAGAAGGTAGCAAGAATGGTGGAAATGAACAAAATTAAAATAAAAATTACATTTGAAATCCCTTTCACCATCCATATAACATGGATACATTGTTTAATGCATGCAATATTGTATTGGAAAACTATGACCAAAACAACAAAAGCAAAGTCTACATGTAGCTGTCTGTGAATCAAGCTATTTATCTCATATGTGACTAACAAATCCACAGTGGTGAACGGAAAATGAATGAAAAATTCTGAAAATTCTAAAGTATTCTGAATTGCCTATAGGGCTCATGCCATTCTGTTTTAATACCAAGTTTCTCTAGGTTTAATACATTTAATGCTTGTTTCTTTTTGTAAGGATTAAAGAAATGAGTGAAGTGACATCTTTGGGGAAGGTGAATATAAGATAAGGGGAAGGAAAATATAAGTTAAATATGTATATGTTATATCTCTACCATGGTTTCTACTTGCCTCTCAACTCCAAAAACCCTCTTCTTAGAGCTCTGGTTCCTCAATATTTCTTTTCTAAGATATTTAGGTTTGCACATGATACCCCAGTTGTGAATTCTCTATGTAGAGGGTCATGGATGATAATACCTTAAACTTAAAACTATAATGTACTTACTTCTACTGATAATTGCATTACCATGTTGGTTAACCTATATTAAACTACAATCTTCAATTTTTTTAAATAGGACATGTTATTTAATTAGGATTGATAAACTGATTTCCTATGCAATTTATAACCCAAATGCATGCCAGTAGATTGGTCTTTGATAAATATTTTTTTAAGTGACATAATGAAATAAAATCAAAAGAAATGAAACATATAAGTTTTCAAACACTGGAAGAATCAACATCTTTGTGAAATATTGTAGAAGAGACTTCTTCATTATACAGACATTTGGAATTAATGCCCACAAAGATCTTTTAATTCAACATATTCAACAAATATTCATTGAGTATCCATTATGTGACAGGCACCATAAAACAAAGTTATAGTTATTAAGTAATGCATGATCCCAAACCTCAAGAATTGCTGTTTAATAGATTGACAACATGTATGCCAAAGTTAGAGGTGCTACTTTGAAAAGATAAATGATGATGAAAAGGAACAGTATAGTTAGTCTTCCCTGGGGAGGAATGTAAGGTATGTGCATGGTAGAAATTCTTCATAAGAGATATAACATTTAGGAATCTTGAAGGATCCAAGGAAAAAGTGGGGCCTCAGAGAAGCTATTCTAGCATAAGGAGTAGCATTAATGGAGGTTCATTAATATCAAACTAATGTCCCCTACAGAACTACAGAGATCATAGAAGTATAGAGAATGTAGAGACATAACCAGCGATACACTTAAAAACAATATTATCAAGGTCTTCTCTACCGGACTTTCATTTTATACTATATCTTATGAGCTTTAGGACCCAATAAAACACTTTAAATAACAGTGTGACATTAACAAGTTTTTTATTTTAGAAAATATCTGTCTACCATGTGGAAGATAAAGTAAAAACCAAAGCTTGGAAAGCAGTTAGGTAAGCACTGCGTCAGTCCTACTTTGGTATAATGAGGTTTTGAACTAACATGGTAGTAGTGGGGGTGGAAAGATGTGGCAAATATGATGAACATTAATCACTCATAGAATTTAAAGTTTTGACAAAGAAAAAGTCAGTATATCTCATATCTGATTTGTTAAACTAGGTAGATTGTGAGTTGGGTTTACCATAAAAGGGATCCGAGGATAGACAGATTTACAGGTAAACACTTTAGCCCTTTAACTCTTAGGTTCCTTTAAAATACATAATTTTCAAAGTAGATAGTTCAATATATGATTCTAGAAACCAGAAAAAAATGTATGGAATGAAGAAATATATTAGAGGGTCAAATAAAAAAAAAGGATCTATGGTTGCAGGTTTATTTTATTCAATAGAGAAAGAGAAGGGCTAAGATAAAAACTTTTGAAGATTGATTGAATTTCTTTCAGGTGGAAAAGGAGTTACCAAAAGGCATTGTGAGGAAAAAGAATTACCAATATTATCAGATGTCAAAGGCTGTTAAAGCTAGATGATACCACTGAACAACTCATTGAACTTGGTGTTTAGGTATCGTTGGTAAACTTACTAGAGAGGTACCAGTGGAGAAATTGTGGTAGAAGTTCCACAGTGCACTAAAAATTGAGTGTGGCTGGGAAGAGGGAATGTGGTTAATAAGCACAGAATGTTTTGTAGTCCATAAGTGTGGGCTGTTCTTTTCAGGTGCTTTGCTTTGAACAGAAGAGTGACAGAATTACAGGGTGGAGGAGTCTGTGTGCCGTTTGTAAAGAAAAGTGATCAAGCTCCAGGAAGTGGGAAGAAGTGGCAAACATAAGAAAAGGACTGTCGATGGAGCAAGTTTTGACATGAGTGGGCAAAAGATCAGATCATGAGCACAGGAGGAAGAATGAGCTGAAGGGAGGCAATGTTTTTGAGAATGGGAGAAGTAAGGGAAAGTGGATTCGGATTTAGATGAATTTGTAGATAGGAATGTTGACAAAGTTAGCCTCTGATAGATTAATTATTCTCTGTTAGTTTTTGGACATTGAGGATGGTTGGAATTGTATTTTAGGAATGGGGGGGAGTTGACTGATGAGCTAGAAAAGGGCTTCTGGGGCCTCTGAGGAGTCATTATGGGCTGAAAAAAAATTATGTTGAAGTTGTAGCCACAAGTATCTTAGAATGTGGCTGTATTTGGAGATAGGCTTTTTACAGAGGAGATTAAATTAAAATGAGGTCATTAGGGTAGGCATTAGATCAATGGAACTGTGTCCTTATAATAAGAGAAAATTTGGTCACAGAAATATGGGGGGAGAGACCATGTGAAGATACAAGAAGATAGCCATCTGTAAAACAAGGAGAGAACACATCTTTTCTGGCCCTCTGAAGAAACCAACCCTGCTGACACCTTGATCTTGGGCTTCTAGCCTCAAAAATTGTGGAAATAATTTCCTATTGTTTAAGCTACCTAGTCTGTGGTACCTGTTATGGAAGCCCTAGCAAATTAATACATAGATAAACTAAAAATAAAAGCATATTTTTATAGTGATATATTATTTTTTTCTTCAAGATTTGGTGCTCCAGGAGGAGATGCATAAAAGTTACATTCTATATAGTATGTAGTATACTATTTTTAAAAATAGTGTATGTGTCATTGCCCTCCAGGGAAAGGACAAAATATCAAAATGATGTTAAATTTGGACGGATATATATGTGTATGAGTGGTATATTATATATATCTCCATAATTAATGTAAAATTTAAATAGCACAAGTAAGGAGGAAAGTTGGAAAAACAAGAAAGACGATGATAGGCAGTTAAATAGGAAGAAACAACTAAATATTTATTAAGGCCTACCACCAGCAACATGTTAAATACTTTCACTTACTCATCTAAATTCACTCCCTATAATAGCCTCTAGGATTAATATTGTCATTTTTACAAATAAGAGAATTGAGTGTCAGAGAAGATAAATAACTCATCAAGATCATACAGCTATTAAATATCAGAGCTGGGATTTGAATATAACTCACTAACTCACCAACTCTAAAGAACAATACAAGAGGTATAACAATGGAATATATAATTAATTGCTTGTTGATTCATTGTTTTCATGAATTCCTTGTTTGCATTATGTGAAAACAAATGTTTGCACAATAACATCAGGTGAAAATGAACTCAGACTTTCTTTCAATTTGTTTTAATTCTCAATAGGCAATAGGAAACCAGTTGGGGCTCCTAATATACTACTTTGTATTGAGTGATGGTTAAAAACTTTAAAATAAGATGTGATTCCCTCAAGCAGTGAAATAAAAAAATAGATTATATTAGGTTACATTTTATATCACCTGATGTGATAGTTACAGAAATACTAGTAAAAGATCAATCAAATGAAATCCCATTGTGGTTGTTAAAATGAATAATTTTATAGACCTAGCAAAAGATAAAACTTTATGGCTAGAGAAACAAAAAATTATGTTTAATATAAATTGTTATTGTTAAACATCTATAAAATATCTGTTTTGAATTATAATTGTAAGAGCAACATACAATCTTAAATATTTTGAACAAACAAATAATTTAACGGTAGAATTGTTTGTCCTTTTTGTGTAATATATTCTCCACAGATAGTTTGAAGAAATTTATAAATACGTACTTGAAGAGAGCCTCTAGGTTTGGAGGATAATGTGATGATCTAATTCCAATACTCCATCACATTCCCTGTAATAAACAAAACAAAGCAATAAATAAACATGAAATCAGCAAAGACAGCAAATAAAACTACATATAGCCCACAACTTCAGCATTAGCAAGAGAAAGAGAATACCAAACCTTATCTACAAGCAGAGAATTAAAACAAATTCCAAAAGACAGGTTCAGAGAGCCAAGGACAGGAGAGCCTTAAAAAGCTCAGGTAAAAGAATACAAGGGCATAGAAGACACAGGCAGAGCACAGAAAAAATCCTCCTCCCCCCACACGCATATTTACTTTCTCAACCAGCAAATATTTATTGAGTTGCTATCTCTCAGGGGTGAGAATTCTTACCAAAGATGCTGATAGAATATATTCCTCTTCCCTCTCCACTCGAAGAACTAGGATCTTCAGTCCAGAAGAGCCTCAAGTTTGCAGGCGTGGAAATCATTAATTCTTCATGTGGGTAACAGGGAATGATGATGATAAGGACCAATCCTAACCCTACCACTTTCGTCCTGGACTCGTGTTTCCTAGCTGTTAAGAACACAGTCCTACATAATAGTCACTGGTTTAAATAATATACTTCACCTTGAAAGACAATGTCCTAAAGCCAAAAGGGTCATCCTCAAGCTGTTGCCTTATCTCTGACCTTAGAAAGCCACATAATGTATGAAATGGTAGAAACAGCATATACTTGATTATTTACCATTGTTATCCCTCCTTTTCTTTAAAGTAGAACCCTTGATCCAAGGAGAGGTTTTGGCTATTTTATGATGATGTAACAGACACTCTATAAGTCCTTTAACAGTGATGCTGTCCAAGATGCTATGGGAAAAAAAGACAGTTCTATGCCCATAACAGGTAAGAACAAATCACTACTCCCTTGAGGATAGAACTGGTCTGATATTTTCACCTTGCTACCAGGCGGCTAGTTGGTCTCCTTGATGGATGATACAGCGAAAAGGACTCCACATTGGTCTCTGCTTTGAACTGGTTTGACATTCAATAACAGTGATACCTAGTACCACCTCTGCAAGAGAGAGTCCTTGCTGGGAGCTCATGTATTATGTCACCATGGCTGTTTCATCCTTGGGCTCAATGTATAAGCACTGAAGTGTATGAACAAAGGCTGGCTGAACTCCTCTTGATGAGTCATCTGTCCAGGTGCCCCGCTTAAAGATCTGCAAACTTGGGAGATTTCTCCTCACCATTGTCTCACTGAGAGAAATGGTAGTGTATATAACTGTTTGTTTTTTATTCACTGCTACTATTGTGATCCATTCATGAACCAGGCCTGGGTTTTCCCCCTGCCCTACCAGCTGATTGAAACTGCTCATGATCCACTTTGAATATACCATATCCATCATATAATTTGGTTGATCTGACAATAACCAGCTTATGAAAGATGGTGCTAGTTGCATAATTATTTTATGTCCCATAGTCAAGAAACCAGTCTTAGGGCCAAGCGTCATACCAGTAGCTACTTTGTTAAACCTGATTAGACCTCTGCTGCAGACAGCCTTGCCCCAGCATCTTGGAGGTGTCTACTATAATTCTCCTATAAGGCTTACCAAAAACTGTGCATGGGTTCTTTTCTACCACTGATAACTGTAGAACCAGGAGATCTGCTGGGTCATATAGCCCAAGTGACAAGGTCATATGGACCCAGTACTTGTGCTGTACTCTGAACTTTTTTGCTCTGGGCTCCCCCTCTAAACTTACATCTCTTCAGGCCATTCAATAAATGAGATGGAGCAGTCCTTCAAGGTGTAGAATGTGCTATTCCCAAAATCTGAAGAGGTCTTCTAACAGCTTTATTGCTCTTTTAGTTGTAGAATTTTCAAAGTGCAGTAATTTACCATTTTCTGTGGATGACACGGTAGCTAAAAGATAGCTGTAATTTTATTTTGCTATTCCTTTCATTGAAAGGTTGACTCCAATTCCCTTTCCCCTGAATTTGGGCTGGCCTTAATTACTTACTGTATGAATATAATGCAGCAAAACTAACTTTCCAGGGCTTTTGCGGTCAAGTGATATTTGTAGCTTCTGTCCAGGGCTCTTGAGGCATTCACTCTTGGAACCTAGTTGCTGTGTTGTGAGAAATATCAAGAAGGCCTGCGGAGAGGTCCCTGTAAAAAGGAACTGAGGTCTCCAGCTGACAATTCCAACTGAGTTCAGAGGTACCAGCCGGCCTTAACTTGCTAGTTTTGTGAGTGAGCCTCCAGCCCCAGCTGATGCTGCATGGAGCAGAGAGAAGTGAGTTTGGCCATTTCCTGCTGAATTGCAGATTTATCAGCAAAATAAATAATTCTTGTTTTTCTAAGTCACAAAGTGTTATATTGACTTATTATGTAGCAATGGATAATTGGAACAGAGAGAATGTCCTGTCACGCCCCCACATCACAGGACTGCTAAATACTTCACTAGTGTGGCAGGCACCTAAATGTTTTTAGGGTTTATTTCCTCTACTGTGGTCCACATGTGGTTAACACTCATGTACATAGTACTTGGCAGTTTCTGCTTATGCTTCTGAATAGTATGATGTCATTGACATACTAGACCAGTGTGATGTTATGAAGATGTCACCTGGCCCAACTAGGGAAGTACAGATTCTTCTTTGAGAAGAAAGAGATTATTAGCTAAAAATGGTATAGGATCTTGCCAATATTTTCTGGCAGCAAACAGGAGAACATGTCTTAGAACAGATTTGGGGGATATAGAAATAGGGAAGACAGAATATGAAAGTGGATATGAGAAAGTTCTTGCTGTAAAGCTAACTCTTCCACACCTCATGATTTAATATCCTGTCATTGACACCTGAAGCTGGTCCTAATACAGCGCTGGTATCACTTCTTGAAGCTCGGGTAAAACAATGGCCTATAGTAATGATGGGAAGATGTGGAAATATAAAACCATATACAGTAAAATAAATCATTTATAAATAATTTAAAATAAGACAAAGATAAATCATGATTAAGTGGATAGTTCTTGAAACTGATGGGATTGGATATGTGGATATTTAATTTTCTTCTTTTTTGAATATTATTTTCTATGTCCTCTTAGCAGTGATCTCTTTATCTGTCATATGGGAATAGGCCAATTTTTATTCTGTTGCAATTTTCCAAAGTGCTGATCCCTTTGATTTTGCAGGATATTTCATTCATGATAAGTTTCATTCTACAAAGTATTATAGAAAATGTATTAATATGCTGTAGACTTTAAATTGTTCATGAGAAAGAAATATGTATTTCAGTGCAGAGTTTTGTCTCATTTCCTGCAACATCTGCATTGGGATTTAAAAATGTGAAAATTATTCTGTATTCAAATTTTTCAGTCAATGCTTACCAAAGTCTCATTTTCATGCATTATATGTGTGTTTATTTTTAAAACCAGACATTAAGTTAAAAGAAAAACAGAAATGGAAATTAGAAGACAATGAGGAACCAAAAAACACAAATAACATCCAGGAACAAAGTCTTTATTTAGTCAAGCACCTAAAGCATTCATTTCATTCATTTCATCCATTCATTCATTCACTCATTCAAACCGTTATAATTTCCTTCAGTAAATTATAATCAGTAAAAATATAATCTACCAGACACTGAGGATTTGTGAATGATTAAGATCCACACGTTCCCTGCTTTCATAAAGCTGTAACGTAGCAGAAAGAAATATATTACAAGGCTACAAAATAAATTAGTTAATTAAAACTGTGATTGATGGTTATAAGTGCAAAGAGAGTAATAACCTTCTAAACAGTCTTCCTACTTCTGCTATTGCCCTTCAACAGCTCCTGTAGTCTTTTCACAACATAGCATAAATGAGTGGTCCTTGAAAACATGTCATTTCTCAGCTCAGAATCTTTCAATGGCTTTCTGTCTCACTTAGAGAAAAATCCTACTTTGATTACTTGTTGAAAGGAATAGACCGCCTCAAAACTTAGTGGCTTAAAAGAACCGTTGATTATCTCTTAAGTTTGGCACTGGCTAGGTTTGGATGCATGGCTCTTGAAGTCTTTCATGTGGTTGCAGTCTAAGGCAGCTGGGGTTAGATTCATAGAGGGCTTGATGGAACTGGACATTCAAGATGAATTTTTCACTCACGTGTGCAGTAAGTATGAATGGCCAGAGCAGCATGGGACTGACCAGAATTTCTTTCAACATGAAGCTTCTCCATTGGATAGCTTGGGCTTCCTTAGAATATGCAAGTCTCAGTCAAGGTAGACTTCTTATTGTGGTTAACTTCCCAAGGGTGAACATTCCAAGAGACCTAGATAGAAGCCAGATATTTTATGACTAAGTTTTGAATGCCACACTATTGCTTACACAAGTTCTGGCTTCAGTGTGGAAGGGGGCTTTACAAAATTGTGATTACTGGGAAGCCTAACTCTCACAAGTTCAAAGCTCTTCAAATGAAAAGACCTTGAAATCTCAAGCTTTACTTCCCTATTAAATCCGTGCCCTAATTCTATCCTTTCCCACTCTTGATCCTGCTATTTAGCTATTCTGGCTCCCTCATTGTTCACTGAAAATGTTAGGTTGACAACCATCTCAAGGAAGTTTGCACTGATGTTTCCTCTTGCTCGAACACTCTTTCCCAGATGTTTACATAACTTTTTCCCTCACTTTCATAGTTCTGATGAAAAGTCACCTCAGTGAGATGTTTTCTTATTACCCTATTTAAAATAGCCACCAATGCTACCAAACCATGATCCTCCCATGTCTATTTTCATTTTTTGCTTTGTTTTTTCAATGTAATTAGCATCTAATATATATATTTTCAATAATTTCTTTGAAGTATGACAGCAGAGTCACAGACCATAAAAGTTCAGCCTAGTGCATGAGCAAACCCATAAAACCTACACCAAAAATAAATAACAGCATATCACTACAACCCAAGAAACTCTTCATTATCCTCTTCTGTCACCACTACCCAAAGCAGTGGTAACCACTCTCTTGATTTCTAATAGCATGGATTTTTGTCTAGTTTTGAACTCTCCATATATGGAATAAGACAGAAAGTTTATGTTCTCTTATTTATCTCATTTGTGAGATTCCTTACTGTTGGTATACGCAGATTTGCTGCACACAGATTGCTGAATGATATTCCTTTATATGAATTCACTGAATTCACTGTAATTTACTCACTCTCTTGTAGATGAGCATTTGGGATTTTTCTACTGGTGAGTTAATTATATTGCTATAAACACTAGTGTATATGTCTTTGATAATTTTATGTATCGACCTAAAATATATACATTTCTGTTGGTTATATGTTCCAGAGTGAAATTTCTGGATTGCCGATATTCTATTTATTTTATTTGATTATTGTCTGTTTCTCTTCTCAGGATGTGTAAAGTTTAATGAGTGTGGAGGGTTTTGTCTGTAATGTTAAGAGGTGGAGTATGGAGTGCTTTCATGGAGAAATAAATTAGAGTTGAAATGTTAAGGATGGCTAGGTACCTAATTATGCAATACAGTTGGGAAAATCCTTTCTCAAGCAGAAGGAAAAGCCTGCTTAAAAGCTTGGAGGTGAGAAAGAGAATGGTGCATCCAAAAAAATGAAAGACCTATGTGGAGTTTAGAGAGGGAGGAGATTAGAAAATAACATTGTAAAAGATTCTAGAGATTTTTCACATCTTTTAGAATATTTTAAAGGTTTTATTCATTATTTTAAAAGCAACTGGATGTGTCTTTTATAGGATAACACCATAATCATATTTTCATTTACAAAAAGAACACTGGATCCACAACAGGATGGAGTAATGAGTGGTGGGAAGGGAAACTATTTGAGATTTCCAGCAGTGTAGTCAAGAAACAATCAAGATTTGAGAAGAAATGTTTTGGAAGGTACTTAAGATTTGAATAAATGATTAATTAATTATGGTGGCTGAGACATTTTTTCTAGGATATCTTCAGGCTTTTTGAGAACAAACCAGGTTGAGATGTATTTAAAATATTCAAGGGAAGACATGGAAATGTACATCCCCAAGGAAGGGTCTAAGCTGAAAGTATAAAATTTAGTTATTTGAAATATATAAACAAATATGATGTCATATTTGAAGATGATAATGCTCAAGATCAGGACTAGAAGACTGGCGATATCTAAATTATGGTTAGGACAACACAAGCCGGAACATGAACCTAAGAGAAAGAAAAAAATGGCCAGAGATGTGAAGGAAAAAGCCAGAATAATAACAACAACAACAAAATGTTTCAAGGGAACAGAGTCATTGAGTAACACAATTATTGTCATCATAGAACTTACCACTATCTGATATTATTTTTATTCATTTGCTTGATGTCTTTTGTCATTCTTTCACTTTCCAGAATATAAGCTCCATGAGTATAGAGACCTCCAACTTCTGTTCACTTCAGTGTTCTTTGTGTCTAATACAGTGGTGGGTATTCAAAAGTATTTGTTCAGTCAATAGGAATGAAACAGTTTATGTATGATGAGAACTTAAGTATGCTCGTTGGTTTCATAATATGGTAGTCTTAGTGACTTTTCCAAGAGTTGTGTATTAGTGTGTTTGGGCAGCCATAAGAAAATACCACAGATTACATGGCTTAAAAAACAGAAAGAAATGTATTTTGTCATACCCTAGAGGCTAGAAGTCCCAGATCAAGGTGCCAGCAGATTTGGTCTTTGGTGAGATCACTCTCTTCCTGCCCGGTAGACAGACAGCTTCTCACTGTGTTCTTCCATGGCCTTTCTTCTGTGTGTGCAGAGAGAGAAAGAGCTCTCTGGTGACTCCTGTCATAGGAGCCTTAATCCTGTTGAGGCAGGTCCCACCCTTATGACATTATTTAAGTCAAATTACTTCCATAGAGATCCTATTCCAAATACAGCCACACTGGGGTTTAGGGATTCCACACAGGAATTTTGGAGAACACAAACTTTAGTCCATGACAAGCTGTATAGTAATATTTTTTGCAACATGTTACAAGAATGGAAACAAATAATTAGTCTTAAAATTTCCTGGATGCAAGACAAACTTTACTGACATTTTGAGGAAAAAGCAGTAACTAAAAAAGGAATTAAACAAGATCGTATTTAGACAAAGACACAGCATTCCACAACTATTTCTTATTCTGTGCACAGTAAATCTTCTCAGAGAGAAGTTAAGCAAAATGAGGCTTGCATTAGAAGCAGCATATAATATCATTATTATTCTGTTTTATAACAAAAGGCTTTATAAAATCTCTCTGGAGGAAAAAAGCACAACACAAAACCCATGTAAAAAAGCAAAGTAGCAATGAAGATGCAACCATCCCTTTGAAATCTCTCATAGGAATAAACACAGCACAGCTGGAGGAGCAAGATGGCGGAGGGGTAGGAGACCTAAATTTCATCTGGTCCCAGGAATTCAGCTGGATAGGAATCAAACCATTCTGAACACCTACGAACTCAACAGGAGAGCGAAGAAAAGAACAGCAGCAACTCTCCGAACAGAAAAGCGACCACTTACTGGAAGGTAGGAGTGCAGAGAAGTGAATCCGAGGCGATTTTCAGGAAGATAGATGGCGGGGGAGGGGGAGGGAGGCTCTGTCAGCCACTGCCCGCAAGTGGTAGAGCCGCGGAGCACAAAATTGGAACTTTTAGAAATCTGCTCCACTGAGGGACGTCACTCCAATGGCTAAGCAGGGGGTGGAACCCTCGCTAGGACAGTGTGGTCTCAGGACCCTTGGGGTCACAGAAAGAGCGGGGAAGCCGGCTGCAGAGATGGAGCCGAGGCTCGGGCTCTCAGCTTGGGGTTGCCATAAACGGTGATCTGCGGCACAGTTGGGCCATTGCACTGGAAGTGCAATGGGACCCAACAAGCAGCAGATCTGGGGAGACTCCCTTTCCTTCCCTGGGAGGAGCGGCGCAGGAGCGCACCACAGGGATCTGCTGGGTTTGCAGACTCCACATGGGGTCATGCACCAGAGATAGAAATGCTCACAGGCCAGGTGAGCGTGGAGTGTGGCCAGAGACCGGGAAGACCGGCATGATTGACTGCTTTTCTCTGGGGTCTCACTGAGGAGTGGGGCCCCGAGTTCTCGGCTCCTCCAGGGCGGAGATTGAGAGGCCAGTATTTTCACTCTTGTCCTCCAAAGCTGTACGGAAAGCTTGCAGGGAACAAAAACTCTCGAGACCAAACCCAAGCCCATCACTTAGCCTGGACCAGGCAAGGGAGGGGCAATTCCGCCTCCGGCAAAGACATTTGGGAACCACAGCAACAGGCCCCTCCCCCAGAAGATCAGCAAGAACAGCCAGCCAAGACCAAGTTTACCGATCAACGAGAATGGCAGAACTTGAGCGCTAGGGGAATACTGCACACAGAATTCATGGCTTTTTTCCCCCCTGATTCTTTAGTCTTTCTAAGTTAATTAAAAAATTTTCTTAAAATTTTTCTTTTCCCTTTTTCAACCAACATCTTATCAATCCCTTTCTTAAAAATCATTTTTATGTTTCATTTTTAGAGTCATATTCTATCCCTTCATAGTAGTTAACCTTATTTTTGGTATATATATATATATACATATGTATATGTTGTTCTCTCTTTAAAATTTTGGGATACAGTTTCTTCTAACAGACCAAAATATACCCTAAATCTCTAGTGTATGGTTTTGTTCTAGTCTCCTGCCTGATCACATTCTCTCCCCCTTTTTTAAAAATATCTCTTCTTTCTTTTTTCAACCAACTTCTTATCTTATCAATTCTATTTATAAAATCTTTTATAATTTTCATCTTTACAGTCATATTCCATCCCTTCATCATATTTACCCTTATTTTTGTACATATATAAGTTTTTCTTTCTTTAAAATTTTGGGAGGCACTTTCTTCTAACAGACCAAAATATGCTCCAAATCTAGCATGTGGCACTGATCTATTCATCAGCCTGATCATATCTGATCATATTCTGTTTTTTTTTTAAATCTTTTTCTTTTTCTTTTTTCTTTCTTTCCTTTTCTTATCCCCTGGTTTCAGGTCTCTTCTGATTTGTTTAGTGTATATTTTTCTGGAGTCCTTGTTACCCTGTTAGCATTTTGTTCTCTCATTCATCTGTTCTCCTCTGGATAAAATGATAAGATGGAAAAAAATCACCTCAAAAAAAAAAAATAACAAGAGGCAGTATGGACTGCCAGGGACCTAATCAATACAGACATTAGTAAGATGTTGGAACTAGAGTTCAGAATGACAATTATAAAGATACTAGCTGGGCTTGAAAAAAGCATAGAAAATATTAGAGAAACCCTTTCTGGAAAATAAAAGAATTAAAATCAAACCAAGTCAAAATCAAAAAGGCTATTAATGAGGTGCAATAAAAAATGGAGGCTCTAACTGCTAGGATAAAGGAGGCAGGTGAGAGAATTAGTGATATAGAAGACCAAATGATGGAAAATAAAGAAGCTGAGAAAAAGAGAGATAAACAACTACTGATTATGAGGGCAGAATTTGAGAGATAAGTGATACCATAATACAAAACAATATTAGAGTAATTGGGATCCCAGAAGAAGAAGAAAGAGAGAGAAGGGAAGAAGGTATATTGGAGCATTATAGTGGAGAACTTCCCTAATTTGGGGAAGGAAACAGGCATCAAACCCAGGAGGCACAGAGAACCCCCCCCAAAAAGCAATAAAAATAGGACCACACCCTGACATCTAATAGTAAAACTTACGAGTCTCAGAAACAAAGAGAAAATCCTGAAAGAAGCTCAGGACAAGAGATCTGTAACCTACAATGGTAGAAACATTAGATTGGCAGCCGACCTATCCATAGAGACCTGGCAGGCCAGAAAGGACTGGCATGATATATTCAGAGCACTAAATGAGAAAAATATGTAGCCAAGAACACTATATCCAGCTAGCCTGTCATTGAAAATAGAAGGAGAGATAAAAGCTTCCAGGACAAACCAAAATTAAAGGAATTTGCAAACATGAAACCAGCAATCCAAGAAATGTTGAAAGGGGTCCTTTAAGCAAAGAGAGAGCCTAAAAGTAACATAGACCAGAAAGGAACACAGACAATATTGAGTAACCGTCACCTTACAGGCAATACAATGGCACTAAATTCATATCTTTTAATAGTTACCCTGAATGTTAGTGGGCTAAATGCACCAATCAAAAGACATAGGGTATCAGATTGGATTAAAAAACAAGACCCATCGATATGCCGTCTGCAAGAGACTCATTTTAGACCCAAAGACACCCCCACATTGAAAGTGAGGGGGTGGAAAACCATTTACCATGCTAATGGACACCAAAAGAAAGCTGGGGTGGCAATCCTTATATCAGACTAATTAGATTTTAAAACAAAGACTGTAATAAGAGATGAGGAAGGGCACTATATCCTACTTAAAGGGTCTATCCACCAAGAAGATCTAACAATTGTAAATATCTATGCCCCTAACATGGGAACAGCCAATTATATAAGGCAATTAACAATGAAAGCAAAGAAACACATTGACAGCAATACAATAATAGTGGGGGACTTTAACACCCCCCTGACTGAAATGCACAGATCATCTAAGCAAAAGATCAACAAGGAAATAAAGACTTTAAATGACACACTGGACCAAATGGACTTCAAAGATATATTCAGAACATTCCACCCCAAAGCAACGGAATACACATTCTTCTCTAGGGCCCCTGGAACATTGTCCAGTACAGATCACATCCTAGGTCACCAATCAGGTCTCAACTGGTACCAAAAGATTGGGATCATTTCCTGCATATTTTTGGACCACAATGCTTTGAAACTAGAACTCAATCACAAGAAGAAATTCAGAAAGAACTCAAATACATGGAGAGTAAAGAGCATCCTACTAAAGAATGAATGAGTCAACCAGGAAATTAAAGAAGAATTAAAAAAAATTCATGGAAACCAATGAAAATGAAAACGCAACAATTCAAAATCTTTGGGATGCAGGAAAGGCAGTCCTAAGAGGAAAGTATATAGCACTATAAGCTTTTCTCAAGAAACAAGAAAGGTCTCAAATACACAACCTAACCCTATACCTAAAGGAGCTGGAGAAAGAACAGCAAATAGAGCCTAAACCCAGCAGGAGAAGAGAAATAATAAAGATCAGAGCAGAAATCAATGAAATAAAAACCAAAAGAAGAGTAGAACAGATCAACGAAACTAGGAGCTTGTTCTTTGAAAGAATTAATAAGATTGATAAACTCCTGGCCAGACTTATCAAAGAGAAAAGAGAAAGGATCCAAATAAATAAAATCATGAATGAAAGAGGAGAGATCACAACCAACACCAAAGAAATACAAACAATTATAAGAACATATTATGAAAAACTATATGCCTGCAAATTAGATAACCTGGAAGAAATGGATGCATTCCTAGAGATGTATCAACTACAAAAACTGAACCAGGAAGAAATAGAAAACTTGAACAGACCCATAACTTATATGGAAATTGAAGCAGTAATCAAAAACCTCCCAAAAAAGGAGAGCCCAGGGCCGGATGGTTTCCCAGGGGAATTCTACCAAACATTTCAAGAAGAATTAATACCTATTCTTCTGAAACTGTTCCAAAAAATAGAAATGGAAGGAAAACTTCCAAACTCGTTTTATGAAGGCCACCATTACCTTGATCCCCAAAACAAAGACCCCATCAAAAAGGAGAATTACAGACCAATATCCCTGATGAACATGGATGCAAAAATTCTCACCAAAATACTAGCCAATAGGATCCAACAGTACATTAAAAGGGTTATTCACCACGACCAAGTGGGATTTATTCCTGGGCTACAAGGTTGGTTCAACATCCACAAATCAATCAATGTGATACATTAATAAAAGAAAGAACAAGAAACATATGATCCTCTCAATAGATGCAGAAAAAGCATCTGACAAAGTACACCATCCTTTCTTGATCAAAACTCTTCAGAGTGTAGGGATAGAGGGTACATACCTCAATATCATAAAAGCCATCTATGAGAAACCCATAGCAGATATCATTCTTAATGGGAAAAACAGAGCTTTCCCCCTAAGGTCAGGAACACGGCAGGGATGTCCACTATCACCACTGCTATTCAACATAGTACTAGAAGTCCTAGCCACAGCAATCAGACAACAAAAAGAAATAAAAGGCATCCGAATTGGCAAAGAAGAAGTCAAACTCTCACTCTTTGCAGATAATATGATGCTTTCTGTAGAAAACCCAAAAGACTCCATCCCAAAACTGCTAGAACTCATATAGGATTCAGGAAAGTGGCAGCATATAAAATCAATTTGCAGAAGTCAGTGGCATTCCTATACACCAACAACAAGACAGAAGAAAGAGAAATTAAGGAGTCGATCCCATTTACAATTGCACCCAAAACCATAAGATACCTAGGAATAAATCTAACTAAAGAGACAAAGAATGTGTACTCAGAAAACTATTAAATACTATGAAAGAAATTGAGGAAGACACAAAGAAATGGAAAAACGTTCCATGCTCATGGATTGGAGGAACAAATACTGAGAAGATGTCAATGCTACCTAGAGCAATCTACACATTTAATGCAATCCCTATCAAAATACCATCCACTTTATTCAAAGAAATGGAATAAATGATACTAAAATTTGTATGGAACCAGAAAAGACCCCGAATAGCCAGAGGAATGTTGAAAAAGAAAAGCAAAGCTGGTGGCATCACAATTTCGGACTCTGAGCTCTATTACAAAGCTATAATCATCAGGACAATATAGTACTGGCAGAAAAACAGACACATAGATCAATGGAACAGAATAGAGAGTCCAGAAATGGACCCTCAGCTCTATGGTCAACTAGTCTTCGACAAAGCAGGAAAGAATGTCCAATGGAGAAAAGAATGTCTCTTCAACAAATGGTGTTGGGAAAATTGGACAGCCACATGCAGCAGAATGAAACTGGACCATTTCCTTACACCACACACAAAAATTGACTCCAAATGGTTGAAAGACCTCAATGTGAGACAGGAGTCCATCAACATCCTAACGGAGAACACAGGCAGCCACCTCTTTGACTTCAGCCGTAGCAACTTCTTCCTCGAAACATCACCAAAGGCAAGGGAAGCAAGGGCAAAAATGAACTATTGGGACTTCATCAAGATAAAAAGCTTTTGCATAGCAAAGAAAACAGCCAATGAAACCAAAAGACAACTGAGAGAATGGGAGAAGATATTTGCAAATGACATATCAGATAAAGAGCTAGTATCCAAAATCTATAAAGAACTTATCAAACTTAACACCCGAAGAACAAATAATCCAATCAAGAAATGGGCAGAAAACATGAACAGACATTTTTCCAAAGAAGATATCCACATGGCCAACAGACACATGAAAAAGTGCTCAACATCACTCGGCATCAGGGAAATCCAAATCAAAACCTCAATGAGATACCACCTCACACCAGTCAGAATGGCTAAAATTAACAAGTCAGGAAATGACAGATGTTGGCAGGGATTTGGAGAAAGGAGACCCCTCCTACACTGTTGGTCAGACTGCAAGCTGGTGCAGCCACTCTGGAAAACAGTATGGAGATTCCTTAAAAAGTTGAAAATAAAGCTACCATATGACCCAGCAATTGCACTACTGGGTATTTACCCTAAAGATTCAATTGTAGTGATCCGAAGGGATACGCACACCCCAATGTTTATAGCAGCAATGTCCACAATAGCCAAACTATGGAAAGTGCCAAGATGTCCATTGGCAGTTGAATGGATAAATAAGATGTGGTGTATATATAAAATGGAATATTATGCAGCCATCAGAAGGAATGAAATCTTGCCTTTTGCAAACGTGGATAGAACTGCAGGGTATTATGCTTAGCGAAATAAGTCAATCAGAGAAAGACATGTATCATATGATCTCACTGATATGAGGAATTCTTAATCTCAGGAAACCAGGTGAGGGTTGCTGGAGTGGTGGGGGGTGGGAGGGATGGCGTGGCTGGGTAATAGACATTGAGGGTATGTGCTATGGTGAGTGCTGTGAATTGTGTAAGACTGTTGAATCACAGACCTTTATCTCTGAAACAAATAATACATTATATGTTAAAAAAAAGAAGTTAGTAGGAAGTGAAAAACAAATTGGGGGAAATTGGAGGGGGAGATGAACCATGAGAGACTATGGACTCTGCAAAACGAACTGAGGGTTCTAGAGGGGAGGGGGATGGGGTTAGCCTGGTGATGGGTATTAAAGAGGGCACGTATTGAATGGAGCACTGGGTGTTACATGCAAACAATGAATCATGGAACACTACATCAAAAACTAATGATGTGATGTATGGTGATTAACATAACATAATAAAATAAAAAAAGGAATAAATACAGCACAAGTACATTGTTTTAAACTCAGCTTGTAGTTGGCAGCTTGGAGAGTAGAGTCGAGAATGTAGGTGGTTCATTCAGAGTGGTTGCCTGTAGTTTTTGCTTGTTTGTTTTTATGTGCCTATATTTTGTTTGACACAGGTTCAAAATGAGAGGAACAAAATGGTTTAATATGTCTATTGGACTTATATAGCTCTTAAGCTTTTCTTAATATTTAAGGTATTAAAAATTTATTGGAAAGAATTTTATATTGTATTTCAAAGAACATAGAAGAGTTTATGGCACTCTCAAATGGGTCTTCTATGTTATTGACTTACAGTGTCTTGTTCTTTCTCTTTATATCATTTAGCATTAACTGTATTATATATTTATTTGTGTGTTTATTTGTTCAATGTCTTCTGGTGGAACATAGCCTTTAATTGAAGGGATCTGCCTACTGGTGCTCAGTCATATTTATTATGTTGAATATATGGAGTCCATGTAATAGTTTTCCCCTAAATATTAACATAAGGGTCTGTTCATGTGTGGGGTCTCTTCTTGTTTGCTAAACTGGTTTCAAATCAGTGATTAATGAAAAGACAGTAGACTTTGAAGTCTAGGTGATGTCATACAAGTTACAGGAGTTCTGAGTCTCAGTTCTCTCATCCACAGAAGTGATGCTTACTAAAATAATAACAATTGAAAACGCTTCTCCATTTCTGGAAAGCAGGTGTTTAATCCAAGGGAAAGTGATTATGTTAGGGTAGGTCCTATTTTATTTTAATGAAGGAAATTGAGAAAACCCAGAATTCATTTATTTTGTATAATAAAGAATTAATAAATTGTGAGCCATCTGCTAGTCCTCCATAGAGTTGTTTTGGCAGAACCAGAAAGGAATTCAGATAAGAGATTTGGTTGGAAGAAATGGAGCACTGAAATGATGGTGTCAGGCTAGGCCTGTGGAGCTTCATAGCCAGTTACGAACTTCCTCATGGCAGTGATGAGTCATAACACATAGCAGAGAAGTAGCAACTGATATATGATAATCAATTTTGAATTATTACTGTTGTGTTTTGTAATTTCTCTTCCTTATTCAGAGACCCTGGATACTATATTAACAGCTACAATAGGTCTAAGTTCAAGTGTGCATTTACATATGTGTGTTTGTGTACGTGTGTGTATCCATCATATGTGTACAGATCTTGTTTACAAGATCTTACTTGTATTTCTTTAAAATTGCTGATGTCATATGCATGTATCATGAAATCTGATTCATCTCTACTAATTCTTTCAAACACAAATGCTTTCTACATTGTTGGCTTTAATAGTTTTTGTTTTAGAGAGGCACTCACAAGGTATTTTATTTTCATTATATTGTCACTCTAGGTTAGATTCTCCTTTCTCATTAGAATTTCAGTGGCAAAGATAGCTCAGGCTGCTGGAGCCGGGCTGACCTAGGGGCAGATTTTGAGCTTCTAATGTTTGATTTTAATCCAACCTCTTACAGATTCTATGAACTACCCCATTGACTCTAGTGAATGGATCCTCAGAGGCAGTTTTGACTCTTATGCTTATGTGACCTTGGGATATATGAGGGAAGGCACAGATATGCCCTTCTTTTCTATTGACCCTCTCTACCCTAAATTCTTATGTTCATACAGTTTCATAGTTAACTATTATGTTAGACAACCATGTGGCTGCATAAATCCTATGCAGAATTAATGATATTTTAATTGTACATGATTTGACATATATTTTTCAATTCCCTCTTCTAGAATTTACCTCCTAATTGCTTGGTAAATTGAATTTTTCAGAGTCTGGGATTGAAACAGCTTTCCTGATAGATAACATCATGCATTATTTATGTTCAACCTTCGTTTGAGGGACACAGATTTTGGAAACAAGTTTAATAGGCAGTTTTTGATGGGAAATATGCTTCTGGCTACATATAAAAGTGAATCTAAATTCTCATCCTGCAAAGTAGTCAGAATGACATTTGTTGGTTTAACACGAATAGTAAATAATGGGATCATGGCATTTTAAAAAATGAAAATCAAGTATGATGACAACATTATACAGTTTAAACAAGATAAACAAGTTCTGCATTTATAGTAATAGGGTGGATAAGCTAGTTGTTTACCCAGTAGTATCTTTCTTCTTTATAACAGAATGCTAACTTACTTTATGTATGTATTTCTCTCCCACATGGTTTATGCTGCCTCAGGGAAATATGATTGCAAAGTCAATTCCAAAGATGGCTCAGATTGGACTAAAAGAAATCCCACCTGTCTTGCCAATGATCAGCTCAAGAATAAATTTGTGATCCAATGTTGTTCAACAGATTATGTTTTCTGGAATCTCTTGGGGAAATTTTTCTTTGGTCTTAAGTCTCTGCAAATCGACTCTTTCCCTTCTGCTAAATATAAGCAAGAGGATATGAAGTTCTGGCTGTCATTCTACAGTCTGATTTTTCACGGGGTCAAACAACCTTGAGGTTTGACCTACCTCTGCTCTTGCTCTCATGTGAGCCAATCCAACACTGGTAAGAAATGAATCTGGGGATATAATCAATGTCCAGATACTTTATGACATTGAAAGTCTTAAAGGAATCATTAATCCAATACTTTCTTACTGTTAAGAAAGTCCAGTTTAGTGAGATAAATATTAAAGAAATGATAGTAAATATTAAAGAGGAAATATTAAAGAGGAAATATTAAAGAAATGATTATCACATAAGCATATGCATAGTAAAAAAAACTGATAAACATTATGAAAAAAACAAATGAGTTATAGGAAATTTAGTTTAGGGGTCAGAGAAGGCCTCTTTGTAGAGATCATGGTTAAGTGGGATCAAAAGTATAATTTAGTAGGTAAAAAGTTAGGGAAAGGGGCACCTGGGTGGCTCAGTCATTAAGCGTCTGCCTTCGGCTCAGGTCATGATCCCAGTGTCCTGGGATCAAGCCCCGCTTCGGACTCCCTACTCGGAGGGAAGCCTGCTTCTCCCTCTCCCTCTTCCACTCCCCCTGCTTGTGTTCCTGCTCTCACTATCTCTCTCCCTCTGTCAAATAAATAAATAAAATCTTAAAAAAAAGTTAGGGAAAGAATATTCCATGCAAAGGCCTCGAGGTAGGAAATTTGTTGGCACTTTAGAGGAACTTAGAGAAACAGCATGGCTAAATCAAGGATAAGGAATAAGCAGGGAAATAGAACACTGGTAGGAAATGAATCTGGGGATATAATCAATGTCCAGATATTTATGACATTGAAAGTCTTAAAGGAATCATTAATCCAATAAAATTTCATAAGATTTTGTAAGTTGAATGCTGTCTTTCTCCTTTACATTCTCCCTGGACTTACATTAATAATCACAATAGGAAGGGAGTCTTGGTAGGCAAAGACATGAGCAAAAGAGGTATGTGTCCCCCCCCCCCCGGCTAAGGCTCCCACTGTCCTCTTTTTCTATTGTTAGAAACACAATGGCCACATGTTAAGTTTTCTTTCTTTTTTGCCTAACTTAATTAGTTCGTTTTATAATATGAGAACAAAATCATACTGCCCAATTTTTAGTTAAACCAGAGTTCAGTTGGTTAAATGTGACGAAGGATGAATGTGTGTTCAGTTACCAGCATAGCTGTATCTTTTAATTAGTGACATGGGATAACAGGTGTGGCTTATCTAATAATAATTAGATAATAATAATTAGATACCAGAGTTATCTAATTGTTTAGGAACCGGTGGAAGAACCTATAACTGAAAACAGACTGCTGGTCCTTCTTTACAAGTGTGCTCTTGTTAGCCTCATGTTTAATCTACCATGAGTAAACCAGAATCTCAACGAAGGACTGGTGGCAAAGCAGAGGGAAGTAGAATTTATTAAGATTGGGCTGAGAAAAATTTATATAGGTGAATGACTTCCCTGAGTAAGGTGGGTAGTAGGGGTCTAAATTATATGGTCCATGGAAGAATAGCACCTTGATCTGTTAATAGCAGCTGAAATATTAAAAAGTCTGTATCTAATGGATGAGATACAGTAGTCAGATTTATCGGGAAGGCAACACTTAAAATTAAATAGACAAGAGATTTATGATTTAGGGAAAACTATCTGAATAATGGAGAACAGAGATTTCCCCAAAGAGAAAAGACTGCCAAAGGCTAGTAAGTTTGACTAATAGGTTGAGGCAGCCAAAGTTCCAAATTCAGTGGGAATAATGGAAAAGTTGTGAGAAACTGAGGCACCCATTAAAAATAATAATAGGAACCAGTTGTAGTCTCTTACTGGTTTCTTCATTAATCAATATATTAAATAAAATCTTTGAGAAATGTTCAAAAACTGTAGCAATAACAAGCAACTATAACTATAGTAACAAAAACTACTAAAGCTATTACTGTCATCATTATTTTTTTTATGTCAAGTACATTATAATCATCTCTGTCACAACAGAGATAAGTGGTGGTGAGATTAGTTACCCAATATTCATTGGAAGGGAAAAAAATCCAAAATAAATTCTTCTTGAGCAATATCCCTTATTACCTTACTGAGACAAAATACACATACTTTAAGTATGTTTTCTATATATATAGAGAGATAGAAAGATCGGTGTGTGTGGTGTGTATGTGTGTGTATACTGATCTTGTATATATTTTGGTGTTTTGTTTTTTGTTTTTTTACAAAGAGGCAACCCACAGAATGGGAGAAGATATTTGCAAATGACACTACAGATAAAGGGCTGGTATCCAAGATCTATAAAGAACTCAAACTCAACACCCAAAAAACAAATAAGTCAAAAAGTGGGCAGAAGATATGAAAAGACACTTCTCTGAAGACATACAAATGGCTAACAGACACATGAAAAGATGTTCATCATCATTAGCCATCAGGGAAATTCAAATCAAAACCACATTGAGATACTACCTTACACCAGTTAGAATGGCAAAAATGGACAGGGAAAGAAACAACAAATGTTGGAGAGGTTTTGGAGAAAGGGGAACCCCCTTACACTGTTGGTGGGAATGCAAGTTGGTACAGCTACTTTGGAAAACAGTGTGGAGGTTCCTCAAAATTTTAAAAATAAAGCTACCCTATGACCCAGCAATTGCACTACTGGGTATTTACCCCAAAGACATAGATGTAGTGAAAAGAAGGGCCATATGCACCCCGATGTTCATAGCAGCAATGTCCACAATAGCCAAACTGTGGAAAGAGCTGAGATGCCCTTCAACAGATGAATGGATAAAGAAGATGTGGTCCATATATACAATGGAATATTACTCAGCCACCAGAAAGGATGAATACCCAACTTTTACATCAACATGGATGGGACTGGAGGAGATTATGCTAAGTGAAATAAGTCAAGCAGATAAAGTCCATTATCATATGGTTTCCCTTATTTGTGGAACATAAGGAATAGCGTGGAGGACATTAGGAGAAGGAAGGGAAACATGAAGGGGGCAGGAATTGGAGGGAGAGATGAACCATGAGAGACTATGATAGATTCTGAGAAACAAACAGGATTTTAGAGTAGAGGGGGGTGGGGGGATGGGTCAGCCTGGTGATGGGTGTTAAGGAGGGCACGGATTGCATGGAGCACTGGGTGTTATACAAAAACAATGGATTGTGGATCACCACATCAAAAACTAATGATGT
Source organism: Callorhinus ursinus (assembly GCF_003265705.2). NCBI lineage: Eukaryota > Metazoa > Chordata > Mammalia > Carnivora > Otariidae > Callorhinus > Callorhinus ursinus. Next base: position 57,215,086 of record NW_027397068.1, on the reverse strand, counting down.
ATTGTATGGTGACTAACATAACATAATAAAATAAAAGAATACAAAAATTCAAAAGAAAAAAATTATCTTGTATATATTTTGATCAAAGTTTTGATTTTGATTTTTCTTTTGCCTTGCAAGTACAAAAGATTATATATACTGATCTTGCATATATATGTATATATATATATATATATACACTGATTATTATATATACTGGTTTTATATATATATATATAGTACTTGTAAGGCAAAAAAGAAGAATCAAAGTAAAAATTTTGATAATTTAACTGTATTTCTATATTTCATTAATAAAAACTCCTATATGTTGTTCTACAAACCCCAAACTCTGAACTAACTTGGAAGAAAGACCCCTGTTATAGGCTAAAAACCCTGTGTCCTTGAGTACAAAGGGTTTGGAAGAGGTGTTATATAGTTTGACTAAAGTAATTTATTACCAACTGACCAAACATTGCTAGGCACAAAGAAATTAGGGGGCTTCTTAATATTGTAACTAGAGGATAACAATAGTTATTATATATTTATAAGGGGGATTAAATGAGAACAATCCAAACAACTTTTTTGGCAGTGATGAATATTCCAGGACCTGTATATCAGTTGTTGTACAAAAGTAATTCTCCAAATTTAAAATTCCTTTAAAACAATCAATTCATTCATAAAGGGTGTATGAGGGAAATGGAATTATTCACAAAACTGGGAAGAGGCAACCAGAATCCAACCAGCTGAATAAATTGCTGAAACTGAATCCATGACCAAGCTCTGTCTCATTTACTGTTTCTATTTTCCTTGGCCTCTCTTCCTGCTCCAACAAAGTGTGGCTTTAAAATTGTAATTGCAAATGAAGCTAATAATAACATGTTTTGCTGAAGCTGTTTCTAGCAAAGTATAAAATCCCACATTGATCTACTTTGTTTGAGTCCATGAAAGCCAAAAGCAATCAATTTGACATGAAAGATAACTGCATTTCTCTTTCAAACTTGTACATTGCTGGGGGAAGAGAGTCAAAATAATTTTCACGTGTTTTCTGGCTGGACAAATATATTTCAAGACTCTGCTTGAATTACGTAACAAAAGTAACAACGTGCATACTTTAATTCTGTTTTGAATAGCAGGCTTAGTGCCTTTTTGGGATTTGATGGAATTTCTAATCAGCTAGGGAAGCTTTCAGAAATGTATTCAGTAACTGACTTGTGGACAATTGCAGATAATCCATTACAAGGCATTCCGTTGTTTTCTACGTTATCAAAGTACTCTAAATATGGATAGGTGGGCTTACGGTAGGTGTTGAAGACTAAATATTTGTCAAAAGAATTAAGAACACTGTACATAAAATAGAATTATTTATTTATTTAATCTATTCATTTATTTATTTGGTGATTCCAAAAGGGCCAAAAAGCCACAGGTGGATTAGTAAGGGCACAAAGATTCTAGTAAATTTTATAACATAAAAAATTGAATTGCGTTTAATTTACCACTGTTCATAAAATATTACATAGTTTAACATTGGAAGATGTGATTCATTTCCTGCAAAAGTAGGCTCATTCTAATAACCGGACAAAGTTAGGACATTATGGAATCTCCTTTACCCTGATATTCAGTTGAATCTTTTTAATAATTAGAGCAGGCACTCCTGAAGATAATGAACTTTTATATTTATATTGCACGTGACTCTAGGCATATACCTACTTTAAACATTTTAATATTACCACAAACAACTGGCATAGAAAGATCCTTTACCATTTTTGGTTTTATTTTTTAAAAAGATTTTATTTATTTATTTGACAGAGAGAGAGACAGCTAGAGAGGGAACACAAGTAGGGGGAGTGGGAGAGGGAGAAACAGGCTTCCCGTCAGGCTGGGAGCCCCGATGCAGGGCTCAATCCCAGGACCCTGGGACCAGGGTCCGAGCAGAAGGCAGATGTTTAACGACTGAGCCACCCAGGCACCCCTGCTATTTTTGGTTTTAAAGAAATAGCCATTGCCCTAGTCATTACATATCTCCCATTTGTAATTCTTACATCCAGGCCCAAATACAACCTGTGGCCCTTTTCTTGGGTATTTATCCTCTAAAATGGAGTCTTCCTCTCTCCATTCAATATGTGACCCTTGAAAGATACATGTGTAACTTTAATTAGGAAAGAGCCTAATTCAGTTATAATTCTTTCCTTTGATATTACTGGTTATGGCATGAATTTCTTTTGTAATACCTTCTTAAATAATGTTACATTCTTAAATTTGTATAATCTGCATCTCACATTCTGCTAGGTTTAGTTAAAATTTATTTTAAAATTTGCCTGGAAAAGATATCTATGTATTTAATTACAGAATAATTTTAGGATGGTTTGGAATGATGTCTTAGATCTAATAAAATGAACTGTAAAGGGGACAAATGTAAAATCGTATGTTTACAGCTTTAAAAATTACAAATTCAGAAAAATGTAGCTTAGTGGTATAATGGGGCAAAAAAAAGATTTAGGGATGTTTGGTTTATTGTATGCTCCATTTGTGTTGGTGTGATGGTGTTGCCGATAGTGCTCATAAAATCTTAGGTTATGTTTGTAGAAACAGAGTACTCAGAAAAACTACAAGGTGTACTGGTTATCCCACACCTTATTGTTGAGAAGCATAGAATAGACTCTATGCGATACACTTTGAAGTCACATTCCTTAGGTATGAGCTTTGGCTCTTGAACATACTAGTTATGCAAACTTGGATAGGTTAGTCAATAACATCACCAAGACCCAGTTTTCTTATCTTTTTAAAAAAATTTTTTATTGTTATGTTAATCGCCATACATTACATCATTAGTTTTTGATGTAGTGTTCCATGATTCATTGTTTGTGCATAACACCCAGTGCTCCACGCAGAATGTGCCCTCTTTAATACCCATCACCAGGCTAACCCATCCCCCCACCCCCCTCCCGTCTAGAACCCTCAGTTTGTTTTTCAGAGTCCATCATCTCTCATGGTTCTTCTCCCCTCCAATTTACACCCTTTCATTCTTCCTCTCCTGCTATCTTCTTCTTCTTCTTTTTTTTTCTTAACATATATTGCATTATTTGTTTCAGAGGTACAGATCTGTGATTCAACAGTCTTGCACAATTCACAGCGCTTACCGTAGCATATACCCTCCCCAATGTCTATCACCCAGCCACCCCATCCCTCCCACCCCACCCGCACTCCAGCAACCCTCAGTTTGTTTCCTGAGATTAAGAATTCCTCATATCAGTGAGGTCATATGATACATGTCTTTCTCTGATTGACTTATTTCACTCAGCATAACACCTTCCAGTTCCATCCACGTTGTTGCAAATGGCAAGATCTCATTCCTTTTATGGCTGCATAATATTCCATTGTGTATATATACCACATCTTCTTTAATCATTCATCTGTCGATGGATATCTTGGCTCTTTCCGCAGTTTGGCTGTTGGGGACATTGCTGCTATAAACATTGGGGTGCACATACCCCTTCGGATCCCTACATATGTATCTTTGGGGTAAATACCCAGTAGTGCAATTGCTGGATTGTATGGTAGCTCTATTTTCAATTTTTTGAGGAACCTCCATACTGTTTTCCAGCGTGGTTGCACCAGCTTGCATTCCCACCAACAGTGTAGGAGGGTTCCCCTTTCTCCACATCCCCGCCAACATCTGTCAATGCCTGACTTGTTAATTTTAGCCATTCTGACTGGTGTGAGGTGGTATCTATTGAGGTTTTGATATTGATTTCCCTGATGCCGAGCGATGTTGAGGACTTTTTCGTGTGTCTGTTATCCATTTGGATGTCTTCTTTGGAAAAATGTCTGTTCATGTCTTCTGCCCATTTCTTGATTGGATTATTTGTTCTTCGGGTGTTAAGTTTGATAAGTTCTTTATAGATTTTGGATACTAGCCCTTTATCTGATATGTCATTTGCAGGAATTTTCTCCCATTCTGTCAGTTGTCTTTTGGTTTTGTTGACTGTTACTTTTGCTGTGCAAAAGCTTTTTATCTTGATGAAGTCCCAATAGTTCATTTTTGCCCTTGCTTCCCTTGCTTTTGGAGATGTTTCTAGGAAGAAGTTACTGCGGCTGAGGTCGAAGAGGTTGCTGCCTGTGTTCTCCTTTAGGATGTTGATGGACTCCTGTCTCACATTGAGGTCTTTCAACCATTTGGAGTCAATTTTTGTGTGTGGTGTAAGGAAATGGTCCAGTTTCATTCTTCTGCATGTGGCTGTCCAATTTTCCCAACACCATTTGTTGAAGAGACTGTCTTTTTTCCACTGGACATTCTTTCCTGCTTTGTCAAAGATGAGTTGACCATAGAGTTGAGGGTCCATTTCTGGGATTTCTGTTCTGTTCCATTGGTCTCTGTGTCTGTTTTTGTGCCAGTACCATACTGTCTTGATGATGACAGCTTTGTAATAGAGCTGGAAGTCCGGAATTGTGATCCCGCCAGCTTTGCTTTTCTTTTTCAACATTCCTCTGGCTATTCGGGGTCTTTTCTGGTTCCATACAAATTTTAGTATTATTTGTTCCATTTCTTTGAATAAAGTGGATGGTATTTTGATAGGGATTGCATTGAATGTGTAGATTGCTCTAGGTAGCACTGACATCTTCACAATGTCTGTTCTTCCATTCCATGAGAATGGAACGTTTTTCCATTTCTTTGTGTCTTCCTCAATTTCTTTCCTGAGTATTTTATAGTTTTCTGAGTACAGATCCTATGTCTCTTTGGTTAGAATTATTCCTAGGTATCTTATGGTTTTGGGTGCAAAGGTAAATGGGATCGACTCCTTAATTTCTCTGTCTTCTGACTTGTTGGTGTATAGGAATGCCACTGATTTCTGTGCATTGATTTTTATATCCTGCCACTTTACCGAATTCCTGTATGAGTTCTAGCAGTTTTGGGGTGGAGTGTTTTGGGTTTTCCACATAAAGTATCATATGATCTGCAAAGAGTGAGAGTTTGACTTCCTCTTTGCCAATTTGGCTGCCTTTGATTTCTTTTTGTTGTCTGATTGCTACGGCTAGGACTTCTAATACTATGTTGAATAGCAGTGGTGATAGTGGACATCCCTGCCACGTTCCTGACCTTAGGGGGAAAGCTCTCAGTTTTTCCCCATTGAGAATGATATTCACTGTGGGTTTTTCATAGATGGCTTTTATGATATTGAGGTATGTAGCCTTTATCCCTACACTCTGAAGAGTTTTGATCAAGAAAGTATGCTGTACTTAGTCAAATGCTTTTTCTGCATCTATTGAGAGGATCACATGATTCTTGTTCTTTCTTTTGTTAATATATTGTATCACATTGATTGATTTGCGGATGTTGAACCAACCTTGCAGACCGGGGATAAATCCCACTTGGTCATGGTGAATAATCCTTTTAATGTACTGTTGGATCCTATGGGCTAGTATTTTGGTGAGAATTTTTGCATCCATGTTCATCAAAGGATATTGGTCTGTAATTCTCCTTTGTGATGGGGTCTTTGTCTGCTTTTGGGATCAAGGTAACAGTGGCCTCATAAAATGAGTTTGGAAGTTTTCCTTCCATTTCTATTTTTTGGAACAGTTTCAGAAGAATAGGTATTAATTCTTCTTTAAATGTTTGGTAGAATTCCCCTGGGAAGCCATCTGGCCCTGGGCTTTTGTTTCTTGGGAGATTTTGATGACTGCTTCAATTTCCTTAGTGGTTATAGGTCTGTTCAGGGTTTCTATTTCTTCCTGTTTCAATTTTGGTGGTTGATACATCTCTAGGAATGCATCCATTTCTTCCAGGTTATCTAATTTGCAGGCATACAGTTTTTCATAATATGTTCTTATAATTGTTTGTATTTCTTTGGTGTTGGTTGTGATCTCTCCTCTTTCATTCATGATTTT
>NW_027397068.1:57084106-57204224 GCF_003265705.2 Callorhinus ursinus | reverse complement strand
GGTTTCTCTAATAACGTCCATGCTTTTTTCAAGCCCAGCTAGTATCTTTAAAATCATGATTCTGAACTCTAGGTCCGACATTGCACTAATGTCCGTATTGAGTAGGTCCCTGGCAGACAGTACTACCTCTTGTCCTTTTTGTTGAGGTGATTTTTTTGTCTTGTCATTTTGTCCAGAGGAGAATAGATGAATGAGAGAACAAAATGCTAACAGGTTAACAACGTCCCCAGGAAATATACTCTAAACAAATCAGAAAAGACCTGAAACCAGGGGAAAAGAAAGGGAAAGAAAGGAAAAAGAAAGAGAAGAAAAAAAGAAAGAAAAAGATAAAAACAAACAAAAACAGAACTAAACAAAAAAAACAGAATATGATCAAATATGATCAGGCTGGTGAGTAGATCAGTGCCACACCCTAGATTTTGGGTGTATTTTGGTCTGTTAGAAGAAAGTGCCTGCTAAAATTTTAAAGGAAGAAAGACATATATGTACAAAATAAGGGTTGATACAATGAAGGGATGGAATATGAGTGTAAAGATGAAAATTATAAAAAATTTTATAAAAGGAATTGATCAGAAGGTGTTTGAAAAAATAAAGAAGAAGATTAAGAAAAAAGGAAAGAAAGAAAGAAAGAAAAGGGGAGAGAATGTGATCAGGCAGGAGACTGAAAAAAAGCCATATACTAGAGATTTAGGGTATATTTTGATATGTTAGAAGAAACTGTATCTCGAATTTTTTTTTTTAAGATTTTATTTATTTATTTATTTGACAGAGAGAGACACAGCGAGAGAGGGAAGATAAGCAGGGGGAGTGGGAGAGGGAGAAGCGGGCTTCCCACTGAGCAGGGAGCCCGATGCGGGGCTCGATCCCAGGACCCCAGGATCATGACCTGAGCCGAAGGCAGACGCTTAACGACTGAGCCACCCAGGCGCCCCATGTATCTCAAAATTTTAAAGAGAGAAGAACTTATCTATACATATGCCAAAATAAGGGTAACTACTATGAAGGGATAAAATATGACTCTAAAAATGAAAAATAAAAGTTTTTTTAAAAAAAGGGATTGATAAGATGTTGGTTGAAAAAGGGAAAAAGAAAAATTCAAAAAAAAGGAAAACAGTTAAAAATAATTAACTTTGAAAGCCTCATGAATCATGGTAAAAAAGCCATAAATTCTATGGGCAGTATTCCCCTAGTGCTGGAGTTCTGTTCTCAGTGATCGGTAAACTTGGTCTTGGCGGGCTGTTCGTGCTGATCTTCTGGAGGAGGGGCCTGTTGCCATGTTTCCCAAATGTCTTTGCCGGAGGCGGAATTGCCCTGCCCTTCCCGGGTCCGGGCTAAGCAATCTGCTCGGGTTTGCTCTCAGGAGCTTTTGTTCTCTGCAAGCTCTCGGTACAGCTTTGGAGGACAAGAGTGAAAATGGCGGCCTCCCAATCTCCGCCCCGGAGGAGCCGAGAACTCGGGGCCCCGCTCCTCAGTGCCCCCCCCCCCGGAAAAGCAGGCAGACACTTCCATCTCCCTGGTCTCTGGCCACACTCTGTGCTCACCCGGCTTGTGACTGAGCATTTCTATCTCTGGCACCCAACTCGGTGTGGAGTCTCCAAACCCAGCAGATCCCTGCGGTGTGCTCCTGCTCTCAGATCTGCCGCTTATTGGGTCCCTGCTGGAGGAGCAGTGGCGCAACTGTCACCGATCACAGTTTATGGCAACCCCAAGCTGAGAGCTTGCTCCTCGGCTCCATCTCTGCAGCCAGCTTCCCTGCTCCGATACCTGGGAGCTCTGCCGCACTCAGGCACCCCCAGTCTTTCTGTGACCCCGAGGGTCCTGAGACCACACTGTCCCATGAGGGATCCCCCCCACCCCCGCTTAGCCACTGGAGCGACGTCCCTCAGCGGAGCCGACTTCTAGAAGTTCCGATTTTGTGCTCCGATGCTCTATCACTTGCCAATAGCAGCCGACGGAGGCCCCCTCCTCTGCCGTCTATCCTCCCGAATATCACCTCAGATTCACTTCTCCACACATCCTCCCTTCCGGAAAGTGGTCGCTTTTCTGTTCAGAGAGTTGTTGCTATTCTTTTCTTCGATCTCCTGTTGAGTTCGTAGGTGTTCAGAATGGTTTGATCCCTATCCAGCTGAATTCCTGAGACCAGATGAAATCCAGGTCTCCTACTCCTCCGCCATCCTGCTCCGCCCCCTCTTTGAAATTGGGATGATGTAATAGTATTGTCTTTAGAGAGATGTTTAAGAATTAAATGAGATAAAGTTTATTGGAATATTTATTTACTCATTAAATGCAAAATATTAATTAACACTCAAGTAAAACAGTCTCCCAATTCACTTTTTTTTGCCTATGAAATACCATTTCCTGGTAAACAGATACCCCACATCATTAATTTATTGATGAAATTCTTCCGCTACACTTTTACCTTCACTTAAACTCGGCTTTTCAGTGTAGGCACCTCTACGAGACTGCCTTATTTTCCACCTTCCATAATGCCGTGGCCTAGAATTCCCATTGAGAGCTTCCCTCACTCTTCAGCCTTCATTTAAAAACTCTCTTATATTGGGGGCTTTTGCATTCTGGCTACACTACCTTATCCCCACTGTGTTGTAGTGATATAACCTGCTAGTAATCACATTTTCTTATCCTCTGAAGGACTCTCAATCCAGTGACCTCAGTCTTTCTGAGAAAAGTAATATAAATCCATATTTTAATTCCAAAATTATTCCTCTATTCACATTTTAAAATATTCTTGTGTTTCTCACTTATTCGTTTTGTTAAATGGTGTGTAGAAAAAGATATATTTACTAAGAATATTATTCTGATCAAGAAATTGAAATATAGTTGATTACCTATCATGAAGTGGTGAATAATAATCTATTTATAATCAACAAGATGGAGAGCCAGATTTATGCTTTGCTAATTCATCAGTTTGCCGTTTAATGTTTCCTTTCTTGCTCTAGGATTTAATGTCATTAGGACAATGTATTACTTTTTAATAAAAATATGGTTCAGTCAAATATACAAAGTTACCATATCCATATTTCTTTTACATTAATATGCTTTCATATGAATCTTTAAATTTATGCTCTAAAATTTTATCATAAGTAAAAATAATAAACGTGGTATTGCCAATTAATACTATACAAATTAAGCTCTTTAAATACTAATAAATTCATGTGCTAAAAAATATATGATTTAGGAAACATAATACAAGACATACAAAGTAGGCCTGAAAAATCCTGACCAAGATTAACATTGGAAAATGTACAGCACTCTAATTAGAAAATAATTGAGTTTTCTTGACTTAAAAACTTAATTACCCCTTGAATATTTTATATTAGTCTGAATTGTTTATACAAGCAACTAAAAAATGTGCCCTTTGGGTCCCATTTGTTAATTCTAACCAAACTTTATTCCTATATCCAATTTTCACTACCTGAAATAATTTCACAGTAAGGATATTTAAATCATGTAGTTGGATACTCCTATTTTACAGCGCCTTAATACATCATTAACATTTTCAGTATTTTTCATGTTTCCTATTACTTTACATTTGGAAGAAATGCATATTGTAGTCATATTTATCAAAGTGAGTGCCCTTATATGTATTTTCTGTATCTCCAAAGCACTGAAATATTTACATCTTTTGTTAGACTTGGTGTCTCTGATTATAAACTAAAGATTCCCCTTCCTTTCTGCCATCTAATAATGATTCTGTCTCCTTTTCAGTCTGAATAAAAAAGAAAAAAATTATTTTTCATGAATAAAGATAGGAAGTTTTATGATTGCTATGACTCTATTCACATATTACTAAGACAATCCCAGTTTTTCCAGCTTTTTGGCACATATATGATGTTGAGGGAAATAGCTATAATAAAAAAAATTGTGGAAAAAATGTTTACATTAGAAGAGTGTATAGGGACACCTGGGTGGCTCAGTCGGTTAAGTGTCTGCCTTTGGTTCAGGTCATGATCCCAGGGTCCTGGGATTGAGACCCACATCAGGCTCCCTGCTCAGCAGGAAGCCTGCTTCTCCCTCTGCCTCTGTGTGCTGCTCTCTCTGCTTGTGCTCTTTCTGTCAAATAAATAAAATCTTTAAAAAAAAATAGAAGAATGTATATTAGGGCACCTGGGTAGGCTCAGTTGGTTAAGTGTCTGCCTTCAGCTCAGGTCATGATCCCAGGGTCCTGGGATTGAGGGCCACATTGGCTCCTCCTCAGTGGGGAGTCTGCTTCTCCCTCTCCCTCTGCTCCTCCACCCCAATTGTGTTCTCTCTGTCTCTGTCTCTCTCTCTCAAATAAAATCATGGTAAAAATATAAGCATTTAAAAATTTTTTTTCCTTTGGATAAGTACATTGTTTTGAAAAACAAAACAATGAACAATATTATTGTTTTTGCTTGTTTTTTTGTTTAAATGCAGTAAAAGTTAAGAAACAGTACAAGTTTGGAACGAAAATTCCAGATTACAAAACCTCAAAGCATTTAATTAAAGAGTAATTTTAAAACATTCTATGCAAACTATTGGTTCAGAAATAGTAGTCCTTGAAGAACGAGACATTAAAATAGTTTGCTGGCAATAGAGTGATAATTTTTAAAAATCTTTCTTTCTTTCCTTTTTTCCCTACAGAAAACTATTCTCTAAATGAGTCCATATGGAATAAACACATTGCTGTGTGTGCTCTGATTACCTACCTTACTTCTGCATTGATTATCTTCTTCAAATTCTGTTCCAAATTCACCTGATGCCCTCAGTTGAGTGGACTCTTGCTTTGGGCTTAGGTTGTGATCTTAGGGTCCTGGGATGGAGCCTTGAAGGGGGTCAGTGCTTAGTGCAGAGTCTGCTTGAGAACTCCCCCACCCCGCTCCTTCCCCTGCTCTTTCTCTCTCATATAAATAAATAAAATCTTTAAAAAGAATCACCTTCTCAATGAAGACTACAATGAGTATTCCTTTTAAAAAATCACACCCTCCCAAACACACTTCTAATCCTCCTCCTCTTCCTATATTTCCCCCCCAAATATTTATCTCATTGTAACATGCTATATAACTGATTCGTTATTTTGTTGTTTTTTCTCTATCCTCACTAGATTGCTCCTCTAGGACAGGAATCCCGTGCCTAGAGCATAGTGTTAATAAAAATACTTGTTTGAGGAGGAGGATTCCAAGAATATGGCACAGTAGGAAGCACCAGGAATTGATATTTTCACCCAGGTGATAATTGCACTGGCAGAATCTGTCTAATACAAATATTTTGGAACTCTGGGATTGACTGAAGTCTTGCAATTTCCACAGGAAGGCTTGGATAGTAAATTGTAGTTAATTTCAGTCAATATCAGCTCTTAGCTCAGCAGCAGCTACCTATACCACACCCAGCCCTCTGGCCGGTAGCTGTGCACATGTTCCGGAAGCAGCATCCACACTGTTTGCAGGGGCCATAGTGGGTGTTCTGGTTGTTGATTGCTGCTTTTGATTAGGAACTTGCAGACATAGAGGTGGACAGCCACTGTTGCATTATTGTGAGCCCCTCCTGAAGTGATTAAAAATCCCTCTAAGGGATTTAAAGGGTTGGTGGCTTTACCCCTTCATTTTTTTTTCAACTTTTGAGACACAGTTAAGACTAGAACATTCAGAAGCAACTGCATGTACAGGGAGAAATAGTTACTGTGCATGCCCAGGTAAAGGTACAGGTTCAGAAAAGATCTGAAAAACTTCAGGTTTACACTTAAGGCTGTTCTCAGCCTACAACAATCAACAAAACAGAAAAAAAATACAAAAACAAATAGCAAATTCTAGGGAAGGGGGCAAAGTTCATTTCCAGAGTTTCCACATTATTAGATTCAAATGTACAATTTTCAATGAAAAAAATCACAAGGCGTACAAAAAACCCCAAGAAGTCTGGCTTATTAAAAGGAAAAAGTAAACAGAAATCGTCCCTGAGAGAGACAAGATGGCAAACCTACTAAACAAAGAATTTAAAACAACTGTCTTAAAGATGATCAAAGAACTAAAGGAAGATGTGAGGAAGTCAAGAAAATAATGTATGAACAAAATGAAAATATCAATAAAGAGTACATCTAAAAGAAACCAAAAAGTCACTCTAGAGCTGAGAAGTACAATAACTGAAATTAAAATTTCACACGACAGAAATAGTCCAAATTAAAGAACGAGAACTAATTGTAAGCTGTCAAAAAAAAAAAAAAAAGGCATGGGTTAAATATAAAGACAGATACATTAAATCTAAAAGGATGAGAAGAAATATGCTATCCCCAAATCAATCCAGTGAAAGCTGAAATGGCAGTATTAATTTCTGACAAAGTAGGTTATAGAGTAAAAACTACTGCGAGTGTTAGAGATCATTCCATAATGACAAGGGGCCAACTCATCAATACGACATAGCAATCCTGAACATATATGTACCTGAAAACAAAGTTTCACAATACATTCAAGAAAGACTAATAGAATGGCTTGGATAAAGTGAAAAATCCTAAATTATGCTTGGGGATTTCAATATTTCTCTTTGAATAATTGACCAAACTGAGAGATAATCAGTAAGTATATAAAAGACTTGAAAAATACTATCAATTAACTTGTCCTACATGATATTTATAAAATAGTATCCAATAACAATGAAATGCATATTTTTCTCAAGTACACCTAGAATATTTACCGACATAGACCATATTTGGGGCCATAAAACAAGTCTCAATAAAGTTTTAAAAGACTGAAATATATGAATTATGTTCTCTGATCATGATAGAATTAAATTGGAAATCAAAAAGAAGTATCACTTGAAAATCCTTAATTATTTGCAAACTAAGAAAATAACAAAATAACCTGTGAGTCAAAAAAGAAATCAGACAAGAAATCAGAAATTATTTTGATTGACTAAAAATGAAAGCTCAGTCCTCTCAAAAATTTTGTGAAATGCCACTAAAGCAGCTCTTCTGGGGAAAATTTATAGTGCTAAACATCTATGTTAGAAAATAAGAAATACGTGAAACCAAGGCCTTCAGCTTCCACTTTAAGAAAATAAGAAAAGTAAAACTAATTAAACTGAAAGTAAGTGAAAAAAGAAAAGGATAAGGATTAGAGAGAAGAGTACCAACAAATAAATTACAAACAGAAAAATCAAAGAGAAAGTCAAAGAGGGGCGCCTGGATGGCTCAGTCAGTTAAGTGTCTGACTTTAGTTCAGGTCATGATCCCAGGGTCCTGGGATAGATCCCTGCCCGTCCATGCTCCGCAAGAAGTCTGTTTCCCCCTCTCCCTTTGCCCCTTTGCCCCTCCCACCACTCGTGCACACACTCTCTCTCTAATAAATACATAAAATTTTCATTAAAAAAAAGGAAGTGTGGGATGCCTGGGTGGCTCAGTCGGTTAAATGTCTGTCTTCGGCTCAAGTCATGATCCCAGGGTCTTGAAATCAAGTCCTGCATCGGGCTCCTTGCTTAGTGGGGGGTCTGCTTCTCCCTCTGCCTGCCACTCCCCCTGCTTGGGCTCTCTCTCTCTGACAAATAAATAAATAAAATCACTTTTTATTTATTTATCTGAGAGAGAGAGAGAGAGCCTGAGCTGGGGGAGAGGGGCAGAGGGAGAGGGAGAAGCAGACCCCCCGCTGAGAAGAGAGCCCAATGTCGGACTTGATCCCAGGACCCCGAGATCATGACCTGAGCCAAAGCCAGTGGCTCACATGACTGAGCCACGCAGGCACCCTAAATAAATAAAATCTTAAAAAAAAAAGAAAGTAAAAGAAATCCAAAGCCAGTTCCTTGAGATCAGTGAAATTGATAAACCTCTAGGAAAACTGATCATTAAAAAAAAGATAAAAAAGAAAGCAAACTACAATTATCCGGAATGAGTTAACATGACTACAGATTCTGTAGGTATTACAATGATTGTAAAGGACTGAATAACTTTATGGCAATGAATTTGACAATTTGAATGCAATAGATAGATCTTTGAAAGGCACAATTTACCATGGTTCACTCAAGAAGGAATAGGTAACCTAAATAGTAATATATAAAAGAAATTAAATTGTTGTTAAAAATTCCAGCCTGAAATGACTTCACTGGTGAATTCTACTAAACATTTAAGGACAAAATAGTACCAATTCTATTTAACTCTTCCAGTAACCAAAGAGAAGCGACTCACCCTATGACTCCAGAATTACTCTGATAGCAAAGACATTAAAACTACATCAAAAACTAATGATGTAATGTATGGTGACTAACATAACATAATAAAATAAAAAAATAAGTAAAAAAATAAATACAGATCACTATCACTTATGAACATAGATGCAAAAACTCTAAAAAATACATGTCAAATAATATCAAACAATATATTAAAAGGATAATTATGATCAAGCAAGAGTTTTCCTAGAATACAAGATTAGTTAAGCATATGAAATCTACCTATGTAATTCATCATAAAAGTAAGCAAACAAATAAAAAACCAAATTATATGATCATCTTAGATGGTACGGAAAAAATATTTTGAATCCCAAATACGCTGCCAATAAAGACTCTCATCAAACTATGAATAGAAGGGAATTTTCTTGATTTGATGAAGCACATCTATGGAAAACCTTATAGATAACACTGTATTTGATGTGAACCAGTGAAAACTTTCCCCCTAAGGTCAGTAAAGGGGGAGGAAAAACATCCATTCTCACTACCATTCAGCAGTGTATTGGAGTTTCTACCCAGTGCAATCAGAAGAGAAAAAGAAATGAAAGGTATTCAGTAAAAGACAAGCCACAGAAAGATTAAAAAAAAGAAATGAAAGGCATTCAGATAGAAAAATAAGGCACTGGGTGTTATAAGAAAACAATGAATCGTGGATCACCACATCAAAAACTAATGATGTATTGTATGGTGACTAACATAACATAATAAAATAAAATTAAAAATAAAAGAAGGAATAAAACTGCCTTATTCACAGATGACATGATTGTGTAGAAAATCTGATGACATCTACAAGAAAGCTACTAGAATTAATAAGTGAGTTTAGCAAAGTTGTTCATGGGTCAGAAGATTCATTATTAAAATGTCAATTTGCCCCAAAATGATCTATATATTTAACATAACCCCAACTAAAATCTCACCAAGTATTCTTGTAAAAAATGACAAGCTGATTCTGAATCATATGGAAATGCAAAGGTAGCCAAAAGAACTTGAAAAGTAAAACAAAGTAGAAAACAATACCTGTCCTTGAGTCAAAGTCAGCCCATAAGTAAAGGAAAAAAACAAACCTGGTAAGTTCAACCCCATGCCCTTTTGGGGGTTTTGAGTATGGTCTTCAATCTGTCTCTTATTTACTTTTCAGAGTCCTCAGGTAGTTGCCTTTTGAATTCTGTCTAGAGATTTTGGTTGTAATGAGTAGGAGAGATAGGATATAGTTAGTGTCCTGCAGCTTGGCTGGTACCAACAGTTATTCTTTAAAAGACCCAAAGACCCTTTTGTAGTCTTGTTTAATATTTTGTTATTTTCCGCTTTCATATTTATTATTTGTTTTCTTCTTATTTCTTTGGATTTAATTAATACATGATGTTATGAGGCTAACAAAAATTCCAGATGTAAAAATTCCATGTGAAAAGGCAAAGCCTTTAGTCCTACAGCATTCAACTTCTGAGAAAAGGTTATGACTTTTTTTTTTGTCATTATCTTTTTAACCAAAGACATGCTTTTTGTCTTTAGTTCCAGAAGTCTTTTTTTTTTTTTTTGGTAATTGTGTTAGGTTGTAATCTTCTGCAAAGACAGGTGAATAATATCCATGAATTAGTGATTTGAGGGATTTTACGTGCCAAACACATTATAGCATAGTGGACTTCTGGGGTAAGACCTGGATTCAAATTCAGGACCTATAACATATCTGCTGTATGACCTTGAGAAATCACTTAAACTTCCCTCAAATTCATTATCTATAAACTTGATATTATGAGTATTAAAGGAGATTTTGCATATAAAGTGTTTTGTACATAGCCAGCATGTGGTAAGCATTAAGTTCATGGTAGTTATTCATTAGTCTTAGTACAGTGAATATTTTATTGATGACATACTTATTCTGATGTTTTATAACACTTCATTAAACAATTTTTTATTTATTCATTTATTATTTATTTATATTTATTTATTTAAATTCAATTTAGTTAACATGTAGTGTAGTATTAGTTTCAGGGGTAGAATTTAGTGATTCATCAGTTGCAGATAACACCCAGTGCTCATGACATCAGGTGCCCTCCTTGATGCCCATCACCCAATACCCCATTCCTCCACCCACTTCCCTCCAGCAACTCTTACTTTGTTCCCTACACTTAAGAGTCTCTTATGGCTTGCCTCCCTCTCTGTTTTTATTTTATTTTATTTTTCCTTCCCTTCCCTATGTTCATCTGTTTTGTTTCTTAAATTCCACATATGAGTGAAATAATCTTTATTTTTTAGTTTTGTACTTTAATTGTTTTAATTTTGTGTGACATTTGATTGGAAAAACTGGAGGGAAATGCTTCTATCATGATATGATATAGGAGCTGGGATTTTTTTATGCTCAGAAATGACATATATGCTCCCATTGAGCAAGATCTGGGTTTAAGGGAGAAGTTGGCATTTGGTAACTGCCTAGAAAGGCCCCATGAAGAGCATATTGTTGGATAGCTTATCCCTGCCTAGGTTGTAAAGCCAAATATGCCTCACCTGTGATGACTTAATGGCCTTGCTTCACTGGGTGTTTCTCTGCATGGTAAGGATTAATTTAGAAAGCTAATAAACATCACACATAGAGCATATTTATTTTGAAGCAACACAGAAAAACTTTTTGAAGTGAACTGTTTGCAAACGTACACTTTGAATTAGTGTTTGCTTCATTTAAACTCTATTATACTTTTTGAGATCATTACATGTGAATAATAAACTTCTTAATTCTCTTACAAGAGGAGAATGGAATAGATAAATTCAACTTTGAGTAGTCTTCACATTATCGATTCTTTTTCTGAAATTTTCTATTTTGTAAATGGAAATAATACAAATAAAATCTAAATTCTAACATTAAAGAATAATCTAATTAACCAAAGACTCAAAGCCCAGTGTACTGTAGAAATGAAACAAAATGTCATTTGTTTTAAAGAAATAACTTCATGGCACTCTATTATAAAGTACTAAAATGATACTTAAGTAGCTTAAGAAAACTGACACAGTAACCAATGATATTAAATTGAGTGTCATATGATACAATGCCTTACCATAATGTATATTACTTGAATTTTTCTTCTTTACAATTTCAGTCCAAAATTCATAATTAATGCAACAAATCATGAGAGTTATGAAATTCAGAAGGGCTTCTTTGGTGGTTTTTCATGTGCATTTTTTTTTATGAGTCTCAATGACATCTCATTATACTTTGAGAAACTTATTCTAGTTTGCTGGCTTTCTTTCATTATATATTTTTCCAAATAATGGAATTAAAGATTAAGCCATTCTTTTGCTTTTAAGTAAGGATTGTCTTCCTTTCTTGAATTGCCTTCTCACTCACATTAATCATTTCATTTTTTCAAATGACTACATATTGCATACCCACTCTTGAAAGTGTATATGGCAACTTGTCTTTGAGTTTGCTATTCTTTCCTACTGCTACATTTCACTATCAAAATCTCAATTTCTTTTGAATGGTAGGTTGTCTCAAAGGGAATACTTGGCTGATTTTAGGGCAAGAATGAGCAAACTGCAGCCTGAGGGCCAAATCCAGCTCACTGTGCCTTTCTGTACAGCGGTGAGCTGAGAATGTTTTTTTGTTTTGTTTTGTTTTGTTTTGAAATGGTTGGAAAAAAATCGAAATGATATTATTTAGGGAAAAGTTTAAAATAATATAAAATTTAACTTTTTGTGTATATACATAAAATTTTGAATTTTTAAAATTAAATGTTTGTGGAAATGTTCTTTCTTTGTATATAAGTTCCACATAATATCCTTGATTTTTCCTTTTGGACAGCAAAGCCTAAATATTTAATAACATGCCATTAACAGAAAAACTTTGCTGACCCTTATTTTAGAGAAATGGATTACAATTTTTATGAAATAACACTTTTTTGTATCAGTTATTTTTATTGTTTTATTTTTTTAAAGCTTTATTTATTTATTTGAGAGAGAGAGAGAGAGTGTGAGTGTGCCGGGCAGAGTGAGAGGGAGAGGGAATCACAAGTGACTCCCCTCTGACTGTGGAGCAGGACTTAGGGCTTGCTCTCAGGACCCTGAGCCAGAATGAGGAGTTGATGCTTAAGACTGAGCCACCCAGGTACTCCTGTGTCAGTTATTTTTAAATGATTTAAATGACTGAATGAAATATAGATTCCAAAAGCAGAAATGAAGCTTATTTTAAAGCAAGTATACTGGATCTTCTTTATCTAGAAAGGTATTGGGCTTTCAAATAATCCTCTGGTGAGAAGACATTTTCATTCCATAAGGTTTCACAACAGAATATTTTCTAGAAACAATTTACTTGACATCAAGAAATTGGACTCAACTTAGAATCATAGGTTTGTTCTCTCATTCTGAAAAAAGTTTATTATTTTCTTTTAAGATTTTATTTATTTATTTATTTGAGAGACAGAGAGAAAGAGACAGCATGAGAGGAGAGAGTGTCAGAGGGAGAAGTAGGCTCCCCGCCGATCCAGGAGCCTGATGTGGGACTCGATCCAAGGACTCTGGGATCACGACCCGAGCCGAAGACAGTCGCTTAACCAACTGAGCCACCCAGGCGCCCAAAAGTTTATTATTTTTTTCTTCATTTCTTCATTTCTTCTTCTTTCTTATGTCCGTGGTTTGAGCCACATGGCCACCCATTTACCTTCCATTTTAGTACCCTCTATCGCCTCCATTCACGTGTCTTTTTTAATGCATTATCCACAGGCACTGCGAATACTTATCTAATATGCAAATATGATCATTCTTTTGCAATCTCTTAATCAGTCCAACTGCTGCATCCAATCAAGACTCTATGAGCACTGGGTGTTATACACAACTGATGAATCATTGAACACTACATCAGAAACTAATGATGTACTATATGTTGGCTAACTGAATTTAAATTAAAAAACAAGATATGGATCTATGGTTCTCTTTTCTTTTGATGTCATTGTCCAGCTTTGGCACTGGGTAAATACTGCCTTAAGAAAATGAATTAGTATAAGTCAATCAGAGAAAGACATGTATCATATGACCTCACTGATATGAGGAATTCTTAATCTCAGGAAACAAACTGAGTGTTACTGGAGTGGTTGGGGGTGGGAGGGATGGGGTGGCTGGGTGATAGACATTGGGGAGGGTATGTGCTACGGTGAGCGCTGTGAATTGTGCAAGACTGTTGAATCACAGATCTGTACTTCTGAAACAAATAACGCAACATATTTTAAGAAAAAAGGAAAAGAAGAAGATAACAGGAGAGGAAGAAAAGGGGAGTATGTCAGAGGGGGAGACGAACCATGAGAGATGATGGACTCTGAAAAACAAACTGAGGGTTCTAGAGGGTAGGGGGGTGGGGGGATGGGTTAGCCTGGTGATGGGTATTGAGGAGGGCACGTTCTGCATGGAGCACTGGGTGTTATGAACAAACAATCATGGAACACTGCATCAAAAACTAATGATGTAATATATGGTGATTAACATAACAATAAAAAAATTAAAAAAAAAAGAAAATGAATTAGTGTTCCACTTACTTCTATTTTTTAAAGTGTTTGAGAAAGATTGAGATTTCTTTCTTAAACAATTAGTAAACAAATATTGGGGCACCCAGGTGGCTCAGCTGGTTAAGCGTCTGCCTCAGTTCAGGTCATGATCCCAGGGTCCTGGGATCGAGCCCCATTTTGGGCTCCCTGCTCAGTGGGGAGCCTGCTTCTCCCTCTCCTTCTGCCTGCTGCTCTGCCTGCTTGTGCGCTCTCTCTCTCTGTGTGTGTCAAATCAATAAAATCCTTAAAAAAAGATTCTATGAGTAGGTCACATTCTACTTTGCTAGTCTAATTTTTCACTATTCTCTGACATAAACTAATCACACCAAAAACAAACAAAGGCCAAACAAAACAAAACAAAACTCCACTCCTACTATGCCATGTTTACTTTTGTCTCAGACTTTGAGTAAACCATTTTTCCTGAAAGGGACAGGAGATTTCCCTGTGGAAATCTCCATCTTTTCTGACTTTGCACAAGGACCAGTTCTGAGATATCTTACTTTTCACCTGTAAGGCTGAAGTTTTTAACAACCCTGGGGTTTCTTAAGTGTTCTGTCCTTAACTTACATTTCTTGTAGCATTCACAGTGTTGTAATGGTTGAATCGCTCATCTGTCTGTCTTCTCACTAATGTAAATGTTCCTAGAAGACATGGCAGAGATGTATCTTTCCCTGTAGCCTTATTTACAGGCACTTCATCTTGCCCACTGTATGTACCAAATGGCAAAATCTTTTTTTTCCTACAATTTTATTAAGTTGAAAGATTTTCAATAACTCACAGACAGCGAGTTTCTGGGACATGTAGAAGTGGGAACTTTGTAGGAAAATGCATGTACTATAGCCTGAAAGCTTGGGATCCACCCCTCTCCCCAATTCATATGTTGGGTCCTAAGACCCAATGTGATGATACTTTGAGGTGAGGCCTTTGGACAGTGATTAAATCATGAAGGTAGAGACCTCATGAATGGGATTAATTCTCTTATAAAAAAGACATGTAAGGACACAGGGGAGAGATAACCATCTATGAACCAGGAAGCTTACTCCCCTCATACACCTGATCTGCCAGCATCTTGATCTTGGACTTTTCAGCTTCCAGAACTGTAAGAAATAAATTTCTGTTGTTTTTAAACTACCCAGTTTATGGTATTCTATTATAACAATGCAAACAAACTAAGAAAACATCTGAGAAAAAAGTGGAAGTTTTATGTGTTGCTTGTCAAAAGCAGAATAAAATAAATTCATAAATTCATGTTAGTTCTGTGAGTGTCATGAATTGATAAGGTGGTAATAACTGGCTAAGCATTTATATTGTCATCCCTGAAAATCAAAGGCTGCTTATATGTGGGATTTTGTGTGACAAATGTGTCAAATTGGTGAATTGAAAGTATCTGCAGTGTTTTGCCCACATGCATTTCCACTAAGATATGTATGTGTGTGTTAAGTATACATACATATAATATACATATGAAAGAATTGAGGGTTACATTTTCTTTTTGCTCTTTTTGAGTTTTTTCCTTGTGCCTGCTAAATTATTTTTTTGTAGATGATGTAAACAAAATGCTTAAGAGGACTGTGACAATTCAAAATCGAAGTCTCTAAGGATAGCAGTGAATAAAAAATACATTGTTTACTCTCCTTGAATCATTTACATGAATGTCTACATTATTTACCTCAACAAATGCTTCATTCTGCATTGGAAGGAACTGTTTTGCAATATTTTGAAAATCATTTCCGGAAAGTACTATATTTCACAAAATTGTATAATTTTTTACCGATTGTGTTCAAGCTAAATAGTTATTTAGGACAACATCCCTACACTATAATCATAAAACAATAGCATACTAGAAAGTATTGAGATTTTTTCTTGCCTAGAATATACACAATTAAATAGCCACTTGCCTGTTAAAAAATAAGAATCCCACTTATTTTTTATATTATTATAAATGTAAGTGGAGGATATGGTTTTTTGATATTGTTTTCTCTTTAATTGATATTGTGTTTTTATTTGCAGAAAATGGGTGGAAGTAAATCACTGAAAGTTGGGAATGGTATTTAAATGAATAAGTATTTTAGTGTCAAAAGTTTCTTCAGTTCTATCAAGAAAACTTGAATAGTTTGTAGTGATGTATTATAGCACCGTTTGTTTACTTAACCCTTTAAAACAGCTTTGCTACTTTATTGATTTCTGTCCACAGAAATCAGAACTTATTCTCCAGTATTGTTTTCAATAATAATTTCTATTGAGGAATCCTCAGGCTCAGAACTTTCCTCAGCCATATCCAGGGTACTGATAAACTCATCAAAGGCATTTTTCATCTCTATTACAGTGTGATCTCTAGCATTTTTGTTAGTTCTTTGTTGGGTTTTCCATCTCTCCACTTACACTGCCTTTTTGTTCTTATGTGCTATCTACTTTGTCCATTAGAGTCCTGAGCATGCCAATCATAGTTGTTTTAAGTTCCTGGACTGATAATTCCAATATCCCTGCTGTGTCTGGTTCTGATGCTTGCCCTGTCTCTTCAAGTTGTGTTTTTGTGCCTTTTAGTATGCCTTGAAATTTTTTCCTCATAGCCAGATATGTTCTTTCAGGTAAAAGGAACTGCTCTAAATAGGCCTTTCATTATGTGGTGATTAGTAGGGAAGTGTTCTCTAGTCCTGTGATTAGGTCTCAGTCTTTTAGCGAGTGTATGCCTCTGAATGTGACCTTCATAAGTGTGTGAGAAAGATTGATTAGAGTGGGCTGGGGTTGGGTACTTCCCTTCTCCCAGGGGAAGGCTAGAGGGGACTTGAGTCTATCCTTCCCCGCCAGGTCAGTTAGGTTTTGATAATACCCCAACAGTTAGATGGCTCTGGTTAACTAATTTCTCCTGAGGGCAGGTCTTGTGAAGAAGAACACAGTGCTCTGGCCAATTTCAGAATTGTTCTCTTCCCCTTCTCCCTGGTGGAACCCCAAGGGGATTTTTCTCCAGTATTTACTGTGGGAATTTGGTCAAACTCTTGGAGATAAGTATTACAATATTGTGGGGCTCCCCTGGAGTTTTTAACACTTGGAGGTATCCACACTCAGCCTCCAGCAATTCATCAATTACAGTTCAGGTTTTCTTACCTTGGTTTCCAAGGTGGTTTCTGCTCATGAGTTTCTGCTCTGGTGAGTCTTGACTCCCTCTATTTGCCTGTCTGTTTCTCCAGTCTTGGAGAAAGCAGTTGTCTTTGTGTCTTCCTCTCTCTTATGGATCCAGAACACATTGTTGATTTTTCAGTATGTTCAGCTTTTTCCTGTTAAGACCAAGTGTGGACTTCCAAGCCCCTTCACATGGAACTGGAAACTAAAAGTCTTTTGAGACGTATTTTATCTTCCTCTTTGGTCTGGAGGAGTTTATGTAGGATTGTCATTAATTTTTCCTTATGGGTTTGTTAGAATTCATCAAGGGAGTAATCCTTGTCTTGAATCTTGGGGGGATATTTTAACAAATGTAATTTTTAAGTAGATGTAAGGCTATTGATTGTTTAAATAGATGTAAAGCTATTGATTGTTTCCTCTTGAGTGAGGTTTGACAGTTTCTGACTTTCAAATAATTGGTCAATTTCATCTAAGTTGTTAAATTCATTAGAATTAAGTTGTTTATGTTATTTTTTATTATTGAAATGTCTATGGGAACTGTAGTGATGATCTTCTTTCATTCCTGATATTGGTAACTTGCATCCTTTTTCTTTCTTGCCTGAGCAGTCTGAAACTATTGACAATTTGGACAGGATAATCCTTGTGAGGACTGTCCTGTGCATTGTAGAATATTCATTAGCATCTCTGGTCTCTATCCACTAGATGTCAGAAGCATGTCCCCCTTGACAACCAAAAATATATCCAGACATTGACAAATGTCACCTAGGGGAAAAATCCCTTCCAGTTGAACACGACTGATCTGGTTAGATATTAATTGAAGGTACTAATTCTTTGAAAGACCCAGCTTTTGGTTTCATTGATAGTCCCTGGTTTTCTGCTATTTCTCTTTTTTCCCTAGTTGTATTTTATTTTTTATTTTTTTAAATTCTTTATTTACAATAATTCAAGTTAGTTAACATATACTGTATTATTAGTTTCAGGGGTAGAATTTAGTGATTTATCAGTTGCATATAACACCCAGTGCTCATTACATCAGGTGCCCTCCTTAATGCCCATCACCCAATACCCCATCCCCCAACCTACCTCCTCTCCAGCAGCCCTGTTTGTTTCCTAGTGTTCAGAGTCTCTTATAGTTTGCCTCCCTCCGTGTTTTTACCTTATTTTCTTTTTCCTTCCTTTCTGTTATGTTCATCTGTTTTGTTTCTTAAATTCCACACGAGTGAAATCATATGGTATTTGCCTTTCTCTGACTTATTTCACATGGATTATACCCTCTAGGTCCATCCATGTTGTTGCAATTGGCAAGGTTTCATTCCTTTTTATGGCTGAATAATATTCCTGTGTGTGTGTGTGTGTGTGTGTGTGTGTGTGTGTGTGTGTGTGTGACATCTTCTTTATTCATTCATCAATTGATGGACACTTGGGCTGCTTCCATAATTTGGCTACCATAAATAATATTGCTGTGAATATAGGGGTGCATATATCCCTTCGAATTAGCATTTTTGTACTTTTTTTTTAGATTACTAGTTGTCTGATTACTGGATTGTAGGGTAGTTCTATTTTTAACTTTTTGAGGCAATTCCACACTCTTTTCCATAGTGGCTGCACCAGTTTGCATCCCCAACAACACATGAAGGTTCCTTTTTCCCCACATCCTCACCAACACTTGTTGTTTCTTGTATTTTTGAATTTAGCCATTCTGAAAGATGTAAGTTTGGAATTGCCTTTTAATTCTTCTTTTACCCATAGGTTAATTAGAAATGTGTTGCCTAGTTTTCCCAATATTTAGGATTTTTTTTAAACATTGTATGTATGTATGTATGTATGTATGTATGTATGTATGTATTTATTTATTTATTTATTTATTTATTTATTTAGAGCATGAGTTGTAGTAGGGGCAGAGGGAGAGGGAGAGAATCTCAAGTAGATATGCTGAGTGTGGAGCCTGACATGGGGCTTGATCTCACCACCCTGAGATCATGACCTGAGCTGAAATCAAGAGTTTGTCACTCAACCAACTGAGCCACCCAGGTGACCTGAGGAATTTCTTTATTACCAATCTCTGGTTTTAGCAATATATTTTACATTAGTTTTTCTTGCTTACTTTTAAGCAACTCCTGTGCTTTACAGTACTAGCAAATCTGAATGTGTCCAAAGCAGATTTTTACTGCTCAACAGCCATATTTGTCTAGTGTCTGTTGTATTAGAAACCATAGTTTATTTAGTTTCCATATTTTCACTTTTAACTGTGTAAATCTATTTATAGTAGATTTTCATTGCATTTTGTTAGTCTTTCTTTTTATACTCTCTGATAATATTTGCCTTTTAAGATTAAACCATTTTATGTTTATAATTATCTTGTTAATTGTTCTGCCAATTTTTCCTATCTGTTACATCAACACATTGTCTTTTTTCCTCTTTTCTTGTCATCTTTTGAATTAATTGAATTTTTTCCCATTTTATCTCCATTCTTGCTTATTATCTATACTACTTTGTTTTAGTTTTTGATAGTTACTCTGAATTTAAAAATACCCATATTTAACTTATCAAAGTCTACCTCCAAATATTAAACTATTTCACATGGAGTGTAGGAAGCTACCAATGTATACTTTCATTTTGCTTCTCCTCTTACTTAGCTTATTTTTAATATATAATTTTATATGTTACAAAATTTATAAGGAATTATTATTTTGTTCATATTGTTATATTTTTAAATGTTTTTTTTTGGAAAAATAAACTCTGTTTCATTTTTTTCCTATTGTTTTTCAATTTTATTGATTTCTGCTCTTATGTCCTTTTTTTCTTTATGTTTTGGATTTATTTTGGTCTTACTTTTCTGGTTCTTTGAAGTAGGAACCTATATTATTTATCTGAGACTTCTCTGTTTCTAATGTAAGCATTAAGTGCTGTTAATTTTCTCCTCAGTACTGCTTTAGTTCATCCTACATTTTTAAATATGTTATGTTTTTATTTTCACTCAGATCAATGGTTTTATTTTTAACTATTTACTTATTTATTTTAAAGAGAGAGAGAGAGAGCATGTCCAAGTGGGGAGAGGGCCAGAGGGGGAAGGAGAGAGAATCTTAAGCGACTCCATGCTGGGTGTGGAGCCAATGTGGGGCTCAATCCCAGGACCCTGAGATCATGACCCAAGCTGAAATCAAGAGTCAGACGCTCAACTGACTGAGCCACCCAGGCATTCCAAATCCATGGGTTTTTATAACAATTTCTTTTAAGCCTTTCTCTTTGACCTATAAATTATTTAGTAGTGTGTTGTTTAATCTCCATATGTTTAGAGATCTTCCTGTTGTTTTTCTGTTACTGATTTCTAGTTTAACACCCTTAAATTTAGAGAATACACTCTATATGATCTCAATTCTTTTGAACTTGTCTAGATTTTTTTTTTTTATGCTCCAGGTCTATAGAACCTATCTTACGAAAATACCATGGATACTCTGGAAAAATGGTATTCTGTGGTTCTTGATTTGAGTTTTCTATGTAGATTCATTAGCTCTTGTTAGATGATTGTGCTATTAGCCTTCATTTTTGAAGACCAAATTTTTTTTAGTGCTCAGAACTCTTTTTTGATTGTTATTAGTTTTATCATCTTGAAGCTAGAATTATATTCTCTTCTGGCTTCATTGTTGCTATCAACAATTCAACCATCATTCTCTTATTTTTTAAAGGTAATCTGTATTTTTATTGTTTTTGCTTTGAGGAGACTTTGGAAAGAATGATTGTGATTTCAGATTATGGTCCCCTGGTGGCAACTCATTTTATAATTAGGCAAATCCTACAAAAATCCTATCAATTGATCGAATTTTAGAATCATTTTGAACTGACTGAAACAAGTTGAATAAATTCTGGTGTCAGAAATATGGAACCAGCGTAGATTTCTGTGAATCTTTCCAAAGTCTTTCATAAAAGACGTAAAGATCAACCAAGGGTGGAATGAAAGTAAAAAGACAACTTAGCATTAGCCAGCTAACTTTGTTGTCTTTTTAGGCATTCATGCTTTCCCCATGTTTTTAAAGTGCCTGTATTTTTCTACCAGCTGCAGTATTTTCCTCAACTAGGACATTTTCCTAGGTCACCACTAACAAAAGCATTACTAAGGAATCACCACCTTTTACCAGGATGGCGTCTTCTGCTATGAAAAAGTAGTTTGGCCAGTCTCAAATTATGACCTGCTTGATTGGATTCCTCCTGGTACTACTGGTGCTAGTCTGCCTTCCGAGATGAAGGCATAAAAATGGGATTAATGCAAAAGTACTGTACCAGGAGAAATGCCTCTTTGAGTGGAAAAATAGTTTACCAGGAAGAGCTGGAAGAAATAGCAGACATAATAAGAGTCTGGCCCTGAGTAAAGTGGAGGCAGGGAAGGTTGGGTGAAGGCCTCCTAGATGTCCATAGTCTAAGGAATATTTGGTAAATCTATCATGGAACCTTCAAGCCAAAGATGGCCCTCAGAGGAGTCTCATGTCTCCCGGGAGTGGGTATGCCTTACCATTCTTGTGGGGTTCTGTCATTGGTTAGATTCAACCCATTGGAAGCTTGGGCCTTGTTCCAAATTCAGTCATGGATTTCAGAGCACTATCTGGGACCTTGGTTCATCACACTCTGTAGTTGGAGGTCTGTTTGGTGCATACTCAAGGCAGCATGGATTCTTAAATTTATAAAAACTTTTGTCTCAGTGTTAAGTGATATCACTGCTGGCCAGTTTCCTAAAGATACAGTGTGGCTTATTGAACTAGTGTGTTCTATTCTAGAGAAGGTGTGAGTTAGTAGCACTAATATCTGTATTTATAGATGAAGAAAATGAAGTTAGAAGACAAATAATTTGCTCCTATTCATTTATCTAGTTAATGAGATAACTTAAGATTCAAACTCACATCTGTCTGAATCCCAAGTCCACACTGAAACAACTATGGATACAGTGAGACAAATGCCTTAAAGTTTGACATTACTAATGGTCAAAAAAGCAAAAATTGCTTTTTTATTGGAGGAAAAAGTTAGTGGGATCTGAGGGTTATAAAGCAGGAGGGAGGGGGATGAAGAATCTAATTTTATTTTATTTTTTAAAAATTAATGAACTTTATTTCTTTTCCAGATTTTCTGGGCTACTCTTGGCTTTTTGCATTTCCATATAAATTTTAGACTCAATTTGTCAAATCTTTTCCCTTTACCAAAAATACCCCCAAACTTACTAAACTGCAGGTTATATTGCTTTGAATCTTTAGATAAATTCTGAAGGAATTATAATATTGAACATTCCAGCCCATAAATCTAATAACTATTCACTTATTTAGGTGTTTTATTATACTCACTTTTTTTTTTTAGATTGATCTCAGGATACTTACTGTTTTTTTTTTAATGCTATTGTAAATGGTACACTTTAAAAAAATTCCATTTCTGATTGTTGCTGGCATATAAAAATACAAGTGATTTTTGTATGTGTCTTGGTATTCAGAAATCTTGCTAACTCTATTAGTTTATTGGTAAATTCTTTTAGATTGTATACTTGATGATGTCATCTGCAAATAATGGCATTTTATTTTCTTCCCACTCAGTCCAATTTTTTTTAAACATTATTGCCCTAGCCTGAGACCTAAGGTACTATCTTTTCCCAACTTACAGTGAGGTTGAAAGAATTTTATAGCAGACATCTGTATTCCCACACCTAGATCCTACCATTCTAGATTTACTGTTTAACATACTTGCCTTATATACATCTATCCGTCCTTCTATCTATCCATCAATCCATTCTTTATTTTATTCTTTTTTAGGTGCATTTTGAAGCAGTTGCAGACATTAGTATACTTTCCCCGTAACACTTTGGCATGCCTATCAGTATCTAGTGCCATTGTAAATAGGAGAGGTGATAATGGACATCCTTTTCTTGCTCGCAATATTAGAAGGAAAATTTTTGATACTTTAAGAATGATGTGTTTGTTGTAGGTTTTGTGTAGATAATCATTATCAAATTAAGATCATTTCCTTATTTATTTTAGATTTCTAAAATAAACATATCACCGGATGATTTTTGAATTATTTTTGTTTTTTTACGAAAGAAAGGATTGAGTGATAGTGAAACAAAAAGATGAAGTAATTTTAGAAGAAAAAAAATTATGCAACTTTATTTACTTGTCTCTAGGTATTTCTTATATATAGCAACATGGTGAGAGTTAAGCTACCAGAACAAAATACTCACCAGAAGAGGTAAACCTTGTCTATAGGTGATCCCACTTAAGAAATTGTTGAATGTTAATATTTTCTGGATGTAAGAGATTAACATTATTCATAACTTAGTAAATATAAGTTTAACAGACTTGCATGATTTTAATAATTTACTTCAGAATATGTTTTTCAATATTTAACTTAGAATACTCTTCTAATTCTGTAGATAAAAGCATATATATTTCATAAAGATGCAATTTAATTCTTAAAATATTAATAACCTTCTTTTGCCTCCAAGTTATTTGTTAAAATCTTGCAGAAATTTAAATGGTGTGCCACAGGTTTTTTTTTAATGTATAATAATAATAACACTGATATTACTTAGCCACAAGAACTGAGAAGGAAAGACCTTATGTGGACAAGAGGAAGTGATTTAGATATGATCCCCAAGTACCTGAAAAGTACTCAAAAAAAACAAGAATGAGGAATTAACTCTTGAAACTTTATCTCATATGTAGGAAAAAATATTAGTTTTTCATATGACAGAAGACTTTTATATGTAAAAGAAATTTTAGAAATACATTTTTCTTTTTTTAAAAGATTTTATTTATTTATTTGATAGAGAGAAAGAGAGAGAGCAAGCACAAGCAGGGGGAGGGGCAGAGGGAGAAGGAGAAGAAGGCTCCCTGCTGAGCAGGGAGTCCAGTGCTGGGCTAGGTCCCAGGACCCTGGGATCATGACCTGAGCCAAAAGCAGATGCTTAACTGCCTGAGCCACCCAGGTGCCCATGAAACACATTTTTCTTAACCTGTTAGAGGAAATCCTAGGTTGGCTGATCCTGGCAAAACTGAGAGATTGTGATATTTGAAGTCATTAAATTATGATATGGAAAATGTACTAAGTGGAGAGCTTTGAATATTATAATAAGAACTTCACTTGGCAATTTCACAATCCTTGGGAATCTATCCCAAAGTTACATTGAAAATTTAATTTTAACTTTATTGATATTTTATATGTATGTATGGATGTGGACGTCTATCTATCTATCTATCTATCTATCTATCTATCTATCTATCTATCATCATCATCTATCTATCCACACACACATATGTATGCACACTAAAATAAATGCCATTTATTGAATCCTTAGGCTCTGGCACAAAGCCAATCACATATATTTTACATATTATTGGAATCTAAATACTCACTATCCACTGGCTCATATTCAAACAGAAACTGAGGGAAACTAAGCCTTGGCACCTTTGATGCTTTTCTTATTTTTTTTCAGCTTTTGCTTTTGCTGCTTCAAAACTCTTTTTTTTTTTCAGTGATGATCCTTATTTATTCAACTGATAGATGGAAAGTCAGAAGCATTTTTCTTTGGAACTTGTGATTATGATCAAAGGGTTGCTTAGAAGAAAAGTGAAGAATACATAATGCTCCCTCCTGGTATTTACCAAGGGTACAGGGCCACAGGAAGTCTGCAGTCAGTGATCAATGAGCGCCGAAGCATAGCATATGCCCTCCAAAGAAAAACTCTCCTAACTTTCCTTCCTACCTCTTCATTTCTGCTTAGGGGATACCATTTATCATGGTAGGAGGAGAGGGCAGAATTGCAAAGCCATTAGAAAATTCTGGAATGTAGATGAGGGATTCATTGAGTACTTGTGAACACTCCCAGATGAAGTCAGACTGGAATATCTGTTTTTGATGTATTGAACTCCACAAGATCAATGCAATCTCTATCAGTCAGCAAACTGGAAAGTTGTAGCCTTCTTCAAGAATCATGGCTGCTAATGATGGGATATTATTATTCCTCATAAAACAGACCAATCACATCTAATTCTATGAGGGGCCATTATTATTCATGTTTAACTGATAAACGGTTGATGCTCAACGTGGTTAAACCACTTGAGGTGGGATTGAGAGTTTATAATCTTACTGCTTCCTAAATGCAAGCTGTGCCTGCGGAAACTAGTATATTATGAAAGCACTCAATTCTGAAATATAAATAAAACGTGGCCACTAACTGATCCATAGCAAATACATTGCTGGAGAAATTTTAATGCTCTCAATGCTTCTTATTTTTTATTTCTTTAAATTTTCATAGGGCATTTATCCTTTCTGTCTCTCCCCATTCTAGATGGACCAAAAATTAGTTATGGGTGGTATCGGGAAGGTGCTCTCAATCCTCAGAGGAGTACTTTGTCTTGTGGATACTGAGAAAACCTTATACCTCACGATACTCCCACATTTATCGTCACCCATCTATGGGGCCTGAGGATCCATTTTTTGCTTCTACTGCCATGTGGAAACTCACCAGAGTAGCATTGATCTACTGGGCATTATGGTAGGCAAATCAGTCAAACTCATCCAGAATTGGGGGCATGGTGAATAGAGTAAAAGTCCTATGTTCCACATATTTAGCTAGAAATCTTATCGCATATGTTTTAACTGTTACTTTTAGAATGTTCAATGTTGAATAAATAGTAATGTTCACTATTTCTGCCCTTAAGGCTGATTCTGCCCTTGTTGAGTACACACACAGACACTTTCAGGTTTAGTGGAATGTGTTTTTTTTTTTTTTTATGTTTGCTTCTTCTCTTCCTCTTCATGAAATAAACATATATTAGACTATGTAGAAGTAAGCTTGATTTCTAGTGTTCTCAAACACATCCAACTCATCCAAAGCAGGACCAGCTTCAAGTATATTTGCCAAATGCCTTAATCTCCTGATTAAGTTACTTGTTTGTGCTTTTAGCAATAAATTAGTAGCAGGAGAGGGATTAGAACAGACACCCCTGAGATGCTGATCTGCTATGTACTCTTGCTTCAGTTACGGAAAGAAAAATAAAGAAGATTTTCTGTTGGATGCTTGGTAGCTAATTAGACTTTCTACTATCTAAATACTAATTGGTGTTTTATTCAATCTATTCACTTAAGGTGAAATACCAATTAAATTTTTTCTCTTTGTGATTTTCCTGAAGACAACAAAACAGCTAATGAATGGAGGGGGGGTTCAGAGTTTCAATGAATGCAAATCAATATACAGAGGGAGTTTATATATTTTATTAGGGCTTTCAAAGATACAGATGCAAGTTGATTTGTATGGATTTACTATTATTAAAAATCGCTAAAATTGATAACAGGGCAAGTATGCCACAATGGGAGAACAGATTTAAGCCAGTGATGTCTTTGAGTGAGGTTTCTTCTACATCTTGCCTCTTTCCTCCATGCTGCTATGTTCTCTCTCTTCACTACATCAGCGTATTTGAAACTCAGCAGGCTTAAGGCTATTCCTGTGCCGTGTGTGTGTGTGTGTGTGTGTGTGTGTGTGTGTGTGTGTGTGAGTTTAAGTTCCTTTGGGAGGCAAAGTCACACTGATAATAACTTTCTGTTAGTGGCAATTCAGAAAAACCTTATGTTGTAAAAGACTACTGCATGACTCTACTAAGTACGATTTATTGATGTAGTGTTTAAATACGTTTTTGTGAAAAGATGCTCAGGCTTCTTTAGAAGGGAAAAATGATTTCTGGAGTACTGGGTTAGGCCTCTTTTGCATGATGAAATCAGTAATCAAAAGAGTATGAAAGTGTTGCATAACTTTTTATTTTGAAATATTTTAAGACTCATAGTAAATTGCAATAACAGTACAGAGCTTACCTGAGAACCCTCCACTTAGCTCTCCCCATTAATAACATCTAACATTACCACAGCACATTATCAAAGCCAGGAAACTAACAATACAATACTATTAACTAAACTATAGACCCTATTCAAATTTCACTTTTCACCTGCACTTGTTTTTGTTTTGTTTTGTTTTTTGGCATGTACCGTGATAAAAGTCTTTTTATATGTATAGATCCATATAACCACTACCAAAATCAAAACACAGAGATATTCCATCAAAACAGACAAAATCCCTAATATCTGGCTCCATCACTGTAATTTTGTCATTTCGAGAATGTTATATAAATAGGGAATCAAGTAGTATACAACCTTTTATGGCTGGCTTTTCCCACCCAACATAATGCCCCTGAGATCCATCCAAGGACTTGAGCATATCACTAGTTCCTTTCTTTAATTGCTGACTAGAATTTCATAGTATGAACATTCATGGTTTATGTTTTTTGGTTTTGCATGAGGAATGTCTTTAAAAATTTGTTTTTAAATTTTTAATTGAGGTATAATTGACATATAACATGATATTAATTTCAAGTGTACAACATAATGATTCAATATTTGCTTATATTGCAAAGTAATCAGCACCGGTCTAGTTAGCATCCATCACCAGTATAGTTACAGAATTTTTTCTTGTGATGAAAACTTTAAGATTTACTGTTTAGCAATTTTCAATATTATGAACTATAGTTTTTCTGCTGTATATTACATTCCCATGACTTATTTTACATCCAGAAATTTATGCCTTTTGATTCCATTTACCCATTTTGCCCACTCCCCACTCCCACCTCTTACAACCACAAATCTGTTCTCTGTATATATTTTGTGATTTTTGTTTTTTTTTTAAGATTCTATGTGAGATTTTACAGTATTAGCCTTTCTCTAACTTATTTCAATTAGCAGAAAGCCCTCAAGGTCCATACATGTTGATGCAAATGGCAAGATTTCACTTTTTATGGCTGAATAATATTCCATTGCATATTATATATATCTCATAATTCCTTTATCCATTCACCCATCAGTGGACACTTAGGTTGTTTCTATATTTTGACCACTATAAATAATGCTGAAATAAACATGGTGTGCATTTTTCTGAGTTAGTATTTTTGTGTGCTTCAGATAAATGCCCTGAAGTAGAATAGATGGATCATATGATAGTTTTATTTTTAATTTTTGGAGGAACCTCCACACTGTTTTCCATGGTGACTCTATACTGTTTTCCATTCCCACTAACAGTGCACAAGTGTTCCCTTTTCTCCTCATCCTTGCCAATACTTGTTATTTCTTGTCTTTTAGATAATAGCCATTTTAAGGATGTGAAGTGACATCTCATTGTGGTTTTGATTTGCATTTCCCTGATGATTAGTAATGTGGAACATCTATTCACGTGTCTGTTTGCCATCTATATGTCTTCAGAAAAATGTCTATTTAGATCTTCTGTCCATGTTTTTATCAAGTTGTTTGTTTTTTGCCATTAAGTTGTATGAGTTCTTTATAGTTTTTGGATATTAGTTCCTTATCAGATATATGACTTACACATATTATCTCTCATTCAGTAAGTTGCCTTTTCATTTATTTTTTATTTTTTATTTTTTAAATTTTATTTTATTATGTTATGTTAGTCACCATACAATACATCACCAGTTTTCAATGCAATGATCCATAATTTATTGTTTTCATACAGCACCCAGTGCTCCATGCAGTACGTGCCCTCCTTAATACCCATCACTGGGCTAACCCATCCCCCGCCCCGGAAAACCCTCACTTTGTTTCTTGGAATCCCTAGTCTCTCATGGTTCATCTCCCCCTCTGATTTCCACCCCCTTCATTTTTCCCTTCCTTCTCCTAACACCCTCCATTGTTATTCCTTATGTACCACAAATAAGGGAAACCATAGGATAATTGACTTTCTCTGCTTGACTTATTTCACTTAGCATAATCTCCTCCAGTCCCATCCATGTTGACGTAAAAGTTGGGTATTCGTCCTTTCTGATGGCTGAGTAATATTCCATTGTATATATGGACCACATCTTCTTTATCCATTCATCTGTTGAAGGGCATCTCGGCTCTTTCCACAGTTTGGTTATTGCGGACATTGCTGCTATGAACATTGGGGTACATATGGCCCTTCTTTTCACTACATCTGTGTCTTTGGGGTAAATACCCAGTAGTGCAATTGCTGGGTCATAGGGTAGCTTTATTTTTAAAATTTTGAGGAACCTCCACACTGTTTTCCAAAGTAGCTGTACCAACTTGCATTCCCACCAACAGTGTAAGAGGGTTCCCCTTTCTCCACAACCTCTCCAACATTTATTGTTTCTTGCCTTGTCAATTTTTGCCATTCTAACTGGTGTAAGGTTGTATCTCAATGTGGTTTTGATTTGGATTTCCCTGATGGCTAATGATGAACATTTTTTCATGTGTCTGTTAGCCATGTGTATGTCTTCTTTGGAGAAGTGTCTTTTCATGTCTTCCGTCCATTTTTTTGACTTGATTATTTGTTTTTTGGGTGTTGAGTTTGAGAAGTTCTTTATAGATCTTGGATACCAGCCCTTTATCTGTAGTGTCATTTGCAAATATCTTCTCCCATCTGTGGGTTGCCTCTTTGTTTTGTTGACTGTTTCCTTTGCTGTGCAGAAGCTTTTTATCTGGATGAAGTCTCAAAAGTTCATTTTTGCTTTTGTTTCACTAGCCTTTGGAGATGTATCTTGAAAGAAGTTGCTGTGGCTGATGTCAAAGAGGTTACTGCCTATGTTCTCCTCCAGAATTTTGATGGATTCCTCTCTCACATTGAGGTCTTTCACCCATTTTGAGTTTATCATTGTGTATGGTGTTAGAGAATGGTCAAGTTTCATTCTTCTGCATGTGGCTGTCCAATTTTCCCAGCACCATTTATTGAAGAGACTGTCTTTTTTCCATTGCATATTTTTTCCTGCTTTTTCGAGATTATTTGACCATAGAGTTGAGGGTCCATATCTGGGTTCTCCATTCTGTTCCATTGGTCTATATGTCTGTTCTTGTGCCAGTACCATGCTGTCTTGGTGATCACTGCTTTGAAATATAGCTTGAAATCCGGCAACATGATGCTTCCAGGTTGTTTTTCTTTCTCAACATTTCCTTGGCGATTTGGGGTCTTTTCTGATTCCATACAGATTTTAGGATTGTTTGTTCCTGCACTTTGAAAATTTTCATTGGGATTTTGATCAGGATGGCATTGAAGGTATAGATTGCTCTGGGTAGCATAGACATTTTAACAATGTTTATTCTTCTGATCCATGAACATGGAATGTTTTTCCACCTTTTTGTGTCTTCTTCAATTTCTTTCATGAGTGTTCTGTAGTTCCTAGAGTATAGATCCTTTACTTCTTTGGTTAGGTTTATTCCGAGGTATCTTATGGTCTTTGGTGATATTGTAAATGGAATCGTTTCTCTAATTTCTCTTTCTACAGTTGCATTGTTAGTGTATAAGAAAGCAACTGATTTCTGTGCATTGATTTTGTATCCTGCCACATTACTGAATTACTGTATGAGTTCTAGTAATTTGGGGGTGGAGTCTTTTGGGTTTTCCACATAAAGTATCATGTTGTCTGTGAAAAGAGAGAGTTTGACTTCTTCTTTGCCAATTTGAATACCTTTTATTTCTTTTTGTTGTCTGATTGCTGTCGCTAGGACTTCTAGTACTATGTTGAACAATAGTGGCGAGAGTGGGCATCCTTGATGTGTTCCTGATCTTAAGGGAAAGGCTCTCAGCTTTTCCCCATTGAGGATGATATTCGCTGTGGATTTTTCATAGATGGATTTTATGAACTCAAGGAATGTTCCCTCTATCCCTATACTCTGAAGAGTTTTAATCAGGAAAGGATGCTGTATTTTGTCAAATGCTTTTTCTGCATCCATTGAGAGGACCATATGATTCTTCTCCCTCCTCTTATTAATGTTTTCTATCACATTGAAAGATTTGCGAATGTTGAACCACCCTTGCATCCCAGGGATAAATCCCACTTGGTTGTGTTGGATGATCCTTTTAATGTATTGTTGGATCCTATTAGCTAGGAATTTGTTGAGGATTTTGGAATCCATATTCCTCAAGGATATCGGTCTGAAATTCTCCTTTTTGATGGGGTCTTTGCCTGGTTTGGGGATTAAGGTAATGCTGGCCTCACAGAATGAGTTTAGAAGTTTTCCTTCTGTTTCTAGTTTTTGAAACAGCTTCAGGAGAATAGGTATTATTTCTTCTTTGAATGTTTGGTAGAATTCGCCAGGGAACCCATCAGACCTGGACTCTTGTTTTTTGGGAGGTTTTTAATCACTGCTTCAATCTCGTTACTGGTTCTTGGCCTATTCAGGTTGTCAATTTCTTCCTGTTTCAGTCTTGGCAGCTTATAGGTTTCCAGGAAGGCCTCCATTTCATCCAGATTGCTCAGTTTATTGTCATATAGTTGTTGATAATAATTTCTAATAATTGTTTCTATTTCCTCAGTGTTAGTCATGATCTCTCCCCTTTCATTCATAGTTTTATTGATTTGGGTCCTTTCTCTTTTCTTTTGGATAAGTCCAGTCAGTGGCTCATTGATCTTATTAATTCTTTCAAAGAACCAACTTCTAGTTTTGTTGATCTGATCTATTGTGTTTCTGGTTTCTAATTCATTGATCTCTGCCCTAATTTTAATTATTTCTCTTCTAATGTATGACTAAGCATCGTTTGTTGCCTTTTCTCTAGTTCTTTAAGGTGTAGAGTTAGTTGGTGAATTTGGGATTTTTCTATTTTTTTTTTTGAGTGAGGCTTGGATGGCTATGTATTTCCCCCTTAGGACCACCTTTGCAGTATCCCATAGGATATGGACCAATATGTTTTCGTTCTCATTGATTTCCATGAATTGTTTAAGTTCTTCTTTGATTTCCTGGTTGACCCAAACATTCTTGAGCAGAGTGGTCTTTAGCTTCCTAGTGTTTGAATTTCTGCCAAATTTTTTTCTTGTGATTGAGTTCCAGTTTTAAAGCTTTGTGGTCTGAGAATATGCAGGGAATAATCTCAATCTTGTGGTATCGGTTCAGACCTAATTTGTGACCCAGTATGTGGTCTATTCTGGGGAAAGTTCCATGTGTGCTTGAGAAGAATGAGTATTCTGTTGTTTTAGGGTGGAATGTTCTGTATATATTTATGAGGTCCATCTGGTCCAGTGTGTCATTCAAAGCTCTTGTTTCTTTGTTGATTTTCTGCTTAGATGATCTGTCTATTGCTGAGAGTGGAGTATTGAGGTCTCCTATAATTAACGTATTGTTATTAATATGACTTTTTATTTTGCTTAACAGTTGGCTTATGTAGATGGCTGCTCCCATGTTGGGGGTGTAGATATTTACAATTGTTAGATCTTCTTGTTGGATAGAGCCTGTAAGAATGATATAGTGTCTTTCTGTGTCTCTAACTACAGTCTTTAGTTTAAAATCTAATTTGTCTGATATAAGAATTGCTACCCCAGTTTTCTTTTGAGGTCCCTTGGCATGGAAGATGGATCTCCATCCTGTCACTTTCAGTCTGGATGTATGTTTAGGTTCAAAATGAGCCTCTTATAGACAGCATATGGATGGGCCCTGTCTTTTTATCCAATCTGCAACCCTGTGCCATTTTATGGGAGCATTTATGCCGTTCACATTGAGAATGATTATTGAAAGATAAGAATTTATTGTAATCATGTTGCCTGTGAAGACCTTGTTTTTATAGATTGTCCCTGTAAATTTCTGTTCTATATCACTCTTGGGGTCTTTCTCCTTTTAGAGAACCCCCCTTAATATTTCTTGCAAGGCTGGCTTAGTGATCACATATTCTTTCAGTTTCTGCTGGTCCTGGAAGCTCTGCATCTGTCCATCCATTCTAAATGATAGCCTTGCCAGATAAAGTGTTCTTGGCTGCATGTTCTTCTCGTGTAGTACCCCGAATATGTCTTGCCAGGCCTTTCTGGCTTGCCAGGTCTCTGTGGATAGGTCTTATGTTATTCTGATGTTCCTCCTTCTGTACATAAGGAATCTCTTCCCCCTAACTGCCCTTAAGATGGTTTCCTTGGTTCTAAGATTTGCAAGTTTTACTATTACATGCCGGGGTGTTGGCCTGTTTTCCTTGATCATAGGAGGGGTCCTCTCTGCCTCTAGGACATAAATGTTTGTTTCATTCCCCAGGTTAGGGAAGTTCTCAGCTATGATTTGCTCATATATATCTTCTAGTCCTCTCTCTTTCTCCACCCCCTCAGGGATTCCAATAATTCTGACATTGGAACGTTTCATATTGTCACTTATTTCTCTGATTCTATTTTCATGGATTCTGAGTTGTTTTTCCCTGGCTTCCTCTTTTCCCTTTTTGTCTATTTATTGGTCTTCGAGGTCACTAATTCATTCTTCTGGCTCACTTACCCTAGCTGTTAGATTATCTAGATTAGATTGGATCTCATTGATAGCATTTTTAAGTTCTGCCAATTCAGCTTTCATTTCTGCCCTTAGAGACTCTATGTTGCCATTAATTGATTTCTCCATTCTAGCTATTGTCTTCACAATTGCTAGTCTGAATACATCTCCAACATCTTGGTTATATCTCAATCCATTTGTAACTCTGGCATAAGTCATAATCTCTGAGTCTTTCCTATTTTGGGGGTTCCTCCTCCTAGTCATTCTGTTGAGGAGTGGTTGAAGGAATGTATAGAGTCAAAATTATTGACCACAATCCAAGCAAGATGCACCTGTTTTCTAGGGACCTGAG
This sequence comes from Callorhinus ursinus, assembly GCF_003265705.2. Classification (NCBI taxonomy): domain Eukaryota; kingdom Metazoa; phylum Chordata; class Mammalia; order Carnivora; family Otariidae; genus Callorhinus; species Callorhinus ursinus. Next base: position 57,170,789 of record NW_027397068.1, on the reverse strand, counting down.
GGTTTCTGGTCTCTTGTTCTCCCAGCCTGTGTTCTGGGGGAGGGGCCTGCCTCGTTGTTACTCAGGCAACCCCCTTGGGCAGAGTTGCTCTGCCCCCTGTGGCAGGGGATGGACTCAGTTAAAACCGGTTTTTTTGTGGCTTTTGTTCTCTGGCAGCTTTCCCTGGCAGCTTTCTGCATCTCTTCCGAGAGTCAGAGCAGAACAGACCATTTCCCACCGTCTGCCTCAGAGCAGAGATCTCAGTCTGTTCTTCAGTGAGCTCTCCATGCCACACTATCTCCATTTCTGTCCATGTTGCTGCAACCTGCAGCATCCTGGGTTGTGCGCCTCTCAGCAGGGCTCCCAGTACTCTTCTCTGGGTGGGGGCCCGTCTCTGTCCTTTGTGCTTCTAAAACTGCCAGCCACCCCAGTTCACACGCGTGGCCCCACCGCTCCTGTTTCCATCTGGGGGGCTGCCCTAAAGTCCTTTCCCTGCCTCTACTGGTCTGCGAGTCTGTGCCCCGTCCCCAGTGCGGGATGCTGTCACTCACTGGCGGTGTAGGAGCCCCACGGCCAGGCTCCCTCCTGCTGCCATTTATCCTTCAATATGTGCCCGCAGAATCACGGCTACCCGCTTCATACCTCGAAACCAACCACCTGCGATATTCTGTTTGTAGAGATCCAGATCTTCTTACATCTCAGGGTGATTTCGTGGGTGTTCAGAGTGGTCTGGTAGATATCCAGCTCAATTCCGGGGACCGGTTGGAATAGGGTCCCCTAATCCTCCGCCATCTTTCCCCTTTTCATTTTATGGAAGGTCTACTGGCAAAAATAATCCTTAAGTTTTGTTAATATGTGAAAGACTTTATTTCTTTCTTACTTTTGAAAGATAATTTTTCAAGCTACAGAATTCTAGGCTTGTGGGTTTTTTTCTCAGCACTTTAAATATTTCACTCTACTTTTCTTGCTTGGATGGTTTCTGAGGAGAAGTTGGAAGTAACTCTTATTTTGTTATCCTAAGGTAAGGTGTTTTTTTCCCTCTGGCTTTCAGGATCAGTGGTTTGGTGTTGGACATTAATTGCGGGGCGGGGGGGAGGTTCTCTGTCATTATTTTTTCAAATATTTCTTCTCTTCCTTTCTTTTCTTTTCTAGTATTCTCATTTTGTGTATGCCACACTTTTTCAGTTGCCCCACAGTCCTTGGATATGCTGTTCTGGTTTTTGAGTCTTCATTATCTTTGCTTTTCATTTTTTGAGGATTCTATTGATATATTCTCTGGCTCAGAGATTCTTTCTCTGGTTGTGTCCAGTTTATAATAAGCCCATCAAAGGCATTCTTTATTTCTTTTAGTGTTTTTGATCTCTAGCATTTCTTTTTGGTTCTTATTAGGATTTCCAGCTCTCTGTTTACATTTCCTGTCTGTTCTTGCATGCTGTCTACTTTATCCATTAAAGCCTTTAGCATATTAATCATAGTTATTTTAAATTCCCAGTATGATAGTTCCAATATCCTTGCCATGTCCACTTCTTTAAATTGTGTGTGTGTGTGTGGGGGGGATTGCCCTTTGATTTGACTTATAATTTTTTCTCGATAGCTGGATAAGATGTTTTGTATAAAAGGAACTGCTTTGAACAGGTCTTTATTGATATGGTAGTGAGGTGTTGGGGCAGGGGAAGCATTCTATAGTTTTATGACTAGGTCTCAGTCTTTTAGTGACTTTATGCCTCTGTACTATAAACTTCAAAAGCTTTTGTTGAATATTTCCCATCCACCAGCAGCTTAAGCTCCTGTTAACTAGTTTTTCCTGAGGGCAGACCTTGTTGAGAACAGAGTACTCTTGTATATTTCAAAATGGCTCCTTTTTTCCTCCCCCTGTCAGAAGCAGGAGTGGATTTTTCTCTGATATTTACTGTGGGAATCTGGTTGAGATCCTGGAGGTAAGTCTCTTCATATTTTTAGGGTTTCCCTGTGACTGGGTCCCCCTAGAGGAGTTTTTAACACTCAGAGTTGTCCACATTGAGCCTCCAGCAATTTATCAATTACAATTCAGGTTTTCCTACCCTGGCTCTGGTTTCTGTAGTGGTTTTTATTCGTGAGCTGAGCCTCTGGTAAACCATGACCCTTTGTATTCTCCTGTCTGTCTCTCCAATGTTGGGGGCTTTGGTTTGCCCTGATTTCTTCCCATTCTTATGGATCCAAGAAAAGTTGTTGATTTTTCAGTCTGTTCAGCTTATTACTTGATGATAGGATAGGGTGGTGACTTATAAGCTCCTTGCATATAGAACCAGAAATTGGACTCAGATTTTGCTTTTTAATCTAGATTAAAATCTCTTTTAAAATTTACTATAAAATGTCAATATAGTAAAAGGTATGTAGTAAAACTCTCTGTACCTATCTCATGCATGAACTCTAAAGCATTGCCAGCAGAGTTGTAGTGTCTCATAAACTTCTTCCCAGTTGCAAAAGCAGAAATTCTGAATTTGTTTTTTACTAGCTCATGCTTTAAAATGTATGTTATATAACATGACATTGTAATTTATGTGTTTATTCTGCGACTTGCTTTTCTAAGAATTCAACTTTACATCTGTGAGATTTATGTATGTTGATAAATATAGCTTTAGTTTATCTGCTACAAAGGATTCCATTGCATGAATATCCTGTGATATATGTCTGTGCTGATGGACTTTTAGCTACTCCCATGTTCTTTATAACCAGAACTTCTAATAATACTCTTCTGTATGTTTCCTTCTGTATCTGTGCATTAGTTTCTCTAACATTTATACTTAAGAGTAAAATTATTGAGTGGAGGGTAAACATGCTTTAACTATACAATATGGGGCCCCATTATTCTCCAAATGGTTTTATATAATATCCCTCGAAGAACTAGATGGTGGCTCTCTTTGCGCCACACCATCATAACACTTGATACTGATAGTTTCTTTGATTTCTGCCATATTAATGGAAATAAAATGGACTCTCATTCAGGTATTATTACTGAAGTTCGATATTTTTTCATGTATTTATTGGTCACTAGCCTGTCCTTATTTATGAATAACCAGTATATTTTACCCCATAATTTTTTTTTGTCTTTTTCTTTATATACTTGGTGTACTAACGCTTTATTGCTTATATGCCCTTGGTATACCTTTTTCTAGTTTGTAATCTGTCTTATTTTTCTTATAATATGTTTCTGAAGAATAGTAGTCTGGATATCAATGTGTATAAATTTAGCAATATTTTATGTGCTTTTTTGGATTTCATTTAATATATTTTAAACTACTGTGAGAAAATATAGTAAGAGCTCTAAGATCTTCTTACATATTTGTGCGTAACGCATGTGGAACAGATGTTTGGTATTGTTTGCTATAGGCCTATTCCCTATTCCACCATTGATAATTATCACAGTATAATTTATTAAATACTTCATCCTTTCCTGATCTGAAATGCCACTTCCATCTTATATTAAAATTCCAAATTTACATTTCTGTGATCTATATCTATTCCAACACTATATTTAATACTTTCCACAAAGCTAGTGTTGCAAATTTAAGGTATCTTTAAAATATTAAAATTTCTTATGCATCAACATGATATACATTTCTATGTATTTAATATATTTCAATAGTTTTATAATTTGTTCCATAATGATCATGATCACCTGTGTTAAAGATATATCTCTGATACCTACACACATACCACACACAGAAACATAACATAAACATCCATATGAAAAGAAAGAGATTGAGTTGAGAGATTCTGTTGAATTGAGATTGAAAGGGAAAAAGAGTTGCTATGGAAAATGGAATCATTTTAAAAATATGCTTTCTAACTTTATTGTTGCTTTCTAGCTTTGTATATTGATTGTATCTTTGCCAAAATTGCTAAATTCTCTCATAAATTATAAAGATTTTAGGTTCCTTTGGGTTTTCTATATATAAAGTAACATACCTGGTGAACATGACAGCTCTGCTTCCTCATTTATAATCTCCATAATTTTATATCTTTCTCGATATATATAATGGCTAGACGTGCATACCTTTCTTCCTTTTCCCTTTCTTTCCTTCTTTCTTCCTTCTTCTTTCTTTCTTCTTTCCTAGAAAGGCACAAGTCTCATTGTTTTGCAGGCAAATTCATATCATTCTCTTCTGCAGCTGCTTCTTTATTTTTCTAACCTCCAATGCTGGGTACCCCAGTAATGAGACCTTTGATTTCCTCTTCTCTCTATATATATTCCCAAGTACGTACATTTTACCTCATTGCATTAATCACATAAGAACATAGATGACTCTCAAGTTCATACATCTAGGTTAATACTCTTCTTGAACTTGAGACTTGCATGTAACACTATTTATTCAACTTCTCCAACTTATATGTATATTAAGGACCTCAAACTTACCAGCTTGGAAAACAAATACCAACTACAGGTGAGGTGGAGCATGGTTTGTCTGGGATAGTTTGGGTTATAACTCTTACCTGGAATAATAAGTAATGGTGCCCCTTTTAACTCTGATAAGTGTTGTGAGTAGGAAAACCAACTATCAGTTTACTCTACCTTTGCATATTGTAAATGTCCTTTCATTTGGCTTGACTTTGTTATTTAGTTTAACTACTTGGACTTTATCAGCATTTGAATTTGGGGATATTTTTCTTTTGTTTTTCTTTAATTAAATTCAATTAGCCAACATATAGTACATCATTAGTTTCAGATGTAGTGTTCAATAATTCATCAGTTGCATATAACACCCAGTGCTCATCACAGGGGCACCTGGCTGGCTCCATTGGTAGAGTAGGGATATTTTTCTACATGAACATGAGAGTAAGTTTGTCAAGTTCCCTGAATCCCACTGCATTTTTCAATGAATATACATTGAATTATAAGTGATTTGGAAAGTGTGGAGGATATTTTGTTTCTATTCCCAGTATCACTTCTTTTATTATATTTGGGTAATAGCCATGAGGTTTGATTCAGTTTCCAAAGGTAGTTGTCTATTGGCTTAAGTTAATCAGCACCTGGCATTTTTCTCACCATAGTGATTAGTTGAGTTGAATATATAACTGAAATTTGACTCCTTAGAAAGTATTTCAGTATTTTTATTTGAAGGTTGTGAAATACATACTTCTCCCCTCCACCACCCCCAATATGGACAGGGAACTCCATAGCCCAGGGAGCTTTTGGTAACTAACTTGAAATCAAGAAAACACAACAAAACAACACAAAAACTTCAGAATAAAGTTAACAACACACAGAGCAGGGCATATACTAGGATGGAAAAATAAAGTAAGACTTTGGACATAGTCAATAAGTTAAGCCAATTTTGAATTTTGGTTTTCTTCTGGACTTCTAGTTACATGAGCCAATAAATTCCCTGGTCCGTAATGCCAGTTTGATTTGATCTGATGTTACTTTTTACATTAAGTGCCCTAATTAACACAGGGATAAGCAATGACATTTTTGTATTTTATCCTCCCAGTCAAGAAAGGAATATGACCTCCATTTGTTTACATCTTTTCTACATGCCGCAGTAAATGTTTGTCTTTCTGTACATATCTTGTCAATTTTACTATGTTTATTCCTTGTGATTTTCCTAGAAAGATTACTATAGAGACTAAATTGACAATATAAGTTGAACCTCCAATTTTATAGACATTAGCTACACATGCAAAATGGTGAAGGAAAGCATTGTTTGGGAGTCCTTTAAAAATTCAAGACATAGTTCATAATAAGAAATAAACTAAGCACAGTAAATTTTCACTTCTAAATGGTATACATAAACAGACTAAGATTAATATATTATTTGAAAAATTGTAGAAAATATCCAGATCATGATACCCGGCTCTAAAACAGGAAATTATACTGTGAATGATTCAAAATAGATTAGCAAATATTGAAACTTCTACAAAGTGATGCATAAATTTAGCCTAAAGGTGAAAAAAATATTTTTATAAATACCAAATATATTGACAGGAAGTTTAAACTTACCTATAGCGCTTAGATGTTGACAAATGGAACATTTCTTAAACTGCTACTATGAAGACAAATGAAAAAATTTCAGAAACCTATGGAAACTATTAAAATATAAATTGGTATAAACTTTATAAATTCTTAAAAGAAACACTACTTTACTAAAGGGAATAAATCTTTTGTTGAAGTGACCATTTGGTGAAACAGTTATTTGATGAACAGCTAGCTATTTGGTGAAATGATCCATTTCTGCTGCTATTATTCTCTTTTTTCTAAAGCTTATTGTGAAAATTCTTAATTTTATGTCTTTTGTTCTATGTCAGTTCTATGTCAGTTCTATGTCAGTATTCAGTAACTCTGTGCCTGGTATTTTTAAATAAAAGTGCAGTAGAACAAAATTATATCTGCTTTTTGGATTGGTTGTCAAGCACTCTATGATACCTAAGCCATATCTAGTGTAAACAATTCCGAAGTTTTGTAGTGAATGTCTAATTCTGAGTATAGCCTTCCTTTCCATTTGTTTCCTGTGATTTCCCAAGTCCATGGTAAATATGGAGATTTAACTTACTTTTAGAGCTAGAAGTATAATGTTTCAGTATAATTAAAATTGTCTTCTGAATTGTAAAAAGACTAAACTACAATTTGGCTCAATTCTTGGTAGACAGATTAATTATACCCAAGAGACTAATTACTTTTCCCATTTTGATGTTTTAAAATTGTAGTGTGGATCTTGTGCATTGAGGTAATTAAGCAATTGTTTATTTTTGAGGATTAACTCAAATGACTTACATTAGAGAACTATACCCTGGGAAAATATTGCTTTGTTTTACAGGCAACAATGCAAAAATGCTAACATTTCATTGTCCTTTTTATTTTAAGTGTGATATTTAATTAACTAAGTAATTAGGGACTTATTAATTATGACTGATTTTTACTTTTAAAATAAATGTTACAAAAATGTCCAATTTAAATACCGATATTGATATAAATGTAAATTAGTCAATTATATAATTCATTTTAACTAAGGTCGTCAGAAGCACTCCAAACACTCTTAAATAAAATAAAGGGCAATCGAACCTAGTTTTTAAGTTAATTGATCTAATTATGTATATTTCTATAATTTATTTCTATGAAAAGGGTACATATTGATAAAATACAGTATCTTTTGCTTGATTTAATCTTTTGAATCTTGCATGCTTCCTTTAAGATTGTACATGTGAATTTCTCAGTTTGCACTCTTTTGAAAGTTATATCATCTTGACAAGATGCTAAACCCATATTTATAGCTAACTATAATAATAATGTAGTGACAATATTCAACAGCTTATCTTCAAAGAACTCAAAGGCTGTAGATAATATGTTATCACACACATCACAGCATTCTTGTGAATTCTCCTGCTTTCTTTTCTTTTTGTTTGAATTAAGTAATCCCTGAATAGTAGAAAATGAAAACACTAGACTGGGAGCATTATGAACAGCATCGTTTATTATTTCTTAACTCCAAAATAGGAATTTTGAATTTTGAAGGTTTTATAAAAGGTTTCAATGACATGTAAATAGGAAAAATATCCAACTAATCTAATTCAATCTTTCTCATAAAGCAGGATGACCTTTATATTATGGCATACATAGCATCACTCAATTGTACTTAAAATCTCCTATGTCAGGAGACAATCTCTTCCAGTATTAAGTAGCTCTACTTCCCTAAAATATAGTTTTCATATTGAGCTGAAGTCTGTCTTCATGTACAGTTCACCCTTTGGCTCCTATTCCTTACCATAGGACAATACATCACAAATATTGACCATTGATCAAATATTGACCCCAATCCCAGGCCAATATTTGAGCAGCACTTGAGGCATTTCTTTCTTTTTTTTTAAGATTTTATTTATTTATTTAATAGAGAGAGAGAAGAGAGATATCACAAGCAGAGGGAATGTCAGAGGGAGAGGGAGAAGCAGGCTCTCTGCTGAGCAGGGAGCCCAATGTGGGACTTGATCGCAGGACCCTGGGATCATGACCCAAGCCAAAGGCAGACACTTAACCGACTGAGCCACCCAGGCACCCCTGAGGTATTTCTATTAATGAGTCAAAGCTTGATGTCAGGATATGACTTGCAGAGGGGCTCAGATTTATATTTTCTGAACTATCTGTATACTACGGGCAGCCAGTATTTTTTGGGAATGGGAGAGAGTCTGAGGAGACTTTGTTGCATTAACAGAATAAATTGGACCGGGAAAATTCTGATTGTAAACATAAGGTTTGCAGAATAACCCAGGAAAAAGATAATGGGAACCCCATCCAGTAAAAAATAATAAGGTTTGAAAAAAAGTGGAAGAGTGAAATTTTTTTAGAGTTAGCTTGGAAGACATGGTGACTCACTAGATGTGAGGTAGAATAGCTAGGATCAAATATGACTAATATTTAGAGCCTGAATGACAGCAGGGACTATAATGACATCAGGAGAGTAGCTCATTTAGTCAATAGATACTGAAAATTCACCATGTAACTCTCTCTAAATATCAATTCCTGCTTAACCCTTTCAAATGGTTGCTTATTGTGCACCAAATAAAAACCAAATACCCTACTTTGCTTTTCAAGCTCTTCATAATCTGATTATTCCTACCTTTCTGACATCATCTCATGCTATTCTAGCCCATATTTATGGTCTTCCATCCCGACATTTTATAAATTTACTTCCTTGCACATTTTATGGCAAGCTTGTTACTATATTAGTATTTACTGTATTTGCTATATCCTATGCCTGAAATACTCATTCCTGAAATCTCCATGGTTATTCATGTAGGTCGCAGGTAAAGTATCATACTCTTAGAGAAGACTTCCCTGACAAAACATCCACATTTTTAGTTTCCTTTGAATTGAACTATGGTTTCTTGGGGTTTTTCTTAGACAATTTTGTTTTTTCTTTATATTTAAAATATATGTATCATATATTCACATTTTTTCAATCTCTACTCATACCTTTCATTATGTTGAATACCTTTTGTTGTAGGAGGCCACTCTCCCAGAACGTTCCATCTTCCTGCTAGAATCCCAATCAAGTTGCTTTGTTGATAGTTCTTTTCTGGTGTTTTCTTGATTGCTTTACATATATTTTCTTTTCTCCTCCCCAACCCTTTTTTAGCATCCCATGACTTCCTCTTTCTTTATTGGGTAAGTACTATAAGAAAGAAGCCCCAAATAGCACTGGAAGCACAAAAATGTCAGTGGAAGGTCTTTTCTGCATTCTCTTTCAGGTACCTACATTGATGGAAGTTATGATATCTTCAACATGTGGTTTTTCAGGTGCAATCTGCAGTAGGGTTAGTGCAATAGGAGGTACTTTTTTAAAAATCACTGACAGCCAGAACTCCAGGTGTACTATCTTAGTCCAGAGTTCTCTTTTTCTGTGGTAGTTGTTTATTTTTCCCTTCTGGCTCAATCTTTGTCTCTGCATATATACTTGCTCAAATAATCTATTAGAACCGTTTCTCTTTATGTAAGATTGATGTGCCCTGATGCAGGTCGTTCTAACTGGAATGACCTCATACATTCTGTTTACATTACCTAGGTAAAGATCAGCGTTGCAGTATTGCATTCTTATTTTAATTTGTATTTCCTTGATGCCATAGGATGTGGAGCTCATTTTCATATGCTTATTTGCCATTTGTATATTATCTTTGGTGAGGTGTCCAATATGGTCTTTGATCCATTTTTAATTGGATTATTTGTTTCCTTGTTATTGTTTTTTTAATTTAATTTTATTATGTTATGTTAGTCACCATACAGTATATCATTAGTTTTTGATGTAGTGTTCCATGATTCATTGTTTTCGTATAACACCAAGTGCTCCATGCAATATGTGCCCTCCTTAATACCCATCACTGGGCTAACCCATCCCTCCACCCCCCTCCCCTCAAAAACCCTCACTTTGTTTCTTGGAGTCCGAAGTCTCTCATGATTCGTCTCCCCTTCTGATTCCCCCCCTTCATTTTTCCCTTCCTTCTCCTAATGCCCTCCATTGCTATTCCTTATGTTCCACAAATAAGTGAAACTATATGATAATTGACTTTCTCTGCTTGACTTATTTCACTTAGTATAATCTCCTCCAGTCCCATCCATGTTGATGTAAAAGTTGGGTATTCATCCTTTCTGATGGCTGAGTAATATTCCATTGTATATATGGACCACATCTTCTTTATCCATTCATCTGTTGAAGGGCATCTCGGCTCTTTCCACAGTTTGGCTATTGCAGACATTGCTGCTATGAACATTGGGGTGCATATGGCCCTTCTTTTCACTACATCTGTGTCTTTGGGGTAAATTCCCAGTAGTGCAATTGCTGAGTCATTAAGAGTTCTTTGTATATTTTGGATAACAGTCCTTTGTCAGATATTTGCTTTTGCAAATAGTTTCTCCTAATCTGTGGCTTATCTTCTAATTCTCTTGACATTATCTTTCATAGAACAGAAGTTCTTAATTTTAATGAAGTCAATTATTTCCTTCCTGAAATGTGCCTTTGGTGTTGTTGATTTCTCTTTTTACCGTTTTGTTGCAGTTTTTTTAAATATAACAGAAACAATTCCTTTGTATTTCTATATATATTATGAACTATTTCCTAATGGTGAACAAATGTTTTTAATTTTAATGAAATCCAATTTATCATCTTTTTCTTTTATAGTTAATATTTTGTGTGTCCTCTCTAAGGAATTTTTGCCTACTATCTTCATAGTCTTGAAGATTTCACCTACATTTTCTTATAAATCTTTATAGATTTTTTTATGTTGAGTGGTAGGGTTCAAGGTTCATTTATTTTCATGGATGTATCCAGGTATTGCAGCATCATTTGTTGAAATAACATTCTTTTCCTTAATAAAATACCTTCAGGCTATTGCTGAAAATCAGTTGACTTTTTTTGTGGACTCTATTCTCTTCCATTGATTTATTTGTCTCTTTATATTTTGATACACACTATTTGGATTACTGTAGGTCTGTGAAAAGTCAGCTTTTTTATAAAGATTGTTTCAGTTATTTTAGATTTTTAGCATTTCTATGTAACTTTGGGGATAGACATGTCAAAAGAAAAATGAGTTGAAATTTTGATTGAGATTGCATTAAAACATAGAGATTGATTTGACGTCTTTATAATATTAAGTCGTCCAATCCATCAACATGACATATTTATTTAATTAGGTTTTTAACTTCTCTCAGCAATACTTTTTAGTTTTAAGCTAGAGTTTTTAACATCTTTGTTAAACTTCTTATTATTTATTTTTAATATTTCTCTACTCTAATTTTTCACATTTTATTGCAGTTGTTTGGAACTAGAAAATAGAGATACATTTGACTTTATGGATCTTTTTTTAAATTTTGTGTTCTGGTAAGTTTATTTTTCTATCAAGAGTATTTCCTTGTATGTGACCTAAACTTCAATAAAGAGCTACTAATTAGAACTATAATTTTCTGACCAGTGGTGTTTTTAAGGAATATAATTTAAAAGGTTATAAAATAAACACAGAAAAAAAATTAACCCAGGTAATTCAGAGCTAGAACACCGAGTAGATAATAATACTTATGGTAGGATGAGCAATGATGTTTGTTATGTTTACCAGTTTGCAACAAAACCTATGTTTTTTGTCAAATAATTCTGTCAAAATTGGTAAATCTATATTATTAGACTATCATTTCATGGATAGAAGAATATATTCTTTCATTTTTTAAAATAGAAAAATGAATTAAAGATGTATAGCCTCAGAATGAATACATTTTTTTATTGTGTTGATTTGCTATTACTTATAAATATACAACATATTCTGTCTTCAGAGATTTTATAATAATATCTCAAAGAAAACAAGTGCTGAAATCATGTGGGATCAGCAAAGGTAGTTAACTTCTGCTTCTTTGGAGAGAGTTAAAATAAAGTGGAAATAAAATTGCTAGATTTTATAAAGCAGGGACATATTAACTTACCAAATAGACATTTTTATCTTGTGTTTTTCAGGATGAAATTGAGATTATGAAGCTCCTGAGGTGAGAATATTGGTCACAAATCAATAAAACCAATTACAGTCTGTTTTCAACTTCCTTAGATTTGGGACTTTGCATCACATAATTGTGTCGATGAACTAAAAAAAAAAGTAAAAATGAGTAGTTTTATTTTGATATATTTTATTTTATGGTGTAAATAGTATTTCTGTTCTTCAGTAGAACACTTACTGTTATAAGAATTTTATAAAATATGTAGACATATTTCCCAAGAGTTATAGTTCTTACAGATGGAAAATAGAATAAATGGAGACAGAAATGTGCTAGCAATGGTTTGGGAAGAAGAAAAATGTGTAATATATCTTTATTCAGTCTTATTTACTAGTATTCTCTTTTTCTAATAAAATATGCCCATATTATGTCCAAATATGCTATAGTAACAAAATGACACCCATAGAACTGAGCTTATTCTAAGCATATAAGGTCAAATATTGTTAAACATGTGATTTTTATTCTACTATACTGAAACCTTAGTGATATTAGCAGATATTCCTTTCACACAGTAAATATTAGGTTTTGCTTTGCTTTGTTGTTGGTGATGTTGCTGTTAAAAGTTATTTGGAAGAGAAATCTTATCTTTTCCTCATTAGTTTCTGTAAAGACTGTTTATCACTATTACTGCATCATTGGATATCAGGAGTTTTTATTAGCATCATGGGAACTGAAAAAAAATTGATTCAAGATTTATCTTATTTAAATAGGTGAAAATGAAGGAAACCTTCACAAATACGTTACAGACCCCAATATTAAAATATCTTCTTTATCTTCTTTCAGATTTACCCCATCTGGTCCATATAATAATCCATGACTCTTCATAAATAGAAAAAAAAGGACAGGCAGAGCTGTTTTTATAGGCAATATGATTTACTTTTTAATAATTATAGTTTAGCACTACCAACTAAGCGATAGTTCTGAAATATTTAGTTGTTTATAGGTGTTTCAAATATTTTAAATTTTTTCCGCCTTACATATCAGAGGGGACATCTAGATTTCTATTAAGAAGCCAAAAAATTGATCTACATGGAAATGTAAACTTTAAGAGAGAGATAATGAAGCAAATTCCTTGGAAGGAAGAAAAATAAGTAAATATAAGGCCATGTGTTTTGTGCTATTTCTCACTAAAGCAGAACACAGATTCAAACAATGTAAAAATGAGGAGGGGGCAAAATAAAAAGTGACCTCTTTTGTCTTTCAGGGCTTACCATTAGCCTGCTATATGGTTCAACATCAACATAATTGACACCTTCAGCTCCGTAAACACATTTTCCCTCAGATTTCATTTTTATTCCCACAACCCACTTGAATGAGTCTAGTAGTAGTGGCGGTATTTTTAACAGTTAAATGAGGTATAGGAGCTGGTTTTAGTGAGAAGTAACAAAGACAGCAAGGATGTGGGGTCAGAAGATCTGCATTGGAGGTGTCTTCACTCATCCTCCCACTGGCATCCTGTTCTCTCAGAATAGGGAGGGCACTGTTCTGTTGGTTGTATTGTAGGGAATGGTTTAGTCTACATTTGTAATGAGGGAGTTGCTAAATATTTGAATGGCAGGATGCATGGGTGTTGCTTTTCTTTTTTCCCTCCCTTCTACAGAATGGAGTAATAGAGGTCAGGGATTGTTTCTCCATGGAAAGAGGTTGAGATCTCACAATCTCATCCTGCTCGTCTACTAGGAATGAGGCTGTGATGATGGTAATATTGGCACCATGTTCCAGTTTGTCATCCCTTGCTCTATATCTCTGGTTCTGTTCCCCCAATACCGGGTGAATGTTCAACTCTTAAAAGACAGAGTGATCTTGTGGCCTATTTGAACTTGATACTATTGAGGCCTAAAGCATTGTAGAACAAATTTGCATAGTGCAGTAAGTCTATGCTTTGAGTTATATGGTTCCACAGCCTGAAATCATCTTGCCTCTCATTTGATAGCAATTGAAACTCCTGCAATATAATATGTTTTGAAGATCATATATGAAAGGATAATTATAGTCTGTGGGACAATATTCAGAAAATTCTGGATTTCCTGGCCCAAATAGCCTCACAATTTCATCCTTTGCTCTTGCACTGGAGACCACAGAGTGTTATATCCCATTTTTATTCATACTTGTGTTCTTAATAACCTTGGCTTTGGGTGGGAGAGAATTAAATAGTATAGGAGAGATAAAAGAAAATTCAGAAGAAATGGAAAATAAAGGTACCTCATATAAGGATTAAAAGAAGAAAACAGACTTTAAGATTTATGCAAAGTACTTATTTAGGCATTGTCAAATTATAAATTATCTTCCAAAATCTAAATATAGATCTGGTTCTGTAATCAGAACCACTGTATACAGTGGCAAGTCACTTTTAAGATGTCAGATTTTCAATATTTCATTTCAAAGTGACTTTTAAAATAAAGAGCTTCATCTTACAAAGCAAACCCAAAGGCCATTAGGATAAAGTTCAGAAGATGACCTACAAGGATGTCAAAGTGAAATAACTTTCTATTGTTTCAAATATAGAAAAATCACATACCTTTCTTGTGAAGAACTTTGAATAACTTAGAGGATATACAAACCATCATGTTCAGAAGCCTTGGCCATTTCCATTGTGATTTAAGATCTGCAGACTTGTCTAGCAATTCCAATAGCTCTTTAAGGCAAATTTGATGCTCCATACACAGAAAAACATTGCTTTGGACTGTTTATAAAGTAATAGCTCCTGCCTAAAATGTGATTAATAAATTATTCTTCTCCTTGTAGTCTTTAAATCCAGCCAATGAAACCTCTTGTTCTACTTCTGAAGTGTTCTCCGTTTTTTGGATTTCCCAGGCTAATATCTTGTTAAACTTTGCTGGAACCCCTGAAAGGCATTGTTGCTCTCTAACTTTAGTTCCATCATTCTCCCTTCAGAGTTACACTACAGTAACACAACTTGAATTTTAGGATTTTCTTTTTTTAATTTTTTTTTCTGATTCATATTTTATTTATTTTTATTTTTTAAGTTTTTATTTGAATTCCAGTTAGTTAACATAGAGTGTAATATTAGTTTCAGGTGTACAATATGGTGATTCAACACTTCCATACAATACCCAGTCTCATCACAGGTGCCCTCCTTCACCCCCATCACCTATTTCACCCATCCCCCCACCAACCTCCCCTCTGGTGACCAGCAGTTTGTTCTCTATAGTTAAGAGTCTGTTTCTTGATTTACTTCTCTCTCTCTTTCTTTTTTCCCCCCCCTTGGCTCATTTGTTTCTTAAATTCCACATATGAGTGAAATCATATTGTATTTGTCTTTCTTTGTCTGATTTATTTCACTTAGCATAACACCCTCTAGCTCTATCCATGTTGTTGCAAATGGCAAGATTTCATTCATTTATGGCTAAGTAATATTCCACTGTGTGTGTGTGTGTGTGTGTGTGTGTGTGTGTATACCCCTTCTTTATCCATTCATCAATTGATGGACAGTTGGGCTGCTTTAATAATTTGGCTATTGCAGATAATACTGATATAAACACGGGGGTGCATGTGACCCTTTGAATTAGTATTTTTGTATTCTTTGGGTAGATACCCAGTAGTGTGATAGCTGGATCATAGGGTAGTTCAATTTTTAACTTTTTGAGGAACCTCCATACTGTTTTCCACAGTGGCTGCCCCAGTTCGCATTCCCACCAACAGTGCAGAAGGGTTCCCCTTTCTCCACATCCTAGCCAACACCTGTTGTTTCTTGTGCTTTTGATTTTAGGCATTCTGACAGGCCTGAGGTGATAACTCATTGTAGTTTTGATTTATATTTCCCTGATAATGAGTGATGTTGAGCATCTTTTTATGTGTCTGTTGGGCATCTGGATGTCTTCTTTGGAAAAATGTATATTCTTGTTTTCTGCCCAGTTTTTTAAAGATTTTATTTATTTACTTGACAGAGAGAGATAGTGAGAGCAGGAACACAAGCAGGGGGAGTTGGAGAGGGAGCAGCAGGCCTCCCACCGAGCAGGGAGCCCGATGTGGGGCTCGATCCCAGGACCCTGGGATCATGAACTGAGCTGAAGGCAGACACTTAATGACTGAGCCACCCAGGTACCCCTCTGCCCATTTTTTTAATTGGATTATTCATTTTTGGAGTGTTGAATTTTAAAAGTTCTTTATATATTTTGGATACTAGTACTGTATAAAATATGTCATTTGCAAATATCTTCTCCCATTTTGTAGGTTGCCTTTTAGTTTTGTTTGTTTCCTTTGCTGTGCAGAAGCTTTTTATTTTAATGAAGTCCCAATAGTTTATTTTTGCTTTTGTTTCCCTTGCCTCAGGAGACTTATATAGAAAGAAGTTGCTATGGCTGATGTCAAAGAAGTTACTGCCTGTGTTCTCCTCTAGGATTTTTATGATTTCAGGTCTTATATTTAGGTCTTTAATCCATTTTTAAAAAATATTTTATTTATTTATTTGAGAGACAGAGAGAGAGAGGGAGAAAGCATGGGTGGGGGGGGGCAGAGGGAGAAGCAGACACCCTGCTTAGCAGGGACCCCTGAATCATGACCTGAGCAGAAGGCAGATGCTTAACTGACAGAGCCACCCAGGAGCCCTGGTCTTTAATCAATTTTAAATTTATTTTTGTGTATGGTGTAAGAAAGTGGTCCAGTTTCATTCTTTTGCATGTTGCTGTCCAGTTTTCCAAGCACCATTTGTTGGAGAGACTGTCTTTTTCCCATTGGATATTCTTTCCTGCTTTGTCAAAGATAAATTGACCACATAGTTCATTTCTGGGTTTTCTGTTCCATTCTATTGATCTATGTATCTATTTTTGTGCCAGTACCATATGGTTTTGATCACTACAGCTTTATAATATAATTTGAAGTCTGGAATTGTGATGTCTTCAGCTTTTCTTTTCTCTTTCAAGATTGCTTTGGCTCTTCAGGATCCTTCATGATTCCAGACAAATTTTAGGATTGTTTATTCTAGCTCTGTGAAAAATGCTGGTGGTATTTTGATAGGGATTGCATTAAATATGTAGATTGCTTTGGGTTATATACATTTTAACAATACTCATTCTTCCAATCCACAAGCATAGAATGTTTTTCCATTTCTTTTTGTCACCTTCAATTTCTTTCATTGGTGTTTTATAGTTTTCAGAGTATAGGTCTATCACCTCAAATAAACAACCTAAACTTACACCTGAAGGAGCTAAGGAAAGAACAACAAAAGAAGCCAGGAAATAATAAAGATTAGAGCAGAAATAAATGATATAGGAACTAAAACAAAACAAAACACAACAAAAAAACAAGAAACCCACAAAAAACAAAACAAAACAAAAACAATAGAACAGATCAATGCAACCAGGAGCTGGTTCTTTGAAAAAATTAATAAAATTGATAAACATCTAGTCAGACTTATCAAAAAGAAGAGAAAGGATCTAAATAAATAAAATCACAAATAAAAGAGGAGAAATAACAACCAACACCATAGAAATATTATGAAAAACTATATTCCAACAAATTGGACACCTGGAAGAAATAGATAAATTCCTAGAAACATATAAACTACCAAAATTGAAACAGGAAGAAAAAGAAAACTTGAACAGACCATAACCAGCAAAGAAATTATATCAGTAATCAAAAACTCCCAACAAACAAAAGTCCAGGGACAGAGGGCTTCACGGGGGAATTCTACCAAACATTTAAAGAAGAGTTAATACCTTTTCTTCTCAAACTATTCCAAAAAATAAAAAAAAGAAGGAAAAGTTCAAAATTCATTCTATGAGGCCCGCATTACCTTGAAACTGTAACCAGATAAAAACTCCACTAAAAAAAAAAAAAGAGAACTACAGCCCAATATCCTGGTGAACATGGATTTAGAAATTCTCAATAAAATCCTAGCAAACCTAGGGCGCCTGGTTGGCTCAGTTGGTTAAGCGACTGCCTTCGGCTGAGGTCATGATCCTGGAGTCCCAGGATCGAGTCCCGCATCGGGCTCCCTGCTCAGCAGAGAGTCTGCTTCTCCCTCTGACCCTCTTCCCTCTCATGCTTTCTGTCTCTCTTTCTCAAATAAATAAATAAAATCTTTAATAAAAATAAAATAAAATAAAATAAAATACTAGCAAACCGAATCCAACAACACATTAAAAAAATCATTCACCATGATCAACTGGGATTTATTCTTGTGTTGTAAGGGTGGTTCAACATTCGCAAATCAATGAATGTGGTATACCATATAAATAAAATAAGATAATAATTAATTATATGATCATTTCAATAGGTGCAGGAAAAGCATTTGATGAAGGCCACATATGAAAAACCCTCACCCTCAGTGGGGAAAACGGAGCCTTTCCCCTATGGTCAGGAAAAGACTGGGATGTCCACTGTCACTGTACTGGAAGTTCTAGCCACAGCAATCAGACAACAGAAAGAAATAAAAGGCATCCAAATCAGCAAGGAATAAGTCAGACTTTCACAATGTGCAACATGATACTCTATATAGAAAACCCGAAAGACTCCACCAAAAAAATGCTAGAACTGATCCACAAATTCAGTAAGGTTGCAGGATATAAAATCAATGTACAGAAATCTGTTGCCATTTCCATACACCAAGAATGAAGCAGCAGGAATAGAAATTAAGGAATCAATCCCATTTACAATTGCTCCAAAACCAATAAGATACCTAGGATTTTTTTCTTTTAGAATTAATGACAAGAAAGCCAGAAAGAGGAATGGGAGGAAGAAATACACTCAATGCATTTCAGGAACTACAGCTCAAAAATATATGCTGGCTAATTGTATCTAGAGGATGAGTAAAGGAAGGTAAGCTACAAGTGAATAGAATATGATGGCATTCTCAATGAATATGGAAACGTCTGTAAAATAAGCTGTTTTAGGGACAAGGAAGTGGAGATATTCAATACGATGTGAGAGCAGAACTTAAAAATGGACATGCCTACACAATAGGCATTTGGAACTTTACACTGGAATCCAGGAAAGAGGTTTTACAAATAATAATCTGGAAATCATCTCTAAGCATTGTTGTCTTTGGCATAGTTATCTTTGACATTATCATTATAACAGTGATAATGTCAGTTTTAAAATTCTAAAATTGAGATTCATTAAGAAAATAACAATTTTTTTGGTGTGATAAGGTGATCTGTGAATCATCTTCTCTACCCCCTTTTTATTTAGTTGAAGAATATTGCCATAAATATGAATCCTCAGGTTTAAAGTATTGCTCCATTTTTTACTTACTTTTGGCTAATGTAGATGATGATTAAAAACCTGAAGTGTGAATGTTTTTGTGCCATTGGAAAGGTGAGAAACCCCATTTAACACTTTGCTATAGCTTGTTGGCCATGCCTTGGAAGTCAGGGGATTGCTGCTATTGTACAGATAGACTATGAGGTTATTTATTTGTTCCCCAACTAAATAAATGACACATTGTCCTAAGTGATATTATAGCAACATAAAGTGATTAAAACAACCTTTTTAGGATATTGGGCACTGCAGTAGTTTCTCTGGGTCAGCTGAACTCAAATTGTCTCAAGAGCTATTGAATTTCATGAACCCCTCATAGTTATCACAAAAGGAATATTGCTGAACAGCCCAATGGAATACTCCCTTTATTTTCACATTCTTTAAATTAAATTTAAAGGCAGTGGGACTGTTGTATAAGCATATTGCATCCCCAGCCACCCTAAACAAAAATTGATTGTACATGGCATTGCCAAGTATCTAAATCTCTATGAATTAGTGAGGTATTGTGATGGAATGCAAAGTAATTCCCCATGGATCAAATCAGTGATCATCTGTTGTGTATGTTGAGTTTAAATCAACTTATTTGTCTAAGAAAGATGAGTTCATTAAGAACATTATAAAATAAATTAATGTAGAAGATCCTATTAGGAGAGGAATGACTACAAGTCTCACTCTGTTTTAATGAAAATATTTTCTATTTGACAGCTGAGCTTGAGCAGAAAATGATAATCTTCTAGACAAAGAAGAAATAAATGTGGATGTGCATTCATATCTGTTTTCTCTTAATTCCCTATAGTACAGTTTTGTTGCTTTATAATGATGGGCTTTGTCATAAAGAAAACATTTTTGTTCTCAGCTCTCCCACTGCTATGAAATAAAATTATTTTCTGATAAAGTATAAATATAACTGGCCAATATTATTGAGGGTTAAATAAATCTAAGATTACCATATGTATCCAATTTCTCTTCTTTCCACAGAAATCTTTCTGAAATTATGAGTGGAGAGAGTACACTATAAATTCTAAAATAATAATATTCATGCAATATGAATGTTGGCTGAAGTATAGGTGTATCACCATCAGCTGACTCCTACATCATAATTTCAGGGGATACTGGCAAGGATCTAAGCGGAATTTTTCCTGAAAATATTATAAGGGAAATGTTGACACAGAACTGGCTGGAGTGGTTAGCCAAGTTTTATGTTAGAAAAAGGTCAGCTTTTGAGATCATGCTTTCTCTCCTGGGAGTGGGAAGTGGGGGAGGGAAATAGATCCATTTGAGTGGTAAGAAAGCTGTAACATTTTATTTTCATAAGTTTTCTCATATAAAACTTTCATAGACTCCCCTTCAGAATTACAAATTACATACTATGTTTTGTACTTAAGCTGTTTGGGAAATCTCGCAAAATAACAATCCTCCTGCTGACTGTTGTTCAAGAAAGTCTTGGAGGCAGAGATAATCAGCCTCTGGAGAATCCATCAGGGAAAGAAAAACAAAGACAGCCTCATAAAGGGTAAATAACATTCCTGATAATACATAAACGTAGCATAGGATTGCAGTCACTTGTCTTAGTTATGGGCATTATAGTTCAGTGATTAAGAGAGAAGACTCTAGATCATGTCACCTGGCTTTGAATTCCTGTTCTGCAATTGACCAGCCCTTGGACCTGAGACAAAGAAAAATGGTTTCTCTGTGTGTCCATTTTCTTATCTGTAAGGTGAAACTAATGATACTTACTTCATCGATGTTTCTGGGGAGGCTTAAATGAGTGAACACATAAAGTGTGCTTAGAAATAGTGCCTGAGAAATAGTAGGTGCCTCCTATATATTATTATACTTATTATTAACTCTGCTGTCATTGAACTTCTGTTAGGCTATTACAAATGATATGTCTATCAAGAGGAGAACTGTAGAAAAAAAATCCCATTCCTTCAGTTTTTCCTCAAAATCAAGGAAGAGATATATCCCCCCCCATAAACAGTTTAATACTTGTATTACCATACTAACAGAAGTATATTTAGAATTATAGTATTATTAAATATTGTTAATTGTTATGGAACATTATTAAATATTACACATATCTCTCTGAAAATTTCTTAGAAAAGCAAAGTTTTATTATATGTACATGTACCACCTATTATTAGTTTCACAAGCTCTTGGTCACAAGAGAGGTGAAATATGTCCTGTGTGCATGATGTGAAAAAACTGGAATAGATTCTACAGCCCAGTTAATTAGCCTTATATATGTTGTGTCATCTCACTAGGGTCTTGCATCTCAGAGGGTCTTGCATCGCACTAGGCAAGATGATCATATAAGAAGTGCTTCAATTAATGCAGTTGCCAACAACACAATAGTAATATTTATGAAAATTAAAAAATGAAACTATGCTGATTTTTGTTTCTTGCTTTTACAAGGGAATACATTTCTATCATTATAGGTACATATTTAGGGGCTTCTGGGTGACTCAGTCAGTTGGGCTTCCAACTCTTGATTTCTGCTCGGGTCTTGATCTTGGGGTCATGGCATCAAGCCCCGCATTGGGCTCTGTGGTCAGGGTGGAGTCTGCTTGTCCCTCTCGCTCCCCCCACTTGTATTCTCTCTCAAATAAATAAATAAATAAAATCTTTAAAAAAATAAAGGTATATATTTAGTATGTAAATGTAAACATAGCCTCTGGAATTTGGGAGACATAATATGCATAAATAAAATAGTAGCAATATCCAAAAACCTTGCAAATTTCAAATAAAACAGTATAGAGAAAAAATGGAAAGGCTATTTCATCCTATCTAATTGGGTTTCTCTTGCCAATGGATAGCACTACTTATATTTGGAATATCTCTCTAAGAATTTTTCTAACATTTACATATGTATATGCATACATACTGAAATGAGTTCATATTCTTCATAACATACTATGCCTTTATTTTCTAGCATCACCATGTCTAGTCAGTTTGTTCATGCCAGTACTTATAGTTCTATCTTATTCTTTTTAACAGTTGCATAGTGTTTTATAATTGTAGTAATTTAATTGTCTCTCTATTGATAAACATCCGTGTTAACAGATTTTTACTACTGTAAACCATGTTTTCATATTCAAAAATATGGGGGAAAAAAGGGAAAACTTCAATGGTTAATATATATAAAATAAATGCTCAATACAACAAATACCCATGGAAGTATCAATTTAAAAATGTATATTGTTTCACACACATCAGATTGGCAAAAATGAAAAA
The DNA here is from genome assembly GCF_003265705.2 of Callorhinus ursinus. Classification (NCBI taxonomy): domain Eukaryota; kingdom Metazoa; phylum Chordata; class Mammalia; order Carnivora; family Otariidae; genus Callorhinus; species Callorhinus ursinus. The sequence continues at coordinate 57,148,357 of NW_027397068.1, read as the reverse complement.
TTTTACCCATATTATATGTGGATGAAGATGTAGAGAAATGGAAACTCACATGTCCTGGTGGTTGATGTGTAAATTAGGACAACTTTTCTGGAGAAATAGTGTTAACCGGTAAATTTGAAGGTGTGCATTGCCCATGATATAACAATTCTTTTCCTAGACACTAGCAATTCTTGTGTATCTTTAAAAGTTCTCCTAAGAATATATCTGAGTAGTGTCCTACCTAGTGGGTGCTTTGAAAACATGGGATATTGATAGTTGTCACAATGACTGGAGGATGCCACTTGCAAATAGTGGGCAGGGCCAAGAAAGTGAAACATCCAGGAATGTACAGGACAATCTTATACAACAAAGAATTATTTTGTCCACTGTTGTATTTTATTTCAAATGTCCTGCTGGCTTATCTAGATGAAATATCTATTTTAAGTAATCTGAACTTAGACTATAATTCCATTTTACATTTAAAAATAAAGTACTATTTTTTATGATTTGCTATACCCTGAATTTTTTTTTTTTTTTTTTTGCTTTGGAAATTTGCCATGCTGTTGTTTACCATTTGAAACTACCATTAATAGTGAAACAGGTGATAGGGTTTGTTACCAATAGAACTATCATATAATCAAAGTATATTTACAACATACTTACAATCTGTATACACAGTCCTGTATTGATATATATTTACAACTTCAAACAGTTTATTTCCAACATCATTTGCTTTCAGGTTGATTCTATGTTTATGAGCAAGTACCTCCATCATTCACTATGTCTTCAAGTATAGTTGTGCTTGAGTATTTGCATACTAAAATGCTATTATTCACCTTAACTTATTTTAATTTGTTCTTTTATAGTTAGTTTTTCCAGATATGTGTATAAGGTTATTATATTACTTATGAATATTTTTAAGAGAGAGTAAATGTTATGTGACAAAATAGTTACTATAAAAGAGGGTGTTGCATTTGACTGCATTGAGAAATATTGTCATATAGGAATTTTACACATGTGTACAAGGAATCATAATCATGAATGTTCATTCTAGTGTGACTAAAATTTGGAAATATAATAATTCTTAATAGGAAAACAGATATTTTGTGGTCTTTTAATATCAGATACACTATGCACCTATAAAATAATGAATCTAATCTATAAATATCAATATATATAACTTTAAAAACAATATGGAATACAAAACATCTTATACTTGATATTATAGTACAGAATAATTACATGAAGTTTAAAATCTGATTAATCTTTTGACATACTGTTTTCAGAATTAAACATTTGTAATACATTACAGAAGCATGCAAAAAATTCTAAAATTCCATTCTAAATAATGGCATTTGTTCTTGTAGCAAAGAGGGAGAAGCTTGAGAAGTCTTGTGCATAGGTGGCCTAAATTCTACCAGAAATGTTTCTTAAACAATGGGTATTGGTTTTGTATAATTATTTTTAAATTTTAATTCATCTGAATTATTTCATAATAACCTTAAAAGTGATATTATTTAAGATAAGAAACAATTATAATGTTAAGTTTCAATAAGTGTTATCATTTGAAAGAGGTACCTTGAATGGATTTATAGAGAATAAAATATAATCAGGTAACTAATCCCATACCAGAGCTATGTTTTAAGCATCAAAATGAATAGATTCTTTTTCTTTCTCCCAGTACCTTTTTCAAACCATACAATTTCAATGTTTATATTTAGACCATAGTTTTCTTGTACAATGGTTTTCTCTAGTTCTTCTAATCGCCTTTCCTTTTCTTCTTGAAAGAAGGGCAAGTGAAAGAAAACACATTTTCCTCATATCATTAATAGTTTTTAGGTATTTAGTCACCCTATTTGTTAAATGGTTTGGCATGCAATGGATCATTTTTAGGCCTGCTTCCTGATTGTCACACTCTGAATTCCTTTTATTACATGCTCAGATTTAGGTCCACTATACATAAGATTCCTATATCTCATTCTTTTTTTTTTTCTGTATTGTTTTCCCAAATTTTGGTGTTGTTTCCTTTGGCATGGAATTCTGGGTTAGAAATAGTTTTCCACCAAAACTCGAAGCTCAGTACCTTCTAGTATCCAATATTTAAAAGCTATTTTCAATCTTATTTTTACACTTTGTAATTATTGCTCTTCTCTGTAGGATTCTATGCTCCTCCTTTTTTCCTGGAAACTTTAAGAAGATAGATACTTTAAAAAAATCCTACTTGCTGCTTTTTGATTTTTATTATCTGAAAACTTTTATCTTTGTCCAGCCTTACCAATGTTTTTTATGTAATTACTCCCCCGTTCCTTTACTTTCTTGGATATCTCAGTCTTGTTGGCCAGTTGGGGGACACTGACTTTCTGAACTGATCTTCCATGCATCCTGGCCTTTTTGTGTTTTCATCTCTCTCTCTCTCTCTTTTTTTTTCGTCTTATTTCCCGGGTTATTTGCTTGTTTTTTTCTCTCAATCTTAATTTAAATGTTTATGTTGGTCAACTTTCCTTATACGATACTGGAGTAACAAATAACTCTAGAATCTCAGTGGCCTACCACAACTGTGCTTTGTTTTTGGCCACCGTTACATGGTGGCTAGAGCTCTGCTCTACATGTCTTCTTCCTTTTGGGAGACACAATGAACATAGAGCCAGTATCTAGGACCTACTCTTTTCATGGCAGTAACAATGGTAGATTCATGCAATATCTATTAAAGTTTCTTCTTAAATGTGGTATACGTGAGTTCTGCTTACATTCTATTGTCCGGAGTAATACACAAAAGAAGGCCAAGCCTGACATTAGTGTGGTGGGCAACAGACCAGAGTACTCTACAGGCCTAGGAGAGAATTACAGAAATACTTTGAGCCTATAATATGGTGATCACTCATCTTTGTCATCTTTCTTTTCCTCTGATTGCCTCCTGTGTATATTTTCTTGATTTCCCCTTGATTTATCTAAATAAAATATTGCAATATTTTAAAATCTTTCTGAGAACTCTAATTAGATTTTCATTGTTCTTGTTCTTGTTATTTTCATCTTCCAGTAACTTATTTATGTTTATTCTTAGGACAATTTTTCTCTTGTTTACATTAATCATTTATACTTTTGCTGTTGGTTTTTCTCAATTGCCTAGTGAAGTCTGATCATATTTATAAATTATAGACTTGCTTAATTAACTAAAACATTAGGAAATTATTTCCTATACAATTACCAGATTCATCTTTGAATGAAGAGCTTTTTCTCTGTGTGCATGCTTATCAGACAGGTCATTTGAGCAAAATGCAAGAAATCAGTGTGTGTATCCCTGCTGATAGTTTTTTTTCTTTTTTTGCTTAATTTGCTTTTATATAATTTGGATTTCATTTGTAAGTTAACATAAATGGTTAACATAAATGGTATCTTATATATTCATGCTTTTGCTATATGCTTTCTCCACTTAACATAATCTTGGGACAACTTCTCATATTAATGCATATAAGACAACATCACTTCTAAACTGCTGAATAGTGATAATTTATTTATACATTTCCATATTGGTAGACATTTTGGTTATTTTATATTATTTATTTGCATTGCTATTATAAATGATGCTCAATAAACATTCTTATATAGCCTGTTTTAAAAAAAAATGCAAGAAATCAGAGATGATGGGCTTTCAGCCCTAAATGTCAAGCTTGAATGGGACATCAACCTTGCTCTGGGAGCTCCAGCCTCCACCCCCTCACTCCTGCTAGTTGGCTTCCTTTCTTCAGAAGTTACTTTCTGATTTTAACTGGAGTGCCAATAGTGGAAGTACAATACTGGGAATAGTAAATGTTTGTGTTGGGTGTCAGTGAAGAATAAATTCCGCATTGATTCTATAACCAGCTCACCAATCAGATTACTTTGGCCGCCTGTCCTCTGATACTCCAGGAAGTCTCCTCCACTGCTTCAGATTTTTTTCTTTATATGCGTGATCCATCCCCTTGATCTGGGAGTCAACAATGAATTTTGTTCCAGCAATTGTTTTTTCCATGTGAAGTTCATAATATTTGATTTGCTGAAGTATCTTTTATTATTTTCAGGGTCTTAGTGAATTTATTCCTTTTTTAAGACATCTCCCTCTTTTGATATCAATGATTTTTTTAGCAAGAAAGAAAAGTAAGCAGGAGGGCTATGTATCGTCTTGAACTGTAACTGGTCATGTATACATTTAATTGTTGAGAACAACTAATTTCCCCTCCAAATAAGTGTCTTAATTTATTCTCTCAAGATTAATGTATGAAAACAATAATTTGGTGGTGCCTCGGTGGCTCAGTCAGTTAAGCGTCTGACTCTTGATTTCAGCTCGAGTCTTGATCTTGGGGTCGTGAGTTCAGGCCCTGCATTTACAATAATTTTAAAAAACAATAATTTTCACATACTTGCTAACAAAAGATATTGCAGTATTTTGTAATTATTACCAATGTACTATATGTAAGATGTCTTCTTATGGCTTTAACTTGAATTTTCTTGTTAGTAGTGAATCCAAATGTGTTCATGTATGTTAATTTGGCTATCTGTATTTTTCTTCTAATTATCTACTCATTTCCCCTGCCAAAGTGTCTTATATTGAATTTTATTACTGACTTTAGAATAATTTTTCTTATTTGTTTATCTTTTGATTTTTTATTGTGTCTTTGACATATATAGATTGATTTTTTGTATGATTTGAGTGCATCTTTTCATTTTAACTTTTGGTTTCGTATCTTTTTAGAACATTTCATCTAACTCCATATTATTACTTTTTAATTATATTTTCTACTGTATTTTCTTCCTTTGATGACTTTTTGTACCTTTACAATTTTTTGTTTCCTTTTTTCATCCTTAACTAACTGAAATATATTTTTGTGTGATACTAATTAGAGATTTATATATATAACATCTTCCCTAAGGACAGAGTTTGAGTAGGCCATCATTTCTTTGTTATTTGAAATACAACATTTCTCCTGTACTAAATCTCTGTGTGTGTGTGTTTGCGTGTGTGTACACACATGCATATATACATATATACCTCATAGTTTTGATATGGTTACCTTATTCTATTACATTTTTTCTGTATTTATATTCTAGCAGCAATATCATATGGTTTTATTTAGCATTGCTATTAGAACATTTTGATAACTGATAAATAAGAGTGCTTTTCCTTTATTTGGTTTAGCATTTTGCGAGCTCTTTCCTTTTGAAGACTTAAACCTTTCATTAGCCTTGATAACTTGGTAAATTAGGAACTACTAGGTTGTTTTTTTTTAATGTGTCTTTATTCCTCTTTGTACACACTCCCTTCCAGATAAAGAGAAGTTTATTTCAAATGACTTATTTGAAATAAATGCAATTTTTTCAAAATGTGAAAAATAAATAGACTTATTACATTAAATACTTCAGCATTAATTTGGCATGTATTTCCATTATTCCCCTTCCTAATATGTTCTTTATTATGAATTATTACTCATTCTGGGCTTGGACATTTCAAAAAAGATTTATTACTTGGTCTTTTATAGGCACTTTTTGCCTTTGTAATCATCCTTCTCTGTACTCTTACTACAGTCTTTTTTTTTTTAAAGATTTTATTTATTTACTTGAGAGAGAGAGAGAGAGAGAGGGCATTAGAGGGGGGAGGGTCAGAGGGAGAAGCAGGCTCCCCGCTGAACAGGGAGCCCGATGCAGGACTTGATCCTAGGACTCCAGGATCATGACCTGAGCCAAAGGCAGTTGCTTAACCAACTGAGCCATCCAGGCACCCCACCTACTACAGTCTTTTATTTATTTTTTTCTTTATGCATTTTTCTATTAGTACTGGTAAATAAGAAAATTAGTGGGTTTATAAGTTGAAATATCTTATAAGACTGAATAATTTTTCACCTAGTATCCTGTGTTTTTATGTAGACTGTTGTATACATTATGAATTATAATGATTATTTATTCCTTCCCAATATTTAAAAGACTTAATTTTTTATCCCATTTTATGGTATTAAAAAGTACTTACAACTTAGAACATGCACAGTGATGACAAAGAGATTCTGCAGATTCAGGGAAAATATTTACAAAAGACATGTCTGATAAGAGAATATTATCCATGGTGCCTGGGTGGCTCAGTTGGTTAAGCAGCTGCCTTTGGCTCAGGTCATGATCCCAGGGTCCTGGGATTGAGCCCTGAGTCAGGATCCCTGCTAAGTGGGAGTCTGCTTCTCCCTCTGCTTCTGCCTCTCCACCCCCCACTCGCTCATGCTCTCTCTCTCTCTATCTCTATCTCTCTCAAATAAATAAATAAAATCTTAAAAATGACTATTATCCAAAATATACAAAAATGCTAAAACAACAATAAGAAAATGAATGACTGGATTAAAAATGGCTCAAGGGTTAATCATTATGTTGCATCTGATAATAATGTAACATTGTCTGTCAACTATATGCAAATTAAAAAAATATTTTAAAACAAATGGGCCAAAGACCTTAATAGCCACTTCACCAAAGAAGATATACAGATGGCAAATAAGCATATGCAAACATGCTCAACATCATATATTATTAGGAATACAAATTAAAACAGCACTGACACAATGAATCATGGAACACTACATCAAAAACTAATATGTAATGTATGGTGATTAACATAACATAGTAAAATAAAATTAAAAAAATAAAAAAGCAATGAGATATCACTACACATGTATTAAAATTATCAAAATCTGGAACACTGATATACCAAATGCCAGTGAGGTTATGGAACAACAGGAACTCTCATTTTGTAGCTAGTGGGAATAAAAAATGTTGCACCCACATTCAAAGACAATTGGGAAGTTTCTTATAAAAGTAAACATACTCTTAACATATGACCGAGCAATTGTGTTTATTCACCCAAAGGAGTTGAAAACTCATGTCCACACAAAAATCTGCACATGGAAATTTATAGCAGCTTTATTCATTATTATCCAAACTTGAAAGCAATCAAGATGTCCTTCAGTAGGTGAATAAGTTATGATATACTGAGACAGTGAAATATTATTCAGTGCTAAAAACAGATGAGTCATCAAGCCATGAAAAGATATGGAAGAAACTTGAAGGCATGTTACTAAGCAAAAGAAACCAATTTGGAAGGGCTGTATAGTATATGATTCTAACCATATGACATTCTGGAAAAGACAAAACTATGGAGACAATAAAAAGATTTGTGATTTCTAGGAGTTACTGCAGAGAGAGGGATGAGTAAGTGGAACACGGGATTTTTTAGGGCTGTGAATCTACTCTGTACGATACTGTAATGATGGATACATATCATTATACATTTGTCTAAAGCCATAGAATGTACAATACCAGTAGTGAAACCTAAGGTAAACTATGGACTTTGGTTGATGACAACGTGCCAAAGTAGGTTCATCAATTATAACAAGTGTACCATTCTGATGAAAGATATCAATGGGAAGAGAAGTTATACATGTGTGGGGGCAGGGAACATATGGGAAATCTATAAACTTTGCTTTGGATCCAAAACTGCTCTGAAAAAAAGTCTCACTTAAAAAAAGCATAAAGTCTTAGTGATGATGGCAAACAAAGAGACATCTTTCTTTCTAAACTGTATTTGAAATGTATCTGTGAAAGAATGATGTTTATGATGGCTGTTTTTAGCTTCTAGTAAGTAGTTACTTAAGGACTTTTCATAGATTCTGTTATTTTTAATGCTTTTTCATGTCATAAAATTTTGAAGGAGCTCAGAAAAAAGGAAAGGTTTGTTCTATAATTTGACACTTGTACTTATTTGAAACACCTAGACATCAAGGCTTCCTGGTTAGAAGACTTTTGTACTTATTTGAACTTAGTGGAATCTCTAATAAAAGTGGCATGCACTTAACATTGAATATTGCTAAAATCCTTGTTTTGATAGTTTAAGTAACATGTAATAAGCAGTAATATGTTACACAAAATTTGGTGAGTCCCATGAAAGTTGAATAATTTAAAGGGAAGAAATATTGCATTTTGTAGTATCATCAAGATTAATAATAATTTGTATTCACAAAACCAAACATTTGTGTAGTTTATTTGGCAGGAGTGGGTTAACTCAGCAGGCTTTGATTACTCACATCCTGCACATTCTAAAGAAAGGTCTGTTTTCTGGACTGTTCCTTAGTCAACTTCTTGGAGATAACCTCTGATCTCTTGGAATATTCTGCCTGATAAGAGGGTTTTTATATGCCTACAGCCTTTGGCTATGTTGTATCAGTCTGACTAGAAAAGTTTATTCTAGCAATATGATTTATGCTGAATGCCGGCTTTTTTCTTTGAGGTAGGATGCCTGGACTCTAGTAGCTGAGATCATTCATGTGGGTGCTGCATGCCTACATGACTGAGCCCCAGTAAAACACCTAGAAGCAAGGCTTCTTGGTTAGAAGACTTTTGCATGTGTAATCATACAACATTGCTGGGAGAAATGTATGTCCCTGTGTTTATTCCACTGGGAGGGGACACCTAGAAGATTATGCCTGGCTTTTCTTGGACTTCACACATCTTTTCACTTTGCCGATTTTAATCTGTATCCTTTCACTGCAAATAAGCCATAACCATGGGTATAATAGTTTGTGTCCCATAAGTCCTTCTAGAGAATCATTGAGTCTAAGGGTGGTCTCATGGACCCTTGACATGATTGTACATGAACATTCCCAGGCCTTGTTAAAATGTCAATTATACTATATTCACATATTCATTTACAAATGTACTTGTGAAAAATATTGTCATAACAAAACTGTGTGGTCCAAGTGATTGAATATGGCCTAATAACTTTTGTTGCCTAAATTATAGCTGTTTAAAATTTATCAAATGTGATCCAAGCAGAATTAAATAATTGTTATGTAGGAAGTGAAAGAAGACAATCACATTAGACTACATATTATGTGATTACATTTATATGAAATGTCCAGAAATGGCAACTTTACAGATACAGACAGCAGACCAGTTGTTGCCTTGACTAAGCAAGGTATGGCTTATCTGCAAAGAAGGATGAAGGAGCCTTTTGAAGTGATGGATATGCTCCAAAAGTGGATTGTTTTGATGATTACACAATTCTATAAATCATACAATGGGTGAATTTATTTTATATATATATATATATATATATATATATATAATTCCTCAAGCTATTTACAGAAGTAGCTTAGACCCAACAGAATACAGGATTAGTGAACTAAATATAGGATTGTTAAAATATCCAAACTGAAGCTCAGACAAGGAAAAAAAATGGAAAGTTTAGTAAACAATGTGAGGAATATTTGTGTATCAAATGAGAAGAGGAAAACATGCATTGTTGAATAAAGAAAGTACAAGACATCTGGGGCATCGTGAAAGTTTCTACTATGCATGTAGTTTGGAGTACCAGAGGAGAGGAGAGAAAGAATGAAGCAATATTTAAAAAGATACTGCCTGGGAATAAAAGTCTTCGTTGGTTGATATATTATTATTAAAAACCAAATTAACAACTTACAGAGGAGGAAAAGATATGGATTACTTAAAAAAACAACATGAATAATTACTGACTTTTCAAAATAAATTATGGAAACAGGAGAAAAAGACATATGTGATGTAGTGAAAGAAAATATATCAATCTAGAATACTATAACCAGCTGAAATATCCCATAAAATCAATGTGATCATTTTAAAGATTAAACACATTTCATGATTCTTCTCCCTCTCTGATTTCTCCCCCTTCAGATTTCCTTCCCTTCCCCTATGGTCTTCTGTGCTATTGCTTATGTTCCACATATGAGAGAGACTGTGGACCATGGGAAACAAACTGAGGGTTTCAGAGGGGAGGGGGTAACAGGGTGATGAGTATTGAGGAGGACACATGTTGTGATGAGTACTGGGTGTTATATGTAACTAATGAATCATTGAACACTACATCAAAAACTAATAATGTACTATACAGTGGTTAGCTGAACATAATAAAGAAAAAAAGGAAGGAAAAGAAAAAAGTAAAAAGAAAAGAGAAAAGAAAAGAATAAACACATTTCTATACGTTTTTTGTTGAACGTATTACTTTGGGGAATTTACATTGGAATGAACTTGCTTGGATTTAGATATGCATTTGTTGAGATTTATTAGATACTGTTAAACAATTTCCCCCAAAGTTAGCTGCTATACCAAATTATACAATCACCAACAATATGTGAACCTTCTTGTTGCTCATCATCCTTGTCAATATTCACCATCACTTTCTATTTTATATCATTCTGTAGAGTGTGTTTTGGTATCTATTTTTGGTTTAATTTATATTTTCCTAGTTACTATTCTGAACAACTTTTCACATGGTTAGGCCATTTGGAAATCTTATTTGTAACTATTTAAGATTTCCTTCCACGTTTTTAAATTGACTTGTGTCTTTTTTTTCTGATATGTGTGAAGTTATTGGCAGCAAATGGCATTAATGGTAATCTTGTTAGCACTATTATTCCTAAGAGCCCCCAAATAGAAACAACCCAAGTGCCCATCAGCAGTATAATGGATTAATTAAAATATGGTATCTTTATACAATGGAATACTACATAGAAATTAAAATGAATAAACTTCTAGTACATACAAAAACACGAATGGATATCAAAAACATAATTGGGAGGGAAAGAAGTCATAGCTGAATATCAACTCTATTTATATGGTTTTCCATAGTAGGCAAAACCAAATCTATATGATAATAGTTATAAAGATGATTAACTTTATCAAGGTACATTAATGAATGAGTGGGGGAATGAGGAGAAATTTGTTTCCAGAAATTATTCAATTTTTTGGTGTGGGTGATTTTTTAAGGGTATACTCATTTTGTATAAACTCATCAAAGAAGTATTTATAATTTTGTCTTTTTCTGTCTTTTCCATTCTGAGTTTACATTAACAAAAGAGGAGAGAATAAAACAAGGTAATTTGATACTGCAAGTAACAGAGAGGAGATCCATTCTATTCAGTCAGTGACAAATTGATTTTATAGATGATTTATTGATTATCCATTACAGTTTTGCACAACATGTATCTCTAGTTAATACATTTCTTTAATAATATAAAACATTGATTTTTTTTTAAAAAGACTTTCAGTGATTTCTTGGACCACCCCCCCAAAAAAAGATTTTTGTTTTCTGGCAAGAAGACCAAACTATTAGTAATCATAATTAGAAAGTCAGGTAGCATTTTTAAAATGTTTGGAATTCTTTTATTCCTTTATGAGCTTAATTTGAAATTTGTCCTTACATCTGTGTGTTGTAGAAATGTTATTTGACTCAAATGTGAAATTGCCTTGCTTTCCAACACCATTATCATGCCTCACTTAAAATGTCTCAAATTTGTAATATCTTTTTAAAATTTTTATCTTGCAGATAGCTGTGGCATTAATTTAGAATGATGTGTGATTTGCAAACAGCAATTTTGACATTCAGATAGATCATATCCCTGCTCAAAGGAACTTCTAAGTTGTATGCATGAAACTGTGTGTGTTCTAGTATCACAGAAAATTTGACTTTTTGCAGCTTTATAAGAAACTAAAACCCAACTTGTGGTAGTAGAAAAGTCTGGAAAAATAAGATATAAATATATTGGTTATATTTTCTTTGAGAAGAAATAGACACAGACACAGTTATACTTTTACCTCTTCCAACATAAGCTACCTTGCTGCATTACTAATATTTATTGATTTTAGCAAATAAAAATAAGAAAACAGGTAAAAACATATTTAAAATGTAAATTATCTAAAAAAATTTCCTAAAGCTTATATTAAAAATGTGGGAAGGATTATAGAAAGATTTAATGTATAGAGATGGCTATATCTACATGAAGAGCAATGTTGAGGTGAAATGAAATATGGAATTTCATTTGATAATGTTTTGCTTAATTAGTGAAAAGATTAATTTCTATCATTTATTTATTTTATTGCAACTATGTTGTGTCATCATAAAGATCCTCCAAGAATCCCAGATATTTTTTTCTTTTTAAAGTAGATATTTTGTTGTTGAAGTGACCCTCATGCCTGTTGTTATTTATGCCCTTATATATAGTAATCTCTCACACTGCAAACAGACACTTGATACGCATACACATTGGGATCTGTTGTTTGGAAATACTCTAGAGACCCAGACACTATGTTAAGAAACACATGATAGCTATATGAAGATATTAACCAGGGGGTTCAGGGGAGAGGGAGAGAGAGAGAGAAGTCTTTCAGCAGTTCAAAGGGGTTTATTATGGTCAAAAGCCATTTATTTATTTATTTTTTTCTATCCCTTTTTTTAAATTTTATCTTATTATGTTATGTTAATGACCATACATTACATCATTAGTTTTTGAAGTAGTGTTCCATGATTCATTGTTTGTGTATAACACTCAGTGCTCCATTCAGTATGTGCCCTCTTTAATACCCATCACCAGGCTAACCCATCCCCCCACCCCCTTCCCCTCTAGAACCCTCAGTTTGTTTCTCAGAGTCCATAGTCTCTCAGGGTTCATGGTTCGGCTCCCCCTCCGATTTCCCCCCTTTATTTTTCCCTTCCTACCATGTTCTTTTTTTTTTAACATATAATGTATTATTTGTTTCAGAGGTACAAGTCTGTGATTCAACAGTCTTACACAATTCACAGCACTCAATATAGCACATACCCTCCCCAATGTCTATCACCCAGCCACCCCATCCCTCCCACCCCCACCAAAAAAGCCATTTATTTTGGTTATTCTTTATCACCAGTGCATAATGTAATCTCTATATGAATGAATGCATGGATTATTAAATCAATTAAACACATCGCCAAGGGAAAAATAATTTGTAACTGGATTTTTTAATTCTATTCATAAGGAAATGAAGAATGAGAGAGAATTACCTTATACCTGTTTATTTAGAACAAAGAAATTAAAAGATTTGAGTTTATATTCTGAAGTTTGTGCAGACTCCAGATTAGTGTTCTCCACTTCTATTACAGTTACTCTTAACAATTTGACTCCAGTTATAACCAAAAATTAAAAATTCTGGGTTATGAACACTAGGACTCCAGTTATGACCAAAAATTAAAAATTCTGGGTTATGAACACAGGAATTTTACCAATTTAATTGTTCAAAAGCAAGCAAAAGTTATCTAAATCTGGGGAAATAGCTAAGACATAGGAAAGCACACTATTTTTGAAGGCTTTTAAGGTATTTTAACTCACAAGAGTAAAAGTAGTATCCACAAAGTCAAATAGGTTTATAATGATAAGTATAGACAAAATGAGAGTGTAAGATCTGAATAATAGCAATAACAAAGTTAATGAGTACAATACTGGAATAAATATACTTGTACTCTGGCTTCCCTATATGTTCTCTTGTCATCTTAGATTAATGACTTCAAATCTATACTTTTTGTAATCAGCAAATAGGGAGAGAAAGGATGAAGCAGTGGCCTAAGGCTAGGCTCTAACTTGGATAGAGGCAAAGGTGCTAGAAAAAGGAGCTGGGCGATAAAGTGACTACCCTGCCCTCTCACGCCAGCCCACAGCAGCTTTTGGCATCAAAGGTAAGGCTGGCATGCTGACTTATATTCAGGGGAACAATGATTGTCAAGGCTTTGCCACCTAGGCCTGTGGTAGCAGGAGTTAGAGATAATCCTCAGAACATAGAACTCCTTTCAGCTGTACCCCTTGACCTGTGCTGGAAGGAAACTAGCTGTCAGTTTCGAAGAGTAAATTATCCAGAATAACTAACTCACTACTACATTTGTGGTGAAGGGCCTTGGTGCATAAAACCTGCCCAGTCATTTTGTCATCTCTCTATTTTGTATATATTTTAGAGATACTGGTGAAAAGGAAAAGAGTGAATTAGGGAAATTCCTCAGGATATCAATTCAAAAACAAAAGGAGCAATTAGAGTTCATTTTGAGAATGAATACGTGTTAGAGCAAAACAAGTAATTATGGTAAATATAGATTTTAAGAAGGTAGAATATTGCTATTCTCTCTCCTCAGGTTTTCCTTGACACTCCTTGGAAAAAGCATTTCTGCAATCACCACAGTGTGATTCTCAGGAAATGATGAAAGTGCTTAAAAATACTAATATGTGTCAAAAAGGGGAATTGGGAAAATTACAAAATAATTTATTCCCATGCAGAGCTAATTTAGAATTGGCAGTTTGAGCCTCAAAACATCTTTTTTTGGGGGGGAGTGTAGATTTTTCATTTCTTTTTATAGCACACAATTTCCAATTTTCCATGTTTCATTTGTGGACTTGAAGTTATTTTCCCTTACAGGTTCACTGTTCTTATCCATGTCCAAATTCTTTCAAGTGGTTGCTCCAGAATCAGATAAGGCCAGTAAGGACATGTTTTTTATTAAGTAATACAGGATGTAAAGGCAGAAGAACGTTATAACAATACATACCATGATTATCACTTTAAATTACAATTTTTTAAAAGATTTTATTTATTTATTTGAGATAGAGTAAGTGAGAGAGCATGAGCTGGGGGGGGGGAGCGGGGTGCAGAGGGAGAAGCAGACTCTCCACTGAGCTGGGAGCCTGATGCTGGGCTCAATCCCAGAATCTGGGATCATGACCTGAGCTGAGGCAGATCGTTAACTGACTGAGCCACCAGGCGCCCTAAATTATACTTTTAAACATATTAATATATGTGTTTGACATAGTATTGAAGGTGAGATCCTTCCTTGGACAGAGAGTAGTTTATTGCTGTGGTGATCAAGAGTGACTGGGGTATTGGAAAACCATCTGAAAGTTTTTTATTTGTATTTTAGCCAATAGAAGTTGATTTCTTTGATTGTCCTTTACTTCTCTCCACCACAGCCCAAATCCAATCGTATCTACTTTCCAAGAAAAGCTTTGCACTTCATTTAAAAAATTTGTTTCATCTATATAAGTTCTTTTACAATTTTTGTTTAAAAAATACAATTCCGTTTAGGGTTATACCAGCCATTTTCATTTCACCTACAGATTGAATAACATAATCTGACTTCTCTAACTCCTATAACTTTTCTACTACTTGATAGTAACCTACTCTTTGCCAATTTCCCTTAAAAAATCTCATGAAATGGAGTTAATATTTAAACCTATAAAGTAGTAGTTGCAAACCAGAGACCTCAGTTTAGGCCAGCAGATGTGTTATGTTGAGTTAGGATAGTAAAATTATCTTTAAACTCATTCATAAATGGTTTTGGCTAAAAAGACACAGTCCAATTGACCAAAGGCTTCACCATAAATCTCTTCACACTAATTTTACCTGTCTAGTCCCTATGAGAATTTGAAGTTTTACACTTTATTTACAGTAGCACGTGTCTCACCTGATCCATAAGGAAGAGCAGGTCACAGGAAGCAGATCAAATTTTGTCCAATTCCTGAGACACCCTTTATTATTGAGCTCATTCTTTCAAAGTGGATTATATTCCATAAATCCATTTCCCCATTTACAAAGTAGAAATAATACCACCAGCACTCTCTAAGACTATCCAACAAAATTCTTTGCAGTGATGGAAATATTCTATGCCTGCACTCTTTATTACAGCAGCCATTCCCAAAATAACGGCTACTGAGCATTTCATATGTTAATATTTTTTTCCACAGGACATCAGCCATTTTCTTCTTAAAACTAGGTATTATGAGAGGGCACCTGGTTGGCTCAGTCATTAAGCATCTGCCTTCGGCTCAGGTATGATCCCAGCATCCTGGGATGGAGCCCTGCATCTGGCTCCCTGCTCAGCGGGAAGCCTGCTTCTCCCTCTCCCACTCCCCCTGCTTGTGTTCCCTCTCTCGCTGTCTCTCTCTCTCTCTGTCAAATAAATAAATAAAATCTTTTTAAAAAACTGGTGTTATGAGATAGTCCATTCTGTGTTGCCTCAGAATTTTGACTGGCTTGGATATCTTATAGTTATTTGTCACCCCCCCAAAATACTCACTGAAAGCAAAAAGCAACTATCTAAGATCATGGACCTTCTTCTGGGATCAGTGTTGAATATTGGCTGTGGATATAAAGGACAATTTCACTCACAACTAAATTAACCTGCGCCTCTGTCTAGAAAGCAAAGTATTTCCTAAAAACCTTTGGTTTTTCCTATGGTAGTTAAGTTTATTTTCTGTGAAGTAAAATCTCTAAATTTATTTAAATAAGTGAGTAAGCCGTATTGTCCTGGATCCTGGACTCTTGCCCACAGGCCTGACACTCTTTTTTTTTTTTTTTAAAGATTTTATTTATTTATTTGAGAGAGGGAGGATGAGAGATAGAGAGCACGAGAGGGAAGAGAGTCAGAGGGAGAAGCCGACTCACTGCTGAGCAGGGAGCCCGATGTGGGACTCGATCCCAGGACTCCAGGATCATGACCTGAGCCGAAGGCAGTTGCTTAACCAACTGAGCCACCCAGGCGCCCCAGGCCTGACACTCTTAAGAACTGACTTGGCCTGCCATGATGCTGATGCTGACTTCATCTTCCTCCTTGTTGTCTTAACATAAGGCCTTTAGAAATAATGCTCTTACTCTTCACTGATAGTGATAAATAGTGCATGCTTTACCAAGTCTTGAGTAAAGGAAAATGAGGAGGGTGGGAAGGAAAAGCAATAGAGAAAGTTGAGAAGTAAATTAAGATACTTAAAAGTTGAGAAGTAAATTAATATACTACGGTATATTATGCTTGGAAATATTTAGATGAAGTGATAATGAGAGAGAAGCAAGGACTTGAATAGGACTAAGAACTTTAGGGATTACTGCAGTAATAACTATTGTAGTTGTCTTCCTCACATTTTGCACATCTAGTTGCTATCTTGAGGGCTTCTGACTGTGAGTTTTTCCTCAGGCCATCAATTTCACGGGCACACTCAATCTTTATTCCAAACTATATCTTGCTTTAAATGAATGCATTTGACAATTCTGGTTCATCTGACTGGTCTTCACCCCAATAAGCCTTGCCAGACTATCAACATTTCAAGTCTCTTTGCTTCATAACTACTTGCAGAGCAAGTACTGATGGGCCATGCTCTATCAGATGCATATTATCCTTTGTGGGAACCAAAATACAATGGCACTTCTTACCTTAGGAATTTATAAATAAGGAGAATTTGGACTTTCTCTTGAGCTTTTCTGCTAACCTTATTATGTCTTTATGATGGATCATGATCATTCAGTTCTCCAAAATTTCTGTCACCTCCCTTATGGGCATTGGAATTAATGCAAGGCAAATCCTGGAAAATACTAGTTTTCCTAGATGTGTAACATTGGCAAGCTCTTGCACTCCACAATTTTCCTCAGTTTAATCCAATTCATCTTCCATTTCTCTCAAGATATGAAGCTGACATATTGTTCTCTTTTCCTAAAAACCTAAATGAATCTTTCCAAATAAGCCCTTCTTTTTTCCAACATACAGACATTTACTCTCTTTTTGGAGACAAATTCACCTCAGCAGAAAAAGATTTTATAGAAATTGTGAAGACTTGGCTGAAAACCTTCATACAACCAGCAATACTATTATAAATCAGGCAAAAGATAAAAATGACAAGCTCTATATATTTTTAAAATAGACTTTATTTTTTAGAACAGTTTTAGATCTATAGCAAAACCAAGTACAAAGAGTTCCCATATATTTCTGCCTCCACACATGCATAACTTCCCTGTTATCAACATCATCTACCAGAGTGATACATTGCTATATTTGATGAACCTACACTGATACAGCATCAGCACCCAAATTCCATAGTTGACATTAAAGTTTACTCTAGGTATTGTACGTTCTATGGATTGTGATAAATGAATAATGATATGTATCTACCATTATAATATGATATGAAATAATTTTACTGCCCTAAAATCCTCCTTGCTCTACCTGTTTGTCTTCCACCTCCCCAAACCCTGGCAACCACTGATCTTTTTACTGTTTCCATAGTTTTGTCTTTTCTGGAATGTCATATATTTGGAATTATAATTATGTAGCTTTTCCAGATTGGCTTCTTTCACTTAGTATTATGCATTTTAATTTCCTCTATTTCTTTTCCTCATTTGGTAGATCATTTCTTTTTAGTGCTTGATAATATTCCACAGTCTAGATATACCACAGTTATTTATCCATTCACCTTCTTAAGGAAATCTTGGTTACTTTCTAGTTTGGACAATTATGAATAAAGCTGCCATAAACATCAATGTGCAGCTTTTTGTGTGAACATAACTTTTCAACCTCTTTGGGTAAATACCAAGGGGCATGATTGCTGATTCATATGGGTAGATTTCTCTATCAGTCTGTCTACCCATCCATCCACCCATCCATCTATCTATATCTCTCCTAAAAATTAAATTTCTAAAGAAATAAAATGCTGAAACCGTGTAACACCTTTTGTCTTCCTCAACTGGTAAGTATAAGGTATGCATGCTGACAGTGCCTAGCAAGTGAATAGTTTATATGTCATTTCATCCCTGAAGTAGATAGGAAATATCAAAATGAGTTCACTCTTCCTCTTTTATTCCATTCAGACATAATTCGTTAGATACTGCAAATTTGGTTTCTCTCTCAATTCTTTTTCTCACTCCTCCCTATCTACCTATTTGTGTTTCCTTTACTAATAACAGCATAAAGAATAAACTAAAATAAATAGTAGCTCAAAGATTCTATTTCTAGACCTCCAGTCTGAAGAGAGTGAAGTAGTCACTCTTTGATCTGTTTTCTCTCCTTGAAACATATAGAGGTGAGCTGGCCATGAAGAAAGAGAAATATAAAGTAGTCAGAAATTTTCAGGCATTGTGGACTGTTGGTCTGGAAGCAGACAGAGGCAGTTGGAAGATTTATTCCTCTGAATTAAAGGATGAAAATTTGCTCCACAGGAGGTAAAGAACTGGAGCTAATCCCACTGCTGCAAATCACATGATGAGATAGAGCGAAACACTGCCTGGGGACACAAAATTAATAAAACTGCAAACATATGGAGGGAGGTGTACACAGAACAGTGACCAGAGAGGAAATAATTCTCCCTACTGTCTTAGGGTGTGATTTGTCAATTTATACTTTTTGCTTTTGTTGTTGTAGGACCTTGTAAATGCTAATAAAAGTCCAGGTCCTAAAGTGATCTTCGGGTAGCTGGCTAAAGAAAACAACAAAATGTCTGGGTATGGGGTATAGAAGAGATAAAGATAGAAAAATGAGAGATGAAAGGAGAGAGAGAGAGAAGGAATGAATCATAAGGAATCTGCAAACTACATTTAAAACAAGAGATGAATATAAATGCTAACAAGGACTGCCAATAAAATGAAGCATTTTATGATAGGCTTACTCTAGAAGAAATTAAAACAATAGAACAGTTTCAGAAGGAAAAAACAAGTTTATTCAGAATGTTCAAAAATATAAAAGGACAATTTATATATGTTAGATTTCTGTGAATACAAAATAAATTTCATACCTTATAGAAGTTATAAAATCTATACCTTCTGAAATATAAAATCTAATGTGTCCTATGACCTCAGATGTTTTAAGCACCCTAACAATAATAGCAAAATTCTAAGTGTATCAGTTTCCTTGCTTGTTGTCATCTGGGTACTGCTCTCAGCTTCTAGAGGTCATTTGTAGGTCCTTGCTATAAGGCTCCCTCCATGAGCAGGCAGTTCACAGCATAGCTGTTTGCTTCTTCAAGACCAACAGGGAAACTCTTACTTCAAATCTCCTCCTCCAGGGAACACATGGATCCTTTTTTATAAGGCTCACCTAATTTGGCCTGGCCAACCCAAGACAATCTCTATTTTAATAAATCCAAATCAACTTATCAGGAACCTAATTACATTTGTAAAATCCCTTTATACTTACCATATATTGTAACCTATTCACAAGAATGAAATTCCATCATATTTGCAACTTCCATCAATAAGAGAAGTTTATACAGGAATGTATCTTGGGGGCAGATATTTTGGGGACCATCCTAGAATTCTGCCTACCAGACCATCTTTAACTCAAAGTCTAGGGAATTCTATTTGGTCTAAACCTCTTTTACATGTCTTTCAAATCAATTTCGAATTAGTGCATTTATTTAAAATGATGGCAGTTATAAGAAAACTAGACTTTTCATAACCTGAAATCTAACTTAAGCTATGAATAGATATGTAAAACCAGTGACCCGTAGGAGATATAAAATCTACAGTATCATATTATCTTAAATGTTTTAAGCACCATAACAGTAATTGCAAAGTTATAAGCTGAATCATCAGAAACGTCAGATAAATCCTTTCCAGGATTATGGCTTGAATTCGTTCTCTAGGGCTACCATAACAAAATGCCACAAACTGGGTGGCTTCGAACAACAAACTTATTGTCTCACAGTTTCAGAGGCTAGAAGTACAAAATCAAGCAGTCAGTAGGGCCATGTTCCCCTGGAAAACTGTAGGGAAAAGAGCTTTCTTTGTCTTTCCCTAGCTTCTGGTGGTTTGTTTGATGATTGTTGACATTACTTGGCTTGTAGATGTAGCACTCCAGTACCATGGCCATCTTCTCCCTGTGTGTCTTTACATCATCATCCCTCTACATCCCTCTGTGTACAGATTCCTCCTTTTATAAGAACATCAGTCATATTTTACTAGGGCCTACTCCAATGACTTCACTTCAACTTGATAATCCCCCATAACGACCTATTTCCAAGTAAGTATTCTGAAATATTGGGGGTTCAGACCTCAAAATATATTTTATGGGTGACAAAATTCAACCCATAATATGGGCAGCTGTAATCCTAGCAAAATAGGTATTGCAGACATGTTAGTAAGTTTATATGCTCTGTCCCTTTCTCCTTCTCTAACATTGTCTTTCAATTTCTTCCAATTCTAGGGTGGAACATGACCTTGTCCAGTCGTATTCTTGCTCTCTCTTCAGCAGCTACTGATGCCTTCTCACAATATGTTGGGTGTACTGTCCTGTCTTCTACTATAGGAAATTTGCACATGATTTTTCTTTCTCAGGAATGCTGTTCTCACTTTATTTTTTTTTCCTTTAACTTGGTGAACTAATATTAATTCTTCCAATGACATCACTAACTTCACTTCCTCAGAAAAATTTTTGTGACCTCCCATTCTAGATGAACTTCCTTTTTTGTACACTCTTGTAGAAATGCATACTGTTCTCACAGAAAACTCAGACTTTCTTACGGTTATATAATTATACTTTAATTATTGTGATTATTTGAAAAACAGTCTCTATTCCACTAAACCATATAGTTCATGAGATCAAAGACTGCCTTTCTTTTCTGCATTAGGCACAGTGTTTATCAACTAGTAAGTACAAATACTGCTTCAGTGAATGAGGGATTTTGCTTCGTGACACTGTACTAGTGGTCACATCAGTTGAGTGGATCAGGTTTAGGCATACAATCCTGAGGAAGACAGCTGATGTGGGTAAATGATTTCCCAGTTAGGCATTTGGCACCTATGGTATTCCAGAACACTGGGTGGTTAGTGCTGAACTGAGTTTGTAAAAACATGCTGGTTACATGCTTGGATGTCTAAGGTCTGTAGCATCCAGATGGAGGAAACTATCTTGCAGGGGGAAAAAGCGGGGGGGGCGCAAAAGGAAAAAGAAAAATGCCAACAGGTCTGGGAAGAAAAGTGGAAATGCAGATCATGTGGTCAATGAGGAAGAGAGAAGCTTCAGTTTCTGGTTTTCCTATTCCCAGCTCTAGTCCCCTTAGCTGTGTTTGCAGCATTTATGTTGTGTGAAATTCCCCTGTTTGTTCATGCCATGACTCTTAGTTCAGAATAATTCTGTTTGAAAAATAAAACATGCCTTACCACAAGCTCATATTCTAGTTTTCAAATATAAAAATGGTCATGTAAAAGAAAGCAAAGGAATAAATATAAGCAAATCATCTCTACTAGAATAATATTATAGACCTTATGCCATAGACCTTGTGAATGAATATGTCTAGGATAATATTTTTCTAACACAGGATGGAGCTCATTTGTGAATGATTCACAGAGGAAAAGACATTTTTAAATTTTAAGTTAGTAGAAGGAAAATTATGCTTTTCAATAAGTTCTTCATTTCAGCAACTATCCATAAATTTGTTTAAAATTCTCTTAAGATGCAGTCAACATTTCTTTAAAACTCTATATTTTCAGTGAAATATTATTTTGATTTGGGTGTTAATGATATTCAACTGTTTATCTCTCTCCAAATGTACCCAAAGAACCCTTCTATCGTGTCTCCTACTGAGCACAAAATATGCTAACATAGTCATTAGTGTTTCTAATTTAAATCCATTAAGAAGAGGAAGATAATATTGAAGATGTTACCAATTTGCAAAATAACCTAATTTATATGCATTTTTACTCTATTTCTCAACTATAGCTATGTTGACAGAGCACTAAAATCAATTTTAACTGTTCTCTCAAAGTATCCTGAGACCATTTAAAGCAGAAAGACATTTGTGATTCAACTGTTCTGTAGAGCTAAAAGAGGAAATATGGGCAGTTTTCCTCAAAATTAATACATAAAAGATGCATATCTATACACATATATAACATAATGCCCACCTTCCTATGCTCCCTTAAGTCACCATTCAAAGTTATTTGACTCACAAATCCTTCCTCTCTATGTATTTATTTGCTTTATCTTCACTGCCACGATTTCATCATTTATTACACATTTTTCTCTGTTAAAAATATTTTTGAAAATTTTAAAGTTGTCAAAGTATTAATAGGATTTTAAAGATTTTTCAGTTTTCACTCACATGGATAATAGATGGTGAAAACTGTACAGATCTAGCACTGTGGATTTTTGAAAGCAAAAATTCCAAAAAATGGCAGGTGCTGATTCATCTATGTTATCACTTACACCAGGGGCTATGGTCCTTGACCCTGAAAGCAATCCATAAGATTTGTAGAATCAACAAGTTTGAGACTCTTGTTGCAAACTGAGGTTGCATTTCTGATTCTACCCTTAAAAATAATGTGGTGAATGACCTTGGAAGAAATTGTTTATGTTCTCCAGTCTTATTTATTTTCTGGGGAAACAATATTTGTTATTGAGACAGGACTATTTTTAAAATTGCCTGTATATAGATGAATGCACTTGGTATTTCATTTTGTATTTTATTTTACTGTCTCAATTTAAGATATATGTAGAATTCTTTCTGTTTTCCAGGTGAAGATGAATTATGATGTTTGTGTGATATTTGAGTGAGTCACAGACAACTTCAATTTTGATTTTAGTTTAACATATAAAATATACCCTGTCCAAAATATACTCAAACCCACACTGGGGACATCAAGCAGTTTACCATGATATTGGTAACTATGCAGATTTTTTTTATTGTTGTTTCCGGAATAAAAGTGTCATGACCTTGGAAAATAAAATGTCTTTTATACTAGCTTAATTCTTCTCTAATTCTTATGATATATCATATAATTGACACCTAAATCAATTTTTAAACAATATTTTAAAAAACATCAAAAACAGTTTATTTTTAGCAGTCAAAATAAATTGACATGTAAAATGCAGAAAAAATATTTCACAACATAAACAAAAATCATTTTTGTGTTATCCTCTCCTGCTTACTTAATCAAGTCACATTATGTAGCATCTTGGGTCAGAATGGAAATGACCACATAAGAAGTTCTGGGAGAAGGGAAGGAAGTAGAAACTCCTAGAAAGACAGTAAGATATGGGGGTGGGGAGGGCTGTACATTTCATTCAGTATGGCCACACACAAAATACCTTTTTTTTCACCTGTCTAGAGTCTATACATATTTTATAATTCCAGCTCAGATCTCATCTTCTCCATAAAAGTATCTCTGAATGCTTTGGTATCATCATCATAACAATAGCTGACATTATGTGCCAGGTATTTTCATAAGCAGTTTCAATTAATTTGCTTACTTTTCCTACCTGAAAAATTTGGTCTTCACTCTATATATGAAAATATGGTGGCTTTCAGAAACCAGTTGAGCTTTGAGTCTCATAATTAGAAAACATTATAGGCAAGATCCAAATTCAGAGTATCCAAAATCTGTATATTAATCCTCACATTTAAAGGCTCTCTTCTTTGCAGTATTAGGCTTCCTAATTAATTTATACTTTTATTCTGTTTTATTTTTGTGACATTACCCATCTTCTCATACATATAAATCTTACTTTACAGTGCAGAATGCAAGTTTCTCGAGTACAAGGATGCAGAGAACCTTAAAATAATAATACTAAAAGACCCTGTTGAGTTCTTCTTAAGCAATGATAATAAAGGGTAATCTCAGGACCTGTTGGGAAGCTGGACTTCCTCCTGGACACCTCCACAATTTAGACCAGGTTTCTCAATCTTGGTGTGGCTGACAGTTTGGATTGGGTAATTCTTTGTCGTGGGGTGCTGGCTTGTGCATTTTAGAATGAATAGTAGCATCGGGATGCCTAGGCGGCTGAGTTGGTTAAGTGCCTAACTCTTGATTTGGGCTCAGGTCATGATCTCAGGATTGTGAGACTGAGCCCCACGTTGGGCTCCATGCTGAGCATGGGGCCTCCTTAAGATTCTGTCTGTCCTTCCCCTCAGCCCCTACCCGCTCGCTCTTCTTCTCTCTCTCTCTCAAAAAAAAAAATAGTAATATCTAAAGCATCTACATGCTAGATGCCAGTGACCCTATCTTTTCCCCAATCCAGGTTTATGACAATGTATCTCCAGACATTTACAAATGTCCCGGGGGCCCCAAATCACCCCGGCTAAGAAACACTGCTTTATACAGATTTCTTGCCTATTATATTGACCAATTTTCCTTCTCTGTAAATTCTGCTTCTGTTCTCTTTGATCAAGTTCACCCTTCTAAAGAAACATATATCCTGTCTCATTCATTTTCATGAGAACCAATGAACCATTTCAAGACATCTACCAAGAGTTCTTTTAGTCTTGCCTCCAATTAAGGACAAATAAAATTTCCTTAACTTTTTTTAAGGGAACATGTTTCTATACCTTTCAACATCTTGCATCCCCTCCTGTTTAGGCTCTCCATATTGTCCATGATCATTATAAAATATGGAACTGAAAACTAATACCTATTTCCTATTATTGAGATATTTTAATTCTATATCTGCAACAAAATATTGTATTATTTTTATTTATTTCTAACCTTATGATTTTTTAAATTTTATTTTATTATGTTATGTAAATCACCATACAGTACATCATTAGTTTTTGATGTAGTGTTCCACGATTCATTGTTTGCGTATAACACCCAGTGCTCCATTCAGTACGTGCCCTCTTTAATACCCATCACCAGGCTAACCCATCCCCCACTCCTCCTCCCCTCTACAACCCTCAGTTTGTTTCTCAGAGTCCATAGTCTCTCACAGTTCATCTCCCCCTCCAATAACCCCACTTCATTTTTCCCTTCCTATTATCTTCTTCTTCTTTTTTTAAACATATGTGTTATTTGTTTCAGAGGTACAGGTCTGTGATTCAGTCTTACACAATTCACAGAGCTCACCATAGCACATACCCTCCCCAATGTCTATCACCCAGTCACCCCATCCTTCCCACCCCCCACCACTCCAGCAACCCTCAGTTTGTTTCCTGAGATTAAAAATTCCTCGTATCAGTGAGATCATATGATACTTATCTTTCTCTGAATGACTTATTTTGCTTAGCATAATACCCTCTAGTTCCATCCACGTTGTTGCAAATGGCAAGATTTCGTGTTTTTTGATGGATGCATAATATTCCATTGTATATATATACCACATCTTCTTTATTCATTCATCTGTTGATGGACATCTGGGCTCTTTCCAGTTTGGCTATTGTGGACATTGCTGCTATAAACATTGGGGTGCATGTGCCCCTTCTGATCACTAAATTTGTATCTTGGGGTAAATACCCAGTAGTGCAATTGCTGGGTTGTATGGTAGCTCTATTTTCAATTTTTTGAGGAACCTCCATACTGTTTTCCAGAGTGGCTGCACCAGCTTGTGTTCCCACCAACAGTGTAGGAGGGTTCCCCTTTCTCCACATCCCCGCCAACATCTGTTGTTTCCTGACTTGATAATTTTAGCCATTCTGACTGGTATGAAGTGGTATCTCACTGAGGTTTTGACTTGGATTTCCCTGATGCCGAGTGATGTTGAGCACTTTTTCATGTGTCTGTTGGCCATGTGGATATCTTCTTTGGAAAAATGTCTGTTCATGTCTTCTGCCCATTTCTTGATTGGATTATTTGTTCTTTGGGTGTTGAGTTTGATAAGTTCTTTATAGATTTTGGATACTAGCCCTTTATCTGATATGTCATTTGCAAATAATTTCTCCCATTCTGTCGGTTGTCTTTTGGTTTTGTTGACTGTTTCTTTTGCTGTGCAAAAGCTTTTTATCTTGATGAAATCCCAATAGTTCATTTTTGCCCTTGCTTCCCTTGCCTTTGGCAAAGTTTCTAGGAAGAA
Source organism: Callorhinus ursinus (assembly GCF_003265705.2). NCBI lineage: Eukaryota > Metazoa > Chordata > Mammalia > Carnivora > Otariidae > Callorhinus > Callorhinus ursinus. The sequence continues at coordinate 57,122,013 of NW_027397068.1, read as the reverse complement.
GTTGCTGCAGTTGAGGTTGAATAGGTTGCTGCCTGTGTTGTCCTCTAGAATTTTGATGGGTTCCTGTCTCACATTTAGGTCTTTCATCCATTTTGAGTCTATTTTTGTGTGTGGTGTAAGGAAATGGTCCAGTTTCATTCTTCTGCATGTGGCTGTCCAATTTTCCCAACACCATTTGTTGAAGACACTGTCTTTTTTCCATTGGACATTCTTTCCTGCTTTGTCAAAGACTAGTTGACCATAGAGTTGAGGGTCCATTTCTGGGCTCTCTATTCTGTTCCATTGATCTATGTGTCTGTTTTTCTGCCAGTACTATATTGTCCTGATGATTATAGCTTTGTAATAGAGCTCAAAGTCTGAAATTGTGATGCGACCAGCTTTGCTTTGCTTTTTCAACATTCCTCTGGCTATTCGGGGTCTTTTCTGGTTCCATACAAATTTTAGGATTATTTGTTCCATTTCTTTGAAGAAAGTGGATGGGTATTTTGATGGGGATTGCACTGAATGTGTAGATTGCTCTAGGTAGTATTGACATCTTCACAGTCTTTGTTCTTCCAATCCATGAGCATGGAACGTTTTTCCATTTCTTTGTGTCTTCCTCAGTTTCTTTCATGAATATTTTATAGTTTTCTGAGTACAGATTCTTTGCCTCTTTGGTTAGATTCATTCCTAGGTATCTTATGGTTTTGGGTGCAATTGTAAATGAGATTGATTCCTTAATTTCTCTTTCTTCTGTCTTGTTGTTGGTGTATAGAAATGCAACTGATTTCTGTGTATTGATTTTATATCCTGCCACTTTACTGAATTCCTGTATGAGTTCTAGCAGTTTTGGGGTGGAGTGTTTTGGGTTTTCCACATAAAGTAGCATATCATCTGCAAAGAGTGAGAGTTTGACTTCTTCTTTGCCGATTCGGATGCCTTTTATTTCTTTCTGTTGTCTGATTGCTGTGCCTAAGACTCCTAATACTATATTGCATAGCAGTGGTGATAGTGGACATCCCTGCCTCCTTCCTGACCATAGGGGGAAAGCTCTCAGTTTTTCCCTATTGAGAATATATTCGCTTTAGGCTTTTCATAGATGGCTTTCATGATATTGAGGCATGTACCCTCAATCCCTACTCTCTGAAAAGTTTTAATTAAGAAGGGATGCTGTACTTTGTCAAATGCTTTTTCTGCAGCTATTGAGAGGATCATATAGTTACTCTTTCTTTTATTACTATATTGTATCACATATGATTCATTTGCGGATGTTGAACCAAACTTGCAGCCCAGGAATAAACCACACTTGGTCGTGGTGAATAATCATTTTAATGTATAGTTGGATCTTACTGGCTAGTATTTTGGTGAGAATTTTTGCATCCATGTTCAGCAGGGATATTGGTCTCTAATTCTCCTTTTTGATGGGGTCTTTGTCTGGTTTTGGGATCAAGGTGTTGCTGGCCTCATAAAATGAGTTTGGAAGTTTTCCTTCCATGTCTATTTTTTGGAACAGTTTCAGAAGAATAGGTATTAATTCTTCTCTAAATGTTTGGTAGAATTCCCCTGGGAAGCCATCTCACCCTGGGCTTTTGTTTGTTGGGAGATTTTTGATGACTGCTTCAATTTCCTTGGTGGTTATAGGTCTGTTCAGGTTTTCTATTTCTTCCTGGTTCAGTTTTGGTAGTTGGTACATCTCAGGAATGCATCCGTTTCTTCCAGGTTCTCTAATTTGCTGGCATAGAGTTGCTCATAATATGTTCTTATAATTGTTTGTATTTCTTTGGTGTTCATTGTGATCTCTCCTGTTTCATTCATGATTTTATTTATTTGGGTCATTTCTCTTTTCTTTTGGATAAGTCTGGCCAGGGGTTTATCAATCTTATTAATTCTTTCAAAGAACCAGCTCCTAGTTTCATTGATCTGTTCTACTGTTCTTTTGGTTTCTACTTCATTGTGTTCTGCTCTGATCTTTATGATTTCTCTTCTCCTGCTGGGTTTAGGCTTTATTTGCTGTTCTTTCTCCAGCTCCTTTAGGTGTAGGGTTAGGTTGTATATTTGAGACCTTTCTTATTTCTTGAGAAAGGCTTGTATTGCTATATACTTTCCTCTTAGGACTGCCTTTGCTGCACCCCAAAGATTTTGAACAGTTGTGTTTTCATTTTCATTTGTTTCCATGAATTTTTTTAAATTCTTCTTAATTTCCTGGTGGACCCATTCATTCCTTAGTAGGATGCTCTTTAGCCTGCATGTATTTGAATTCTTTCTGACTTTCCTCTTGTAATTGAGTTCTAGTTTCAAAGCATTGTGTTCGGAAAATATGCAGGAAATGATCCTTATCTTTTGGTAGTGGTTGAGACCAGATTTGTGACCTTGGATATGATCTATTCTGGAGAATGTTCCATGGGCACTAGAGAAGAATGTGTATTCTGTTGCTTTGGGATGGAATGTTCTGTATATGTCTGTGAAGTCCATTTGGTCCAGTGTGTCATTTAAAGTCTTTACTATATCCAGCTAGGCTATCATTGAAAATAGAAGGAGAGATAAAAAGCTCCCAGGACAAACAAAAACTAAAGGAATTTGCAAACATGAAACCAGCCCTATAAGAAATATTGAAATGGGTCCTCTAAACAAAGAGAGAGCCTAAAAGTAACATAGACCAGAAAGGAACAAGACAATATACAGTAACAGTCACCTTACAGGCAATACAATGGGACTAAATTCATATCTTTCAATAGTTACCCTGAATGTAAATGGGCTAAATGCCCCAATCAAAAGACACAGGATATCAGATTGGATCAAAAAAAAAAAAAAAGACCCATCGATATGCTGTCTGCAAAAGACTCATGTTAGACTCAAAGCCACCCCCAGATTGGAAAGTGAGGGGGTGGAAAGCGATTTACCATGATAATGGATACCAAAAGAAAACTGGGGTGGCAATCCTTATATCAGACAAATTAGATTTTAAACCAAAGACTATATTAAGAGATGAGGAAGGCCACTATATCCTACTTAAAGGGTCTATCCAACAAGAAGATCTAACAATTGTAAATATCTACGCCCCTAACATGGGAGCAGCCAATTATATAAGCCAATTAATAACAAAATCAAAGAAACACATCAACAACAGTACAATAATAGTAGGGGATTTTAACACCCCCCCTTACGAAATGGACAGATCATTTAAGCAAAAGATTGACCTTATGATTTTTAATTTAGTATTTTTATGAAATATATTTTAGATCTTATTTGTTTTATTTTTTGAGACTTGAAATAACAACTTAACTTTGTAAGATTAACATATCAATGTAGAAATTAGTGATGCTTTCTCTACATAAATATTTTAAATTTTTTCTGTCAGCAGTGCATTCAATTGTTTATATATTTTAAGTCACTGCACTTTAAGATAAACTTTTTTTCTGAGTTTTCCTTTATTTCTGTTGACCTTCACGGTACTTGACAAATAAAGATTTAAACTCAGGGCAATAACTGTCTGTAATTTTGAAGTGACTATGTGAGTTTAGTAATTTCTATGGAACCCAAAATTAAAAATTACATATAGGATATAATTCTCCATTTAAAAATAAACTCAGCTGTAGATCGATTATTTGCATAAACCCTTCACGAATTTAGTATACAAGAATGTGATGGGTCGTATATGAGTTGTATATAGTTGTATATATATATAAATGTATATGAGGTTTTGACTTGATTAGTATTTCAATATCACACACCTACAAATCATCACATAGCATTAGATTTCTATATTCTTCCTGATACTATAATTATAGTTCCATTATCAAATGGAAGAATGAGGCAATAACGCTAATACACAAAATTAAATTGCAGATTAACTCATTGCCATAGAAACCAGATGAGACTGTAAAAATTAATCATAATTTGTTTTGAAGAGCTTTGCTTTAGAACTTTTTGTACAACAATATTTAGTCAACATCTTTGATGTCAAACACATTTGAGGAATTACATAATGCTTCCAATTTAAGAAAAAGGAACTATATTTTTAAAGTTATTTTAATTTTATATAAGCCCACTAATTTTAATAAAATGCAAATTTAAATATGGTTTTGGATATTGAAGTAGACTTTTTTTATATGCATGTTCTATGAGTTGAATTCTTGGATTACTTTTTTTTTCAAAGTCACAGATTTCTTCTAAATACCAAGAACAAATGATGTGTAGAGGTAAAGAGCCAAGAAGAAGAAAAAATTGCAGCCACTTAGAGTGAAGTTAATGCAAAATTATTGGTAACTTTACATTTTTTATGCTGATTGAAGTTAGTAAGATTTTCTACACTTAACAATCACTGTGCTAGGCATGCATTCATTCAGAGATGAATAAATAGTATTTGACTTTTAGACACAGTTTTATTTCTACTTTTCCAGTCTATATACAGTTTATTTCCTTTTCTTGTCTTAGAGAATTAGCTAAGACTTCCAATATAATGTTGAAAAGGAGTGGTCAGAGAGTACTTCCTTACCTTTTCCTAATTTTACTGGGAAATTTTCTAGTTTCTCATCATTTTTTTGTAGGTTTTTTGTTGATGTCTTTTATCCAATTTAGGAGGGCCCCCCTATTCCTAGTTTGCTGAAAGTTTTTATCATAAGTGGGTATTTGGTTTTGTCAGATTTTTTCCTACATTTATTGATATTGATATGATCATGTGATTTTGCTTTTTTACCCTGTTGATGTGATGGATTATATATATATTTTTTTAAAGATTTTATTTATTTATTCATGAGAGACAGAGGGAGAGAGAGAGGGAGAAGCAGAGGGAGAAGCAGGCTCCCAAGGAGCAGGGAGCCCGATGTGGGACTCGATCCCAGGACCCTGGGATCATGACCTGAGCCGAAGGCAGACGCTTAACCATCTGAGCCACCTAGGCGCCCCGATGTGATGGATTATATTAATTGATTTTCCCAGGAAATGGGAAATTTCTTTTTACTATAAAACTCTAATTGGGTTTTTGACTCTTATATTGAAAATATGCCAAAAATACAATGGTAAGACTATGTCAGGTGGTTTTAAGGGCAATTGACATTGACAGAGATTAAGGATCAGAACAGAGATAGAAAATGTAACAGGCAAGTACAGGATAACTTTGGTTGACATTCTGATTGTTAATTAGATCAGAGCAACTGAATGGGGGCTCTCAGAAATGACGGACTGATTTTGAATGTGATTTAAGGGTCTTATGTGAGTAAGTAGGGCTAGGAACCTTTTCTTTTTCTCTTCTTTCTTTCTTTACTTTCTTTCTTTCTTTCTTTCTTTCTTTCTTTCTTTCTTTCTTTCTTTCTTTCTTTCTTCTTCAACTTTCTTTCTAAACTTCTACTCATACCTTGCACTATACACAAAAATAACTTGAAATGAATCATAGACCTAAATTTAAAACACAAAACTAAAATTTCTAGAAACTATAGGAGAAATATTTGTGAATTTTAGTTATGAAAAGATTTCTTAGGCTACAAAAAACAGGCAACTGTGGAAAAAATGGATAAATTAAAAGTCATCAAATTAAAAACTTCTGCTCTTCAAAAAACATTATTTCTTCAAAGGAAAATAAAACAACAAGCCATGTGCAGGGTGAAAAGATTTGTAATTGCCATAGGTGATAAAGAACTGGTAAAGAAGATATAGAAAGAACTCTTAAATTTCATTAAAATGAAATCAACCCAATTAAAATGAGTAAAAGATTTGAACTGCATCTACTGAAGAAGATATACAACTGGCATATGACCATCATAAGTCATTAAGGAAATGCAAATTAAAACAACATATAGATAACACTACATGCCTGTTAGCACAGATCAAACAAATTAGAACAGACATTAACAAATTCTGCTTAGGATGAAAAACAACTGGCCTCTCACACATGGCTGGGAATGTGAAATGGTACATCCATGTTTCAAAACAGTTTGATAGGTTCTTATAAAGTTAAATGCACACTTACTATACTGCTCAGGAATTCCACTTCTAGATACCTAACAAGATGAATGAAGACATGTGTGACAATATTTAGGGCAACTCTGCTAATAATCCCTCAAAATGGAAACAACACAAATATCCATCAACTGGTGAATTGATAAGCAAACTGGAATATTTATACAATGCATACTACTCAACAACAAAAAGGAATGAAACATACAGCAACATGAATGAATCTCAAAATGATGATGCTGAGTGGAAGAAGGTGGACATCAAAACACTGTATACTGTATTACATTTATATGAATTTTGGGAAATTATAAAACTGCTTAAAATCCAATCAGTGGTTGCCATAGACTGGGGGTAGTAGACAGGGACAGACTCTGAATGGTCAGAGAACTTTCAGGTTAAGACAGAGGTATTTTATATTTAGATCATGATTATACAATCATATGAGTTTTTCCCAATTTACAGAGCTTAGTGTACAACTAGAAAGTTTTACTTTTTCTGTATGTAAATTATACTTCTGTAGGTCTGACAATTTATTTTGAAAACTTAGAATAAAAATAATATAGTTTCTATGTGCTTCCTGGGGCTATGACAGTACTTCTTAAAGATGTATGTGATTTTTTGCCTATCCTTATAAAAAAGTATAGTCTATAGTATGGCCAATATATCTCTCCTTATTTCTTGTATTTTTCCCAAACTAACAAATATATATCCATTGGTTTACCTGTCTTTTCCAAATCAACATAAAGTTCTGAGGTTAATTTTATATTCTATCGTTGAATCAATTCATGATCATACAAATCCTATATACCCTTAGTATATTCTAAAAGCTGTTCCCAATTTTTTGTCCCTTAAAAGTTATAATGTCAATTCTGCTTTTCATTAAAATAAGCTTATTATGTTAGAGAAATCAACATTACATGATTTGATATGCAAAAGTATCATAGCATAGGGGAAAGAGTTTAGGCTGTGATGACCATGTAACCTTAAAATAAATTCTGGGTCTATTACTTTAAGAGTTGTGTGTCTTTGAGTAAATTATATATTCTTTCTGAATTTTTTGTTCTATCAAATGGAGATAATTTAATATTGTGAAATGGTATTGAATGAAATTCTGATAGACAAATCTTGAAAACTGCACTTAAAAATTAGTTTGTTCTTTTGCTTTACTCTTTTAATTATTTATTATAAATTTAGATACGTTTTAAATATGGTGAATTTATACAGTGCAATTTGTTTAACTTGTTTTTAGAGTTTCATGAACTTTGACAAATGCATACGCCTTGGTAATACACAGTACTATCAGACCTTGGAACATTTCCATCACCATATAAAGTGATGCCCCTTTCCAGTCAGTCCCCTCACCCATTTCCTGAGGCAACTATTGTTTGGACTCATCACCATAGCTTACTTCCATGAATTACAGAACTTCATATAAGTGGAATCACATGTTATATACCCTTTTGTCTCTCATTTCTTTTACTGGTCACAATGTTGAAATCCATTTATACTATTGCTGCATAGTATTCCACATTATGTGTGTATTAGTTATCTATTTCCTGTTCCTGAGCATTCTGCGGTTTGGCTGTAATGATTTAAGCTATTATGGCTATTCTTGAACAAATAGTTTTGTGGGCAAATGTTTTCATGTATCTTGCATAAATATATAGAAGTGGAATCCCTAGATCATAGGGTAGATGAATATCCTAATAAGAAACTGTCAATTTTTTTCCAGGCTGTTTTACCATTTTACTCTCCCAATAGTAATACAGGAGTGCCACTTGCTCTATATCCATGTCAACCTCTGGTGTTATTAGTTTTTTGTTTTGTTTTGTTTGTTTGTTTTAAGATTTTATTTTAGAGAGAAAGAAGAGGATCAGAGGGAGGGGGACAAGTAGACACCATACTGAGTGTGGAGCCTGATGTGGAGCTTGATCCCACAACCCTGAGATCATGACCTGAGCCAAAATCAAGTTAGACACTCAACTGACTGGGTCACCCTGGTGCCCCTGGTGTTACTAGTTTTTTAAAATTTAACCATTCCAGAAATATGTAGGGGTAACTCATTTTGATTTTAACTTATATTCCCTGACAACTAGTAAAGTTGAGCACATTTTTCTGTGCTTATTATCTACTTTGTCTTCCTTTGTGAACCATCTGTTCAAGAATTTTCCCATTTTTATCAATTTGTTTGTCTTTTCATTATTTACCTGTAGAATTCTTATCTACTCTGAGTACAAATCCTTTATCTGGGTGTGTGGATTGCAAATAGCTTTCCTCAGTCTATGGCTTGCCAAATTATATTTTTAATGGTTGTCTTTTATTAGCAGAAGTTTAATTTTGCTGAAGTTAATTTATCCTTTTTTCTTTTCTTTTTAATCCTTTTTCTATTAGCAATTTGATATGGAATAAAATATATAAATTATTAAATAAATAGATACTTATAGACAAAGTACATATTTTGATGAGAATCTTCTCATAAGACAAGTAGAAAAAGTACAGGTGCTTCTCAAGTATAAAACCACTGAGACAGCAAATTGAATCTATCTACTATAAATAGCATTACAAATGTTGTTATGTGCCATGAAATATAACGTAGATAACCACCAAAAATAAACTATTAAAGGACAATTGGCACTTGGGTTATAGCAAAAGACAGCAAGGATACACAAGGAATGTTAAGTACCATGGGTGAGAAATACTCCATTCTACTCAAATTTTAAAAAAGGAATGAGAATATTTTAAGAATATTATGTGATCTGTGATCTTAAATGAAAAAATAATTTTCTTAGAGCTTCCAATCCTAACGTGATATTGTATTCATTCAGTCATTTATTTATTCCTGTACTTCCTGAATGTGATTCATTTATTTATCAAGAAATATTTATTGTATAGCTACTATGTATTAGACTTGCTTTGATTTGATGTAAAGACAAGGGAATGCTAAAGTTTCTGTACTAAGCAAAGAGAGGATGCTTGCCTCATTTTGTTCCTTCCTTGTGTTTTAATTTTTTTTTTTTTAGATTTTATTTATTTATTTGACAGAGAGAGACAGTGAGAGAGGGAACACTAGCAGAGGGAGTGGGAGAGGGAGAAGCAGGCTTCCTGCCCAGCAGGGGACCCGATGAGGGGCTCCATCCCAGGACGCTGGGATCATGACCTGAGCCTAAGACAGAGACTTAATGACTGAGCCACCCAGGCGCCTCCCTTCCTTGTGTTTTAAACAGTAGAGTTCAGACGTGAATTTTAAAAGAATAAGAAAAAAGAAGAGGAGAAGGAAGCGTAGTCCTGGCAGAGCTAATTATTTGTGAGTTTACCAGGAAAGCATTCAAGAACTACTGATAGTAGTTTCTTATCTGTTAACTTAGCAACCTGAGCTAAACAGTATGTGTTTTTGTTTTTTGTTTTGTTTTGTTGTTTGTTTTTTACTAAGCCTACTCTATGGAAGGAATTATTCTTAGTTTTGGAATGTCAATAGCCCTGTTTATTTTTCTTATTTTTCTTTTATGTAGATCATAGTTGGTACTTTTTATTTCTATTTATTTTTTTAAATGTTCTTGTTTTTATTTATTTATTTATTTATTTAAATATTTTATTTATTTATTTGACAGAGAGAGACCACAAGCTGGGAGAGCAGCAGGCAGAGGGAGAGGGAGAAGCAAGCTCTCTGCTGAGCAGGGACCCCGATGCGGGGCTCCATCCCAGGACCCCGGGATCATGACCTGAGCCGAAGGCAGACGCTTAACCGACTGAACCACCCAGGCATCCCTCATAGTTGGTACTTAATAAATGTTTGGGGGAAGGCAGGTAAATAGGGGATCATGCAAAATAAATGGCAGAGTTATTGAAATTAGTGATCGAAGGAAAATATGACATATATCTACTTCTCATTTTTATGACTACCACTTGGTATCCAGGCATTCCAACAGTTTGTAAGTATGTATTTTGTAGTAGACTGATTAAATTATTTCTGAATTGATATTTTGTCTTTTAAAGAATAAGTAATTGCATTTAGAATACATCATTCTGAGGAACATTCCTTGATCTTAGTCTGTTAATAATTTCATTTTAAAGGAAGGTACCCTAAAATATTTAGCAGCACCCATTTAAATGTCCATCACACATATTTCTGCTTCTAATTAGTGTGTATAAGCTGTGGTGGCCCATCATTTTCACTATTTCAGCCAGGAAAAAAGTAGCTACTACAAAAATCATATCATTTTAGAAGACATTAGAAAAGATTCCTTCCCAGTTAAGTGAAAGCCTCATCTACACCCATCCTTTTTTTCCTCAGAGGGCATTTGCAGATCTGGGCATGCACTGTGGATCAGGCTTGCCATAAGCAGAAGGACTCTGCTGGCGTAAAGATAAGCCAGTAGGGCTTTTGATTCCTGCATTGGCTGTTGTGACAGTTTGGAATCTGGAAAGCCTAAATGCAGAGCTGCCAATTTTCTCCCCCGGCACTTCAGCAGAGTGCTGAGACAGCCAGGAGTTGGGAAGGAAACATGGAATGAAAGTCCATACAGTTGAACAGTGCCAAAAGTCAAAGTCCTGGCAGAGAGAGGGGTGTTCAATAAACATATGATTGGTCATATCCTTATGATCTTTGAAACAAGAGTGAAAATGAGGCTAATGAAGACTTCAGCCCATCCCTGGCCATACTTAGTTCTTGACTGGATGAAGGTGATCAGTTGATTACCGTCTACCGGAAAAAGAAAAAAAAAATGTATGCTATTTCAGAGGAAATGCACCTCAAATTTAGCCTCTTTTAGAAATAATATCTGCCATTTATTAAAAATTGGGAGACATATTATGAATCTAGGATATGTGACCCAATGTAAAAAAAAAAAATTGGCCCAAGGAAAAAGAGCCAATAGAACCATGCATTTACATGATTTATATATTGAAATTGGCAAAAAAAGTTCTTCGTATTATTACTATAAACATGTTAAAGAAAGTAGGAAAAAGGTTAAATATGTTGGTTAAAAATTGATAATTTCAACAGATATATTCTATTTATTTAAAAAGAATCAAATATGCAAACTAAAACTGAAAAAAAAAAAAACAGTACCTGAAATTTAGGACTCATTAGATGTATTCAGCATCAGAGGAAAACAGCAGAAGAAAAGATCATTAACTTGCAGGGCACCTGGGTGGCTCAGTCGATTAAATGTCTGCCTTCAGCTCAGGTCATGATCCCTGGGTCCTGGGATAGAGGCCTGCATCAGGCTCCCTGCTCAGCTGGGAGCCTGCTTCTCCCTTTCCCTCTACTCCTGCCCCCTGCTCATGCTTTCTCTCGCTCTGTCAAATAAATAAATAAAATCTTTAAAAAGATAAAATAAAGTTAGTATTTTTTTAAAAAAATCATTAACTTGCAGAAGAAAATCAATAGAAACTATCAGAACTTAAGTTCAGAGAAAAACAACGAAAAAAAAATACACTTAAGAGTTCCAAAAAGAAAGGAGAAAAAGAATACAGTAAGAAATTGTGTTTTTAGAAATAATTGTGAACAATTTTCCAAAACTGATGAAAGAGATCAACCATACATTAAAGAATTTCATTAAATTCCAAGAAACATTTTGGAATTAATTCGGGAAGGGAATTATTATAAGTATATCAGAATCAATTTCTTGGAAATAAAAGATAAAGAGAAAATCTAAAAAGTCTAGCTGAGGGAGGAAAAGGCATTATTTTTGAAAGGCAACACTAAACCTGATGGCAGAATCATGGAAACCAGGAGACAATAAAACGACATCTTAAATGTCGTAAAAGAAAAATTTTGCTCCCTAGAATTCTATAACCAGCAAAAATATCCTTGAACAATCAAGATGCAACATAGATGTTTTAAAAAAAACAGACGTTGAGAGAATTTGTTACTGACAGAGCCACACTACTATAAATTGTCAAGAACATCATAGAGCTGAATCTAAATGATCCTAGGTAAAAGCAGAAAATTTAAGGAAAGAATAAAGAACGCCCAAACTGGTAATTATGTAGGTTTAAACAAATAATGTTGATGATTAATAAAGGAGCAACAATAACAATGTCTTATAGCTTTTTTCATTAAAAATTGCAGACTTAAAATAATTCTACTAATAATTAATAATACACTGTTTTTTGGCATGTAGTTCTATGAGTTTTAAAATATGGATAAATTCATATAAATACAACTACACACAAGATGCACAGTAATTTCCCTCTAAAATTTCCTTACATATTTTAGAGTACTTTATATATTCAGGATTTAATCCTTCATTGAATATGTGATGTTAAGATATTTTCTTCCAGTCCATGGCTTCTCATCAAATCAAGGGAATACACTTAACAAATTATGTACAAGACTTATTCACTTAAAAACATAAACCATGTTACAGATATTAAAAAGACCTAAATGGAGAGATTTATCGTAATCATTAATTGGATGACTCAATATTGCTATCAGTTCTCAAATTGATTCATGGATTCATAACAATCCCAATAAAATTGCCAGCATCACTTTTCTTAGAAATTGACTTGCTGACTTAATCATTTGCATTTGGAAATGCAAAGAAAAATGAATAACCAAAGCAAATTTGAAAAAGAGGAACAAAGTTGGGGGATTTCACTATCTGATTTCAAGTCTTACCACAAAGCTATTGTGTTCAAGACAATGTGGTGTTGGCATAAACAAACACACATAGCTCAGTGAAATTCTCCGGAATGGGGGATTTACAAGTCCACTCATATATATATATATATATATATATATATATATATATATATATGGTCAAGTGATTTTAAAAAATGGTATCAGGGTAATTCAATGTGGAAAGGGCAATCTTTTTATGAAATGGTGCTGAAACAATTAGATAGCCATTAAAAAATGAACTTCACCTTTTCCCTCACATCAAATAAAAACATAAATTTACAATCAATCATATACTTAAATGTAGAAAATAAAAGATAAAAATTTAGAAAAAATACATAATTGCTATAGGCAAAGATTAGACAGAATACATAAAAATAAGTATCTGCAGGAGAAAACACACATTTAACTTCATCAAAATTAAAATTGTTCTCAAAAAAATTAAAATTGTCTTTATAGATATCATTAAGGAAATGAAAAGACAAGCTACATACATTGGGATAAAATGAAAAGACTAGATATATGTGCCAAAGTCTTATGTCAGAATATATAGGGGAGCCTGGGTGGCTCAGTGGGTTCAGCATCTGACCCTTGAGACTCTTGATCTCAGTTCAGGTCATGATCTCAGGGTCCTGAGATCAAGCCCAGCATCAGGCTCTGTGCTCAGCAGGGAGTCTCCTTGAGATTCTCTCTCTCCCTCTGCCCCTTTCCCTCATTCTCTCTCTCTCTCTCTCTCAAATAAATAAATCTTATATATAATATATGATATATATTATAAATATATATTTAAAACTCTTACAATTCAGGGCACCTGGGTGGCTCAGTCAGTTAAGCATCTGCCTTCACCTCAGGTTATGATCTCATAAGCGGGTCTGCTTCTCCCTCTGCCTCTGCCCCTCCCCCAACCAGCTTGTGCTCTCTCTCTCTCTCTCTCTCTAATAAATAAATGATCTTTTTTTTAAGATTTTATTTTTATTTATTTGACAGAGAGACAGCGAGAGAGGGAACACAAGCAGGGGAGGGGAAGAGGGAGAAGCAGGCTTCCCGCTGAGCAGAAAGCCCGATGTGGGGCTAGATCCCAGGACCCTGAGATCATGACCTGAGCTGAAGGCAGATGCTTAGTGACTGAGCCACTCAGGCACCCCTAAATAAATAAATAATCCTAAAGAAATAAAATTCTTATGACTCATTATGAAGAAGACAGACAACCCAATGAAAATACCCAAATATTTAAACTGGTACTTCATAAAAGAAGCTGGGCAATTAGCCAACAGTTTAACATCAGTAGTTATTAATGATATGTAAATTAAAACCACAATGGGGTTTTACTCTATAACTTCTATAAGGGTTAATCTAATAACGCTAACAATACTAAGTAATGGAGAAATGATAGTACTATTGGTATTCTCATACATACATTAGAAAATTGTACAATGACTTCAGAAAAAATGTTCAACAATTTTTAGCCATGTAAGTTTATAATTTATAAAATCCAGAAATTAATGTGAATGATCACAAAAGGATTTACACAAGAATTTCCACAAAAGCATTATTCGTAATAGCCCCAAACTGAAAATAATTCAATGTCCAACAGGTAAATGGATAAACAAACAGTGGTACATAGTGAACGATTCCATTTTTTGAATGGCCAGAATAGACAAATTGATGGAGATAGAAGGTTGCCAGGGGCTAGGGTTAGAGGTTATCAGGACTGATTACTAAAGGGCATGTGGTTTCTTCTTAGAGAAATGAAAATGTTCTAAAATTAGACAGTGGCAGGAGTTGCACAATTCTGAAGATATACTAAAAAACAATGAATTGAGTGATTAAAAAAGGGTGAGTTTCATGACGTGTGAATTTTATCGTAACAAAACTTTTAAGAAATAAACTATGTTATAAGGATAAGATGGATTATGACACAACAATTGAGGAGAATGAAGAACTGGCACTCACCACAAGATGGCTCAATCTAAAAAATATACTAATCGTTGGGGCGCCTGGGTGGCTCAGTCGGTGAAGCGTCTGCCTTCGGCTCAGGTCATGGTCCCAGGGTCCTGGGATCGAGCCCCACATCAGGCTCCCGGCTTGGCGGGAAGTCTGCTTCTCCCCCTCCCTCTGTCCTTCCCCGCGCTACTGCTCTCTCCCTCACTTGCTCATTCTCTCTCTCAAGTAAATAAATAAAATCTTTAAAAAAAATAAAATAAAATAAAAAATATACTAATCGAAGGAACCAGAAACAAAAGTACATACGTTCTACTCCATTTATATCAACTCAAGAAGAGGCAAAGGACATAGATGATGAAAAAGAATAGGGTAGTCATAAGTCAGAATAAATGTAGGTATTCCGGAAGGTGAGATAGATATGAAAGGGGCATTTTAGTGTATCTTAGGGAAATGTTCTATAACTCTCTGTTTTGTGATTATATAAGTACATATACAAATAAATCAATATCTCTGAGACATACTCTGAGGATTATTGCACTTTATGCAAGTCACTGCATGTATAATATCCCTAAAAAAGTCAGCACCACTTGTTATACTGTAAAATTATATGGGGAATTATGTAATACAATATTGTTTTATTTTATGGAAAACTCCAATTGTTATAAACAATTACTTTTCTTTGCCTTATCATTATCTTTTATGTACTTGTCCATAATTTTTAACTGCAAATTGTACAATTTCTTACTCTTTCCTTGTTGTGAACTTGATGAGAGTGTGGCTGAGAGAAAGCTTACTGAGCAAACTCTGAACAGCTTCAGGTTTAAAAACTGAGGTTTCTAGAGGGGAGGGGGTGGGGGATGGGTTAACTTGGTGATGGGTATTAAAGAGGGCACTTACTGCATGGAGCACCGGGTGTTATATGCAAACAGTGAATCATGGAACACTACATCAAAAACTAATGATGTAATGTATGGTGATTAACATAACATAAAAAAAAAAAAGCCCAGGTAAGAAAACATGTTTAGTGTAAGAATAATACCATCTTCAAAACTCATTTTCACTGATTCATTCACTCATTCTTTAAACAAATATGAATAAAGAGAAAACATCTGTAAAAAAAAAGAATATTACTTGTTCTGGTAATACTTTTACTGTGACTCTATTTGTAACCTTTCCAAAAGAGAAAAAAATGTAATATTGGAATAATGTGTAATAAACTATGCTTAGAACATTATAAATGAAAATTATTCTATAAAGCATAACTGGATGAAAAGACAGAAATATGAGTCTGCAGTAATACATTAAAAATATATATAGTAATCAGTGATGGGTGGAATTTTTCAGAAGTAATTCAAATGCTAATGAATCTGGTCAAATCTTTCAGCTGGGAAATGAGTGGACCTGTTTTTGTTGTTTGCTCTGCCAGCTTCCAATTTCTCTCGGCTGAGAAAATCCTTTTATGAATTAATAAAAGCTTTCCAGACTGAAAATAGGGGGATATACAGCTTAATGGCTAGAATGTGTTGCCAGGATTTTGTAATTTAGACAGTTTGTTATGACTAGAACAATGCTCCAATGCATTGAACTTTAATGTTGAAATGTCAGCTTCCTACTGAGCAGTTCTGGAGCCAGGCCTACACCTGCTTGCTTTTAGAAGACTTGTCATTTGCATCCACCTCCAGCAAGCAGAATTTTGAAGTCAGAATGATGATAGTATAATATTAGGCACTTGTCATCTTCCAAGCATGGTAAAACATTTAGTAATAAAACCTGTGTATAAACCAAATACCCTCCATTTTCAATATTGTAATAAAAATAGAAAAGGAGCAGGGAGATTCAAAAATCTGGAAAGAACATGCCAATAAACCATTGCCTTTTATCTTGAATTCAAGCCTTTTCCAAACAATGTGTTTACTTCTCCTGGAAAAAAATATCATGATTTCTTAAGTCATTACTTTTCATGTTAACTCATGAGTAATAATAGATGCGCTTCAAATTTACAGTGACTAAGGGTGACCAAATGGGGTTTGATATTAAAGTAAACAACATAGAATAGAATGCCTCGCATGGTACCATCCAGGAAATAACCTCTTTAAAGTTCTCGATTTAATCCATGAGGCACTAGAAGAATTAATTTGACTAATGGGTGAATTGTTATTTTCAAGGGATTTTTAGTGAGTAATTCAAAATAGGATTATGTCTATTAATATTAACTACATAGCTTTTATCAAGTTAATTATCACCTCCTGTGGTGCTCTATCATTTTTATTCACTTTTTCTTAGAGACTGTCTAACTTTATAGGGAAAAAACAAACAAACAAACAAAACAAAACAGGAAATACATCTCCAGAGAGAAGGGGACACAGGAGATACCAGTCATTGTATTCTACATTGTGAAACCACAGTGACAACTTTAGACTGAGATCCAGCTGATAACCTGAGGCATATACATGTGCATTCTTTGACCTGTATATAAAGCAAAGCCTATTTTTAACATGAGTCTATTTGGATTCCCTCTGGACACTTCTTCAATATCCATATCCATAATATACTTTTTTTTGCTATTTTTTCTCCAAATTTTTATTTAAATTCTGGTTAGTTAACATACAGTGTAATATTAGTTTCAGATGTAGAATTTAGTGATTCATCACTTACATACAACACCCGGTGCTCATCACAGCAAGTGCCCTGCTTGATACCCATCACCTATTTAACCCATCCCCTTGCCCACCTCCCCTCCAGCAACCCTCAGTCTGTTTCTTGGTTTGCCTCTTCCCCCCACTAGGTTCATTTGTTTTGTTTCTTAAATTCCACATATGAGTAAAATCACATGATATTTGTCTTTTCTGGCTTATTTCACTTAGCATAATACTCTCTAGCTATGTTCATGTCATTGCAAATGGCAAGACTTCATTCTTTTTTACGGCTGAATTATGTATATATATAAAATCACCTCTTCTTTATCTATTCGTCAGCACCTTTTCTTTTTTTTAAAAAAAATATTTTATTTATTTATTTTAGAGAGAGAGAGAGAGAGACTGCATGAGTGGGGAGGAGGGGCAGAGGGAGAGGGAGAAGCAGACTCCCTGCCGAGCAGGGAGCCTGACTCAGGGCCAATCCCAGGACCCTGAGATCATGACCTGAGCCAAAGACAGATGCTTAATCAACTGAGCCACCCAAGCACTCCCCTCAGCACCTCTTTTTTCTCCATTCATCAGTTGATGGACAATGGGCTCTTTCCATAATTTGGAAATGGCCAAATTATGGAAAGAGTGCTATAAACATCGGGATGCATGCATCCTTTCGAAAAGGTATTTTTTATATCCTTTGGGTAAATACCTAGTAGTGCAATTGCTGGATTGTAGGGTAGTTCTATTTTTAACTTTTTGAGGAAACTCCATACTGTTTTCCACAGTGGCTGCACCAGTTGCATTCCCACCAACAGTGTAAGAGGGTTCCCCTATCTCTGCATCTTAGCCAACATGTTATTTCCTAAGGAATGGGAGAAGATATTTGCAAATGACATAACTGATAAAGGATTAGTATCCAAAATATATAAAGAACTTATAAAACTCAACACCCCAAAAAACTAATAATCCAGTTAAAAAATGGACAGAAGACATGAATAGACATTTTTCCAAAGAAGACATACAGATGGCTAACAGACACATGAGAAGATGCTCAACATCAGTCGTCATCAGGGAAATACAAATCAAAACTACACAGTAATCAGAATGTCATACCCATACTATCCTGTATGTTATTTATAGTGTCATTTTTATTTAGAGTGAAGAACTTAAAGAAAATCACAAATTGCTTATAGTATTGTTCTCTAATTTTAAAAATCACACCAGTGTTTTTACATTCATTCCTAAGTTGAATGTATTTTTTAACTATATTTTCTAATGGTGGCAGGATAGGGCATTATCAAGTCTAAAACATTCAGGTTAGTTTATTCCCAAAGAACTATCTTTTTCCTATTTATATTTAATCAATTGACATCATATTTAATGAAATCATGTAGTCACAACAACAACTTGACATAAAGAGATTGAACAAATTGAAGCAGAAGAACAAGGATTTATGAAAAAGTCACATAGACAAGCCACCAGACTTCAGTGTCCCATGTATTGCCTAGTTGGTGTTCAATGGGGAATGCATAGGGTGAGATTTTTCTGGCAAAATTATTCAATGACTGTCACTTAAGAGATTATCTATTATTGTATACATTAAGAGTAAAATAAGCCATGTCATTATATCTACTGAGTGGATATGAAATCTTGACCAAGAATTTGGGTGATGTTCTAAAAATGGGGTTGGCTATTATCCAGTTTAATGACAAATATTACTTTAGATTTGAAATATTAGGGAACCTGGTAGACAAGATGTTCAAAGTGTACTCAAGAAAGAAGATGGAGAAGCAAACAAAATATGTCTGATCTCTTATAATTGCTAAAAAGCTTCACTGGTTGAAGTTAATTGGTACTCACTTCTGCTTCCATGTTTGTATTTTTTCCCTGTAATCATATCTGGTGGCATATGCCTGAAGATTTTGCTATGTAATATGCAAGGAAAAAAGTGCATAAAATTTTTCTTTTCTATTTTATATGGTTTTCTCCATAATGTCTTACCATCTCACCATAAGAAAAGTCTCCAATACGCAACATTTTTATATCCTATTGATTTATAATTTCAATAACCTTAACTAAAAAGGCTATAAAAGAGGCACCAGGGTGGCTCAGTCAGTTAAACATCTGCCTTCAGCTCAGGTCATGATCCCGGAGACAGAGGATTGAGCCCCGCGTCAAGCTCTCCGCTCAGTGGTGAGTCCGCTTCTCCCTCTGACCCTCCTCCCTCTCGTGCTCTCTCTCTCTCTCTCAAATAAATAAATAAGTAAATAAAATCTTTAAAAAATAAAAAAATAAAAAGGCCATAAAAGTAGTAAATATTTTTAGATTTATTTTAGTTTTATTTATTTAGTTGTTTATAATTACTTCTCTGTCCACAATACAATACACACAAGAATGAATATAGTATGCATTTTGGTACTTTTACACGACAAACATAATGTAGGTCAAGATTTTGAAGATTCCTGCTCTTATACTAGAAGGTGAAAGGAAGATAAAATGTGGTAAGACAGAGTATTGTGAAATACATGTTTTAATTTTATAAGTGTCAAAAGGTAACACAAGGGCAGTAGGAGTGTTCTCAATATCAGAATATACAATCCAAGATTAAATGGCATTCCAGCAGAAGATTATAGGAAAACCTTATAGTAAATATAGTAAATATATAGTAAATATAGTAAAGAGCATGAGCAAAAGGATGGCAAAAGAAAAGCAGTTTATATCTGAAACATTAGTATACCTAAGGGCATAAATGTGCCACTCATTATGCATATTTCTTGTTCCTAATTCAGTAGGTCCATGGTAGTACCTGGAGGTTTGCACTTTTAACACTAGAATGTAGATTCATAAAATGTAATCTCTATGAGAACAATGACAACAAAAAGAATTGTAATTTTTTTCACTGATATATCTTCAAAACCTAGAACAGTTCCTAGAATACAGCATATGTTTAGTAAGTATTGAATAAAAGAATAAACAACTAAGATTATGCTAGTATAGATTGAAAACTAAATAAATTTTGAAAATACTCTTATCTTAGGTTGATAATTAGAATATCAACTTTGGCTCTGAGGACTAGACAGTGATTCAGATAGCAAATGCATAGGATCTGAGATTTTGTCTATCTAGTCCCCCTTTCCTAGAAAGACAATATGTCTCCTTTCCCACAGTGATTTTGCTCAGTGTGCTTTTGGAGTGGGTAACCCTTCTTCATTTTCCCCCACAGTTTACAAAGAATAGGCATTGACTTTGAGCCCAAGGAAACCAGAATACTCCCTTTCCCCTGGATTGGCTTAGTGTAAGCACGTGATATAAACAGCATTATGTATGGCTGGGGTTTTCGGTGTCCTTCTTGTCCCCAAATGGAGACAGCCTATTTGGGATTTAAGCCAAGAGCAGAAAGTGTGACTTAGAGATAAATACAGAGATAGAGCCCTGGTGGATGATAATTTTTTGAATTCTTTAATCTAACTATCTCTGAAATCATATCCACCTGTTTAGACATGAGATAATGCATTTAATTTTTTTGTGCAAACTACTCTGAGTTGGGTCTCTGTCATCAGAATTTAAGAGTACTGATTAATACATTTGAAATGGACACAAATTAAAAGTTGTCTTTGAGACTGTGTCTTCAACTGTAGGGTTAAAATCCAGTATATATTCCGTGTGTGTGTGTGTGTGTGTGTGTGTGTGTGTGTGTGTGCTGAATCTGCACGTGAACTGTCATGTGGCTTCAGCTATAGGGCACGGTGTCTGCATATTTGTAAACCAAGATGAGGCTTTGATTTTGTTGAAATATTCCCCTTAGCTCCAGATCTGTATTTGCATTCTGAATATCTTAAGTTTCAATCATTTCCTGACAAGGGTATTTTGTAAAGCACCCCTCAATGTTCTGGGGCAGTATGAAGCCACTTAGATTTTGAGGTCCTTGAATGGTGTCTCTGAGAGTCTGTTTACAGTAGCAGAACTTTAAATGATATTTAATGAGTAAATAAATGTGATTTCTTCAGTAAACAATTTATAAAGGAAACATAATTCAGAGATCTAGTGATAGTACTATATGTCCCAGCTCAGGATTTATGTGTTACTTTTGTAATTTATATCTCATTAACACCTTATGCAAATTGGCAGCTAAAACCTGAGGATATTATCTTAAGAAATGAGCATTGTATGACGGCTAATTTTTATTTTATACCAATTTTCAGAACTATTTCCAAGTAATCTTTATCAAAGAATAAGACATTAAATAGGATTTAAATAGGAAATTAATTTCCACTGATCATTACATTTTATTACATCCAATTAATAATTTTAGTGCTATTTTCTAAAAAGTTATAGCTTTACCCATAGACATAGACAAAGATGGGGATGGAAATTGAGACATGACAAAGTTATCAATATAGATGGATATAGTCATTACCTACTGCTGTGTAACAAATGACCCCAAAACTTAGTAGCTTAAAACAAGCATTATCTCACACAATTTCTATGGGTCAGGAAATCTGAAGTGGCTTGGCTGGTGGTTCTGGCTCATCATCTTTGGTGAATTTGTATTCAAGGACTGCAGTCATCTGAAGGCTTTGGCTGGACAGAATCTTCACATCCAAGGTGGATCTCTCATATGGTTGGACAAGTTCATCCCGACCATTGGTGTGAGGCCTAATTTCCTCACCAGATGGAACTCTCAACCTGGCTCTTTGAGTGTCTTTACCAGTTGGCAGCTAGTTTCTCCTAAAATAAGTGATTCATCCCCTATTTCATTCTGAAATGCATCTACAAAATAAAACAAACAAACAAACACAAGCTCCTACAAAATACTGCTTGGGATTTGTGTCAACCGATAGGCCTGGCAAGGTGAAAAGAAATAGGCACAGCTTTACCAAGCTAGCTTTAGCCAAGCTTCCCACCAGCTCTCTAACTGAATCTGCCATCTACCAATGTCACAACAGGGCCCTTCCTCCAAAGCAATATTGTAAGATCTGGTTTTCAGTGGGGCAACTGGGGGCATGGACTGTCACCTGGAGACAACCAAAAATATAATATAAAATAAACACAGACAGGAAAGGCAAGACCAAACACAGGAAGCACAAGAAGGTAGACAGAGTAAGAAGGAGAGAGAGAGAAAATACAAAACAAAGCAGAAGAAAACAAAGCAAAGCTTCCTAAAATGAGTTTTCAAATGAAATTCTGAAACATAAATAGTAATTTGAAGAGCCAAAGCTAAGAAAATCAAGAAAATCAACAATTAGAAGATGAATTTTGCCCAAATGAAATAATTTTTTACAGTGGTCTGATAAAGATTAATATGTAGTTTCATTATTATAGAGAATTGAACACTCGTATATTTGTTCCATCTCAAATCCCCGGTGAAAGCTGCAAGTAATTTTTTTAAGGCATAAAGTCACATAGATGGTTAAAACAGAAATCTTTGCCTTTAGAACATTATCTTAAGCTGCTTTTTTCTGTTACAGATATGACAAAAAAAATAGTCAATGAAACAATTTTCAGGTTCCAAGCAACCAGTAACAGTGAAGAAAATGTACTGGGTAGTAAGTTGGTAAAATACATGAGCTGATTCTCTGACCTCTGTTCAGCTACACAAAACAGAACAAGCCTCTCGCAAGTAAATGTGGCATAAAGAAGAGTCTCTGTAAGAAAAACAGTTTAGAGATCTCTTGCTGGAATAAGTCTTCTTGCTTAAAATTAAGCCTAAAATCATCATCTTTTAATTCTTACATCAGTTTATAATCTCCCAAGGCTATTGAAAATTGGAATACCATAAAGTAAATCAGAATTAAGGTGGTAATTATAAGTGCTTTCTATAATTTGCCAATTTAATTGTTTCATAGTAATATGGCCAGTGATACTTTTCTTTTCTTTTTTTTAAGATTTTATTATTTATTTGACACACAGAGAGAGAGAGAGATCACAAGCAGGCAGACAGGCAGGCAGGCAGAAGAAGAAGGAGGCTTCCCACTGAGCAGGGAGCCCGATGCGGCACTCGATCCCAGCACCCTGGGATCATGACCTGAGCCGAAGGCAGTCGCTTAACCAACTGAGTCACCCAGGTGCCCCCCAGTGATACTTTTCCACACATTTTCTTCTTTAGACTGCAATAGAATATTATTACTCCTGTGACAAAAATGGATCACATATATGTACTAATTTCTTTCCTATGTGAAATGATGATGTCTTCATCTTTGGTTATTCTTTCAGAATTGTTCTGACAGGGTGTCACCTGCCAGATTATTTAGCTTCAGAGTTACTTAAAAAATCTGAATCACATTTTTCCAGAAGTTACAAAGATTGCATATTTTCTATCTTTGAAACATAGCAGCTGGTTCAGTGTACATGTATTTTGCTGCTGGCAAACAGTCCAAATTAGAAATAGATGTTAAGAGATTTCTTTTAAATAAAGTATATTTTAAAAAATAAGTCCCCACTCACACACAAATACATCAGAGATACTCCCATTTGAAAGCCAAAGCAGAAAGGATGGAGTGAAAACAGGCTATCAAAGGATCAGGCAGACATGAACCAATTCCCTAAAACATTAGTACTTAGGATTTTTAAAGTCTAAGATATATTTCGGATGTCCTAAGATATATTTCGGATTTGTCACGGGAGATTGTAATTAGCATTGTAATATGAGATACTGAATAGAAGGCGGTCATGACACTCTTAAGGATAACCCTCTGCACCAAAATTATAATAAAATTTATGCTGTAAAGTTAATCTGAATCAGTGCATGGAATGTGCCTTGCACATTAGAAGAGAGAAAGTGGTATGTGCCTCCTGCTCTGTGAATGTTTATACCTTCTTCTTAAAGGTCCAAGTTAAAGTAAGAGGGAGTGAAGTAATGACATCAGATATCCAATATTTAATGTTTTTGGCTGGGTTTTCAATCCATCAAAAAATCTGGAATTATTCAGGGGCACGTGGGTGGCTCAGTTATTACACGTCTGCCTTTGGCTCAGTTCATAATCCCAGGGTCCTGGGATCGAGCCCTGCATAGGGCTCCCTGCTCAGGGGGAAGCCTGCTTCTCCCTCTCCCACTCCCCCTGCTTGTGTTCCCTCTCTCGCTGTGTCTCTCTCTGTCAAATAGATAAAATAAAATCTTTAAAAAAATCTGGAATTATTCAGATAAGACACTCTAAAGACAAGTGTTTAGTATTTAAATAATTATTGAGGGAAACTTCACCCAAAAAGTTTTGAGGTAAGTGTAATAAAAATCCCAAACTCTAGAACGTTGCTTATAAATGCATGTAGGCCCACAAATAAATTTTGCTGTGGTCAAACTCACATTCAGGACAATAGTACCAAGAAAAAAAATATTTAATGAAGAAGGGTTATCTTTAAAATTAATGTCATTGATGCATTTACTAACAGTGGAAAACATATTTGAACATTAATATCAAAATTATAAAATATTAACTTCTGACTTTATAAAGTAGTTCACATTGAACAAATGTTTTTCTTTTGGATTGAAATGTCCATCTCTTTAATCAGATTAAGGAGCAAATTTTCAGATCCTTTTCCCGTAAGGCTCAAATATACAATTAATCACTTCCTCTTTGGCATCAACATTACGTACTGGTCATATTTTAGTGTAACTCCTATCACATTCCAATTTGATTGTTTCCACATTTTCTCCCTTAATATGCTGTTAACTGTTTTAATCATCTTTGTATACTTAGTACATAGTCAATACATTGCAGAGTCAAAATGTCTTTAAATAAATGACTAAATCATGTCTCAAAGAACAATGATATTGATATTCCCAACTTTGTTTTCTGTAACTGGTGCATTAGTAAAATAATTCCAGTATCTAGCACTCAGCTCTTTCAGGATTAGCTGGATTAAAAGGTACACACATTATACCTATCAATTTGAAATTAGATATCTAAAATATAATGATTTCCTCTAAATCAGTGCAATTAACAAATGTGAAATTTCTTTCAGTTAGGTTTAGAATTAAGAACCATGAACTTGGATCTAAAGGCTCCTTTTAGTATAAAAATATTAGTAAGTTTTCCCTAACTTTTCCTTTTATAATGATGTTTTAAAAAAATCTATTGGACTAGTTGTGTATAAAGATTGTTATTATAGTTTAATTATCATCTGTATCCCTGT
Source organism: Callorhinus ursinus (assembly GCF_003265705.2). Classification (NCBI taxonomy): domain Eukaryota; kingdom Metazoa; phylum Chordata; class Mammalia; order Carnivora; family Otariidae; genus Callorhinus; species Callorhinus ursinus. Next base: position 57,096,756 of record NW_027397068.1, on the reverse strand, counting down.
TTCATAAGACAGAGTAAATCAAAATATATAGGTTAAGAAGAAGGCAATGTGATATAGCAGATGAATTGCTGTGTTTGAGAACGTACGATCAGAGACTGCTATATGAGGTAAATTGCTTAAGTCTGATAATATTTCATGTCTTCATCTTAGAAAGTAGATTCAACATTAAGAAGGATATTACAAGGCTTGAACAAAAATATATATGAAAGTTGTTTGGTACATGATTGGACTCTGAAATTTTAATTTTTTGCTAATTAACATTGAGATTTAGCTTGAGATTGTACCAAAAGAATTAAACCTATGTGTTGCTTTGCAGTCATATATAAACGTACATATACCTATGAATCGGTGTGGTAGTTTTATCCAGAGACCTCTTAAATGTTCATCAATAAAATGGATATAGATGAAGTTCAGCTAATGGCAACACATAGAAAATGGGAATCGCTAGGAGAGATACTATTATAACACTTTTGTTTCATTTTTTCTGTTAAAAGACTGTTAAGTAAAAAAGGACTAAAATACTTGTATATATGCAGCTTTCTTCCTTGGGGCAAAACACTCTATGCCTATGATCACTGGAAATATTTTTCAATAAGTTGCATACCCCTTTCACAGCTTTTTTAGTGAACCAAATTCATTGGGGTAAAAAGTACACGTACACACAAACCAATTTTTTTTAAAGATTTATTTATTTGAGAGAGCGAGAATGAGAGAGAGAGAGTACATGAGAGGCGGGAGGGCCTGAGGGAGAAGCAGGCTCCTCGCCGAGCCGGGACCCTGATGCGGGACTCCATCCCAGGACTCCCGGATCATGACCTGAGCCGAAGGCAGTTGCTTACCCCACTGAGCCACCCAGGCACCCTACACAAACCAATTTTAAGTGTACAGTTCTATTTTCTACTTCATTTAGTTATATTGCATCTTTTTATTTCCCTTCTCTACCTACTTTGGGTTTAGTTGCTCTTTATTTACAATTTCTTAAAGTGAGATCTTAGATAATTAATTTTGGATATTTCTTATTTTCTGATATATACATTTAATACCATAAATTTTCTCATACACTCTTCTTGAGCTGCATTTTATAAATTTTTATATAAGGTATTTTTAATTAAAAGATGTTATAATGTCTTCTGTAGTTTACTTTTTGATTGAAAAGTAATTTAGAAGTTTATATCACTTGTTTTCTAAATTTGGAGATTTCCCTGATACCTTTTACTTACTGTTTAACTTAACTGCTATGACGATTAAACATATTCCAGGGCGCCTGGGTGGCTCAGATGGTTAAGCGTCTGCCTTCGGCTCAGGTCATGATCCCAGGGACCTGGGATTGAGTCCCGCATCGGGCTCCCTGCTCCTTGGGAGCCTGCTTCTCCCTCTGCTTCTCTCTCCCTCTGTCTCTCTCATGAATAAATGAATAAAATCTTAAAAAAAAAATATTCCATATGATAAAACTTGTTTCATTACCCTGCATGTAGTCTTTCTTGGCAAATGTCCCTTGTGTACTTGGGAAAAAAAATGTGGACTCTTTTAAGTTGTTGGTTGGAATGTTCTATAAATATCAATTAGTTCAAGTTAATTCATAATATTGTTCAATTCTATATTCTTATTGATTTTTTTGTCTACTTATTCTATAACTGCCATCATCTTTCAGAAAGTAGTGTTGACATCAACATGATTGTGGACTTGTCTTTTTCTCGTTTTAGTTCTCTCAAGATTTGCTTCAAGTGAGTTGAAGTTTTGTTATTAAGAGTACAAACTCTTGGACATAACGTGGAATTTTGTCTTCTTGGTGAATTGTTTCTGTTATCATTGTTAAATATATCTTGTTTTTCCTAGCAGAAGTCTTCATTTTGAAGTCTACCTTGTTATTAGCTATAGTGACCCTCACTGTCACTGCCAACAGTTTGCACTTGTCAAGAGAAATATCTGGCTTAAATACATAACTAAAGATTTTATATGTAATTGGCCTGGCGCTGGAGAATTACCAGTAATTTAATGATGTTCTGAGCATTTTTTATTTAAAATATGCATCAAGGTAACACAGAAGGAGAACAATAATAAATTAAATATTTATCTTTGCCTCAAGGGTGAAAACACAATTTGTGGAGTGTGACAGATGGGATAATATTACATGCTCCACACTTGCTTTGAAAAATATATTTAACCTCTCTCAGGTTTAGGGGTTTTTAAGTATTTGCTTTTATTATGGAATAGCTATATTACAAAAGATTGTCTGTAATTTACATGTGTGGTCTAAAAATTATAAAGTAAGCATAAAGGTATTAAATTCTAGCTTAAGAAATGGAACAATCCCAAGGTCTTGTGCTCTACCCTGCTGGCAGCTGCAGGCCTGAATTTTGTGCTTATCCTTCTTTTGTAGTTTTTACCACTTATATATGCACTTTTAATACATTGTTTAATTATATTATTTGATTACTCATTTTGAACTTTAACTGAACAGAACCACCTTATCACTATATCTGGTGACCTATTAATCTATGGTTGCTGATCTATAATTTATTTTCTCTCTAATCTGTTTGTGAAATATGTCAGAGTGTGGATGTGAGGTATATGAAATTTGATCTAATTAGAGTTTTAATTTGTATTTTCCTATTAGCTTATTTGGTTTTTAGTTTTTTATTTTAGGAGTCCTTTATGCATTCAAAATAATAATGTTTAACTTCAGATATGTTGCAAATATTATCTCCACCTAGTTTTTGGCTTGTTCAATCTCTTTATGGTATATGTAACAAATGTAGTTTTTTTTAACTTATCAATATTTTTCTTTATGTTATATGCTTTTGTTTCTTTCCAAGAGTCTTTCCTGTATCATTATTTAAAAGTGATCTTATATATTTACATGTTTTCTTTAAAAATTGTCATTCATCTTTATGTTCATAATCCAGTGGTTCTCAAATGGGGGTCATTTTGCCCTCCAGGAGATATTTGCAAATGTGTAGAGACAGTTTGGTTATAATAATGGGGTGGGGAATTTTACTGGCATCTATCGAACAGAGGCCAGGGATGTTGTTAAACATGCTAAAATGCACAAGACAACCCCCCCCACAACAAAGAGTAATTCAGCCCAAAATGTCAGTAGTGCTGTTATTAAGAAATCCTGCCTTTATCGTTCTAGATATTATTTTTTAATGGTCTATTGTAGGAATCTTTGACTTTGAGACTATCTGTAGAAATGATGTAGTTTCATTTATTTTCATTCCTTTTAATGTTTTCAGTTAAATTTCTCATTATCTCCATATAGATAAAGTCTCAACTGTATAATAAAGTTATGTAATAGTTAAAGTCTTAACTACATATATTTTAGCATTTATTCCTGAGCACTTTATAATTTGTGGTTCTGTTTTTTAAGATTTTATTTATTTATTTGACTGAGAGACACAGTGAGAGCAGGAACACAAGCAGGGGAGTGGGAGAGGGAGAAGCAGGCTTCCCGCTGAGCAGGGAGCCCGACGCGGAACTCGATCCCAGGACCCTGGGACCATGACCTGAGCCGAAGGCAGACGCTTAACGACTGAGCCACCCAGGCGCCCTGTGGTTCTGTTTTGAATGGTCTCTTTCTAAAATTAGAGTAACTAAGTGTGTATTGACATATAGAAATGCATTTGATCTTATATTTAGCAATTACCTAGCAAATTGATCTTATATCTAGCAACATTCTTAAGTTCTTGTTTTTAATAATTTTTCTTTAGATCATTTACACGTTTTTATGTGGTTAATCATATCTATAAAATGAGAGATTTATTTCTTCTATCTGCAATTTTGTTTTATTTATTTATGATTTTTAAGTATGCTTACTTATTGTCCTAACCAGAGCATTTTCAAAAAGTTAAATAAGATTAGTGGAAGCAGAGTATTTTTCCAATTCTTAATTTTAAAGGAAATTGTTTTTATCTTTCAGTATTAAGATTTTAGTTATAGGTTTTGTTTTATAGATAGACTTTATCTATTTCAAGAGTTATTTTCTGTTATTAGTTTGATTGTTTTTATCTCCAATGGATGTTTGAATCTATTAAATAACTTTATTTCACCAGTAGAATGAAATAGAAAAGGGGCACAAAATGTACAAAGGCATTTTAATAATTAAATAAAGTGATCAATGTTAAGCATTAAGGATAATGCCTAGTAATTAGTATTAGTTACAATAAACATAGTAATTGCAATGATGGTGAATAGTTCATCCCTTAATTTGAGTTTGTTTTATATTTAGCCTTTGATCATCTGTGCAAAATGTTTTCACGGATGATTATCTCAACCTGAGAAAACAGCATGCCCTTGTCAATTACAAACATTTTTTTTTTATTTTGAAAGAAAAAGACTATTAAACACATTGTTATCAGAGGTTGCATTTATTATTTCATTGCAAATAATAAATGATTGTTTATCATGCTTTCCCTCAGCCATCTGTGCTCCATACCCACTCCCTTAGCTGGCAAATGAACTTATGCTTCACAAACTATCCTAGTAGTCATATCCTCTGTGAACTTATTTGGAACTCTGCTTCAGGCAAAATTGATGCTTTGTTCTCTGTGGTCCCAAGACTACTTGATTGGTCAAATTAGACCACAGAAATCATAGATCTTACCTATAACGAAATTGCTAATGTTTCAAAATATAGCTCTAATGAAACAGTCCTTCCCGTGAAGAAAGTAAAATATGCATACACAGCTCTCTAGGAATACCCTCTGTGTTCTGCATTAGGCGTATTTTGGTTTTTGAATAACAGGCAGGTTGAGAATTTGTGTAATGCACATGGAAATATTACTCAGCTGTTTCAGTGGTTTACTATCAACTACCCAGACAGAAGGTTGTCTAAGGGGCTAACCTCTTTCTTCAGGCTGTTAGCCCCATCTATTCATATTCTAGACTAATTTATAATAAGTAATCTGGGCAAACTTGGTGTGTCCTGCTCAAACCCTTTTACATATAGGAACTATCTGTTTTCCATGGCTTTAGCATGTATACAAGCCTTTTTTAGGGGACAGAGGTGGGTTCAAGTCATTTATTTACCTGGACCATCTTTAAGCCTGTAAGATACAGACCAATCGACTATTAACCCTTTTCTTCTTTCCAACTTGCAATATAAGGTAGTAGTTGGGAGCACTGGTTTTGGTGTCAGATAATATTGCATAAAATATAGAGCATAATGGCTTTTTAGCAGGGTAAGATTAAATTCCCTGAGCTTCGGTTTCCTCATCTGTAAAACAAACATAACATTTGCTTACCATAAGCTCATTTTGATAATTAAATGTGTTGAAGTAAATATCCAACTTATGACTGCATATAAATAAAGCATTGATCACACTGACTTGTATTTATATATTTGTATGTCTTTTAACTTCTCCTAAATTTAGTAGTGAATTTTAGAAAGGAGATAAGACACACAGCATCTTCTTACTCTTTTCTAACCACACAGTGCAATGTCTATTACAAAATAAACTATCATAATGTCTAAGTGGGAGAGGGAGACTCAGTTTGTCTCTTAACCTTAAACTTTGATTTTAATAAACTTATATTATGAAACTTGAATTTTTTTAGCAGTGTATTTATTTATTTATCTGACAGAGAGAGAGCATGAGAAAGAGGGAGAGCGCAAGCAGGGGGGAGGGAAAAAAGGAGGAGCGCTTTCCCTGTCAAGCAGGAAGCCCAATCCCTGGACTCAATGCTGGGACCCTGGGATCACGACCAGAGTGGAAGGCAAACGCCCAATGGACTAAGCAACCTAGGTGCCCTTCAGCAGTGTATTTAAAACACATTTTTGTTCTGCTACAAAGATTTAAAATATTACATGATAACAATAGTGTTTCTCTGTTACATGTATATTTCCCAATGTTTTTCTAAAAAAAAGTTATATTCCTTATATTAAAAAAATATGTATGAATTAATATCTTCTATAAGTGGTTATCATCATTAATAATCAGGTGTTTTGACGAGAGTTTTATACATGTTTATTATGAAGACTCAATTGGCAATAAGTAAATCTATTTTAATCTCTATCAGATTTACTAAAGTGTAACAATTCTTTATTACATATATACAGACATGAAATATGTACAGGTATAACAGATCTGAAAATTATTACATATGTAATAATTTCCTGATATTTAGATGTAATTTATCTTGGTTCACTGTTAACATTTCTCAGGAATATATGACACTGAAACTTCAAGGTTGGGCATAAAAAAGAATATGTAGTAGCTTTGAATTATCCAGCATTTATCTGGTGCATTCTCTACCCTCATAACTGTAAATAATCTTTTATAAATTTTTTATTTATTTGTCAGAGAGAGAGAGCACAGCAGGGGGAGTGGCAGGCAGAGGGAGAAGCAGGCTTCCCGCTGAGCAGGGAGCCTGATGCAGGGCTCCATCCCAGGACCCTGGGATCATGACCCGAGCTGAAGGCAGATATTTAACCGACTGAGCCACCCAGGTGTCCCTGCAAATAATTTTTCTAATCATGATTTCTTTCAACAAAATACATTAGAAACCTGTTTCTTCTTATGAGATAAAAGAATTCTAAGATTTCCTTGGTAGCCTACCTCTAGTCCTACCCTACCACAGTAACTACTCTCACCAATATATGTTTTTAATTTTACCAATGATTTAGACACATATTGAACATTTGCCCATGTCTCTCTTACTTTTCTCCAGTATTTGATAAAGTTTTTCAGTATACATTGGGCATTTCCTTATTTTGTCAGATAAGTCCTGAGAAAAACTCCTTATTGCTTGGCATTTAAGTTACCACTCTATTATAGATTTCTTTCTTTTCCTCTGTTTGCTCATTTTCAGTTTTTCAGGATGTTTTTATTTTTTTCTATGCTGTAAATGCTTGAGTTTCCCAAAGTTCTATTTTGGCCTATGACTCTTCCTGACATTCTCTTTTTGCAGTCTCGTACATATCCATGGCTTCAATTTCCACGTATATGCTGATTATTCAAAAATATTTATAGAGACTACTGCAGCCTCTCTGAGTGTGTGCTCGCTCTCGCTCACATTTTCTCTCTCTCTCTCTCTCACTCTCTCTCTCTCTCACACACACAGATATCCATTGCTATTACCTTGTACACATTTACATTGAATGAGTCACAATCATTCAAACTCAACAGATAGGAAATTAATTTCATCATCTCCTTTACCAAGAGTCATTCCATCTCAATTTACTATCATGATGGGAAGTAGGACTATTGACCTAGGTGCTTAGACCATAACCTTTTTCCCTCTTCCTGCAGTCTTGCCCCAATAAATTACCAAGTCCTATTTATTTTATTTCTAGTCTTTGTTGTGCATATCAATCACTGCTTCTAATACCTTCATGTTGACTCTTGTCAATTGTAAGGTACATCAATGTCTCCTATCTGATCTTTCTGTCTCTCGCTTCATCCTTTTTTCTCTATAATGTTGCTAGACAGGTATTTCTAAAATACAAACGTATTTGTGCTCTTATGTATATATACATTTTACAATGTCTCTTTGTTACTTTTATTATAAAAGCTAACACTATTAGTCATGTAAGTTATCCTCATCAAGTAGTGCTAGCTCTTCAAGCAAATATCCCCAAGTTGACCTTATATATCCTGGCTGTCTGCCTATTTAGTGAAGATTCTTAGGATGTGTTAGAGTAATTACTCATTAGGAAGCAATACAGTCTTTAACTTAATGATTCCATTTAAACCCCTGAACTGTAAACAATGAAAACTAAAATGAATTAATTTTAAAAAATCCAAATTTTCATAACCTGAAAGGCAGCATAGAGTAATGATTAAAATATGATATAAATTGGTATGGTAAATTTTAAAGTATGGTATAGATCCTAAGAATTTGAAAACCAGATTTGCCTCTTATTACCCTAGTTACCTTGGGCAAGCTACTAAAACTCATATTCATAACTCTGTTTTCATCTCTATTAGTGGGTATAAAACTGTAAGCAAAATGATTCATAGAAAGAGTTTGCTAAAAGTCAATTCTTGAAAATACAATTTTAGGAAAAGCCAATTTATTAAAATCAAACTAAGAAAAATCAACTTGCAAAAATACAATTCATTGAATGGACAATTTAATAGCTATAATAGGATTATTTCTTCTCATTAATTTTGAATGATTGAATGTCACTTTATATTTTTCAAATTTAAGGTATTTAGTATAATTTCTAATTTTTATTTATCAGAAATAAAACATACATTACAGTTAAATCAGAATTGTAAAATATCTGGGATTACTCAGATATATTAAAATTCCATGCCTCTAATACAGAGCAGTTTGGATATGCCAACAAGAAGCAGTTGCAGGTAAAAAAAGAAACTGTTTTTTTTTTAAGATTTTATTTATTTATTTGACAGAGAGAGACACAGCAAGGAGGGAACACAAGCAGGGGAAGTGGGAGGGGCTCCCTTCCCATCGAGCGGGGAGCCTGATGTGGGGCTCGATCCCAGGACCCTGGGATCATGACCTGAGCCGAAGGCAGATGCTTAATGATTGAGCCACCCAGGTGGCCTAAAAGAAACTGTTGAGTGTAGAAAAAGGTAAGAATGATAATATGAATGTAATGTTTCATTCTTAATTATATGTTTCATTCTTAAATTTTGATATAGTTTAAAGAGACAATTAAAATAATTTAAAAACTGATTAAAACCCCAAAAATGACAAAAATGAAAGATGAAAGATAAAAGTTTGGCAAGACTAAATGATATAGAATATTAAAAATCACTATTGACACAGAATTTCCATAGGAAATAATTATTTTTAAAAAATGATGGAATCTTTATTATAAGTAATACTATTAAATTAAAAAAATTCAGTATTCAAAAATACATTAATTGTAATCATATTTCATATTCTTGCTAATGCTATAATGTCTCCTGTTAATTCTGTTAAAATCATTTTTAGTAAACTGATAAATGTTTTAATTTGGCAAATTTGGAAAATTGAGACTCTACAAATTGATCATTAGTAAATTGGATCTTCAGCAAATCGGTCACTTGGTGAATTAGATATTGAGGCTTTTACATTAGCAATGTGTGACAACTTAAAGATAGTTTCTAATTCATGGCATTATGCTAAGGAAAAAAAAATGTATTATGCCCTGTAAAATTTTGGCACATAGTAAGTAGCTAGGTATTAGTGACCATCAATATATTTTTATTATACTTGATTGCCTATTGTTATTGTTACCGGCGTTGGCACAGCATGATTTTTGTGCTCTTGCCTCTGCCTAACTTTGCAACTTCATTTTTCACTATTCATTCAATTCTTCAAGTTGCAGAGAAGTTACACAAGAACAAATCTTGACAGAGATGGAACAAGTGTAATGGACATCATCGCGCAAATGGGTGTTTTACTTTACCCAAGCATTGTGGGAGTGTTATATTAGGACCTGCTGAGAGGTTTAGTAAAAACTTCCTGTTGTTATACCCCAAGGAAAGTGGATCGAAGTTTTTGCATCAGAACTCAAGGGACTTACTGTGAAAGAAATGATCGAAACCAGATGGATATCCAATGCCTCAAGTTGGAAAGTGAAGGGCAGCCTGGGTGAGACTCACTGGAAGAAAGGGGGAACATGAATATCAATGTTCTCAAAAAGAACTCAACGATGTGGAAGAAAGGTCTGAACTGGTGTACTGAGCTCAACACAGAAACATAAGGATTGGTTTGAGATTGCTGATATGGACATATAGTATGTTAATATTGGACGTCTAGGCAAGTCTGACAGAGTGAAATGATTGACAAATAATGACCAAGTATGTTGGGAAAGCAAACTGACATCCTGCCCTGATATCATTTGATCTATTATATTCCATAACCAGAGAGTAATAAAAAAAGGTATATTCATTTCACCCTGAGATAGCTAAACCAGGATAACCAAATAGATGTAATATTGAGTCATTTTCTGTACGTTCATCAAAGGAAACAACTTTATCTTTGATTTTTGTTAAACTGTGACAAACATTGCCAGATATAATTTTATGAAATGGGATTATCCAATACGAACAGACTACCTTAGGAAACTCATTTGTTTAAAGTACTTATTGTATTTTTTTAACTTGGTGATAAAAAGAATCTTCTAAAGTCTATACTTCTTGCACAAAAACCATTTGAAAGTAAATTTTTTTCCCTATTTTTTTCTAGTCTGTATATCACAAATAACATTTCCACTGGAGATGGAGATGCTCCAGTGGATCCCGTCACCAGCCCTGAGGATATTGCACTGTTGATGAAGGTCCAAGCATTTTTACCTTTTTATATTTGAGGGGTTTTTTAAAATGTTTCATTTTTCTATTTGCCTTGAGAATCCTGCTTTTTCCTGGCTTTTGAGTCATCTACTTCTGTCTTCTCATGTCACAAGTTGTGGTTTAGTCAAGTTGAAAGTAAAGCTTCTGTCACAGCCTATGCTGTTGCCTAGCTGTCTGCCAATTGCTGATAAAATCCTACTATTTGTTTTCGTAGTGCCACCATAAGCTCAAATAAGTCAGAACCAGAAAAAAAAAAAATTAGGTTCAGTAGCATAAAGAGCCAAAACTAGATCAGGAAACATCAGGATATGCCTTTAAAACTGCCTGTGTCACTCTGACCTTCTGCTCTGGATCTGATGCAACCAATCAGTCAATTTTACTAAAGATGCAACAATTTGTGTCCTATATTTATTTGACCCTTGCTGAAATTGCAACACTGAGGTTAGCAGTCTCTGTGTGTATCTGTGTATGCTTAAATGGGAAAAAGAAATAAAAGTGTTATTCCTCTCAAAAAAGAAATGTAATTTGTCTTTTTCTTACAATGATTTGTTTATATTTATAGCTCTTTCTGTGTCTGTAGGCTCCTTATTCTTTCTCTCTCTTTTCCTCTTTTCTTTTTTGGAAAACTTGTATTTATTAATTGGCCAAAACTTTTAATAAATTATTTATCCTTCAAGCATGCCTAATTCAAAGACATATCTATTTTTAATAGAGAGAAATGGATGCATTTTTTGTCTTTTCAGTTACAGCTTAGACAACGCAAAGCTCTAACTTCCTATGTAAGAACTTTGCCCGGTTAAAGTAACAATTGTGTGGATCAACCTGAATGTGTTTTAGAATGAGAATATAAATGACACTGCCTTGATTGCTTCTGGTCTGCAAGAGAGCTTTAATCACTTCTTGAGGCATCGGAAGGGCTCAAAGTACATAACATTTTCTCCCTCTTCTCTCAAAAGACAATAGAAAATCTCTATAGAAATACATAAATAAGCCAAGTCAGTATGCGAGAAAATGCTTTATGTGATGAAAACAAGATGTTAATAAACCTTAAATTTTGAATCGTTAGCTTGAGCTAGAATCTAACTGGACAATTACTGAAGAAAACAACATGTAATAAAATAAGGAAAAATTCAAATATAAACTCCTTCAGATTTCTACAGCTTGCTCCTGATTCTAAGATTCTTCTGCTGTGTGAATATAAACCATTTTCTGAACAGATTACTATAACTTTGCCTATTGTTTTGCTTATCTATGGCTGCTTATAAAACTACTCCATAATTTTGTGGCTAAAAACATCAATTTATTATCTCTGTTGGATCTGTGTGTCCAGTAGACTTGGTTGGTGGTTCTCATTTGAGACATCTTGGGTAATTGTAGTAGGATAGTGGCTGGGTCTGTGAACAACTGAAGACTCAACTGGATTGTTCACTTGCATGGCCATTATCTGGAAATTCAGGCTGGAGTCACTGGCAGGAGCAGTTATACCTGGCCTACTCCTTTGGCTTCGGTTCTTGACGGTTTGGCAGTTGAGTTCAAAGAGGGAACATCCCAAGAGGCCTACTGGATGTTGGAAGGTTTCCTATGATCCAGATTTGGAAGTCACACGTCTCTCCCACCACACTGTGTTGGTCAAAGCAATTCAGAGGCCTAGCCCAGATTCAAGGTGAGGTGAAGTAGACTCCACCTCCCAGGGGGGAGGGGTGTGTTGCAAATTAATTGTGGTCATAGTTAATCAGCTACAACTGGACAAAATTATTTATATTTCTCACACATGGAACAGACACTCATCTCTCAAGGGCCTTATACACTTCATGTATTGGAGCATCAAGGTCAGGCTTGAGGTCCGCTCATCATGTTATTTAAGTCCAGATGTGGAGGCATGGAGTCCTCAGGTACATGTCCTTGAGTCAGATTATTCTCCAGTCTGAGTCTTTTTATAAGAAATGGCCTGTTTTTGCAAGGAGGTTGAGAGCCCAAAAATGTCTTTTCATTTTGAACTGTCTCTGACGTTTACAGTCTAAGTTGACAGTCTTACTACTGACAGAAAACTCTTAACATGGTTTTAAGTTTCCCAGGGATCTTTTTCGGATTCACTCCCCTAATATAAAGCTACTGCCATAAATCCCTTTGAGACAGATCCTTCTCTACCTTGGAAGGGACGGTGCTGTGGGACAGTACCTTAAGCCTTTTAGAAGAACTTTTGTCCACCCTAAAAGTCAAGAAGACACACACTTAAAAGCCTCACGAGGGGCACCTGGGTGGCTCAGTCGTTAAGCGTCTGCCTTCGGCTCAGGTCATGATCCCAGGGTCCTGGGATCGAGCTCTGCATCGGGCTCCCTGCTCCACGGGAGGCCTGCCTCTCCCCCTGCTTGTGTTCCTGCTCTCGCTCTCTCTCTCTCTCTC